>NC_138374.1:135832596-135853063 GCF_054177405.1 Leptonychotes weddellii
TTTTTTTTTTTTTTTTTTTTTTTACACTTACCAGGCCATGAATCCTCAGGGAATGGGTTCCCGCTGCTCAGGCTCCTTTCCGTGGTTCTCACAGGGTGTGTCTCTGGGTGGGACAGGTTGACCCTGCAGTGGAACCCGAGTACTTTTCTCTTCGGCTTCCTTCTCTTTCTGATCGTTTTCCTTCACACGCTTCAGGAAGCTAGCTCGGCATTTTGAGTGCTTAATACACTCACTGGGCACATTAATTCTCTTGGCAGGAATCCTGCCCTTAACTTGTGTGTTTACAATGATGCGCACAGCACTCTGGGTGACACACAGACTCTTCCAGATCTGCCACAGTGTTACCTTTCTTGTGGATTTGCACGTATGTGGCCAAAGGAACCACTCCACATTTTCTGAGAGGCTTGGAGAGGCTACAGCAGGTGCCTCTCCTCTTTCCCTTTGTGTTGGTCATTTTGCCGAATTACTGGAAGATGACAGTTCTGGCTGAAATTTTGTTGCTTAAATAAGCAATTGCTAAATAATAGAAAAAAAATAAAATTTTTGAATTCTGTTACTTAAACTCTAGACTCTGAAGCACGATGGAAGGGTGGGAAGGGATTGTTTCAAAAAATATAAATGAGTGTTGTTAGTCATCTTAGTAGTTAGTCATGAGCCCCAGGAAACAGAAGCAGAGTGTGTGACTTTCAGGGCAGCCTGTCCCCGGGCCGCGGCCACTGCAGAGAGGATGGCCATGTCCCCGTGTGCGCTGGACTGGGCAAAACCTCCAGGATGTCTTCACCAAGGGCTATAAGTAAAAGGGCTATTCATAAAATTTTATTTGGAAACAAAATCTTAGAATGGACTGACATGTACCAGCCCCAGCTCAGCCAACACTGAGACCGCCGCAGAGGAGGGCAGTTTGGAAGCAGGTACGGGGGATCAAGTGCACTCGAACGTTTGGGGAGAAGTGGAACACCACAGCACTCAGCATGGAGGCTGTCAGGGAAGATGAGCTTGCATGTGCAAAGAAGATGACTTTTGATTCATGCTTCTTGGCTCACACTGGGGTGGTGGGGACAGCTCAACTCAAGACAGGGTACCAGCAGGAGCACATCAGCCTGGGCTGTGCTGAGAATCTTGACATCTCTGGGCTCCAGGGTGCTTGGTGCTGAGTTAGCAGGGCTGGTTGGCTGGCTAACAAATGAATTTTGAAACCACAAAGTCCTGAGTAACCCAGAGAAACTTTGCTTGGCTTCGAGACTTGTCAAGCCCAGTTTCACGCGGAAGTGAAAGTGGGGCAGAGTTTGGTGGCTCCATTTACCAGAAGGTGAGCAAGAAGTTGGGTCTCCAGATTAAAGATGCTTCATCTCAGTGGTGTTACCTTTCAGAGGTACAATTCCAAAAAAGTCCTTTCAGCTAGTTATAGGGATCTGGGATAAAGATCAGAAGGCAAAAAGCTTCGGAGGCCGTTATGCCCTGTGGCAATATGGGGAAGGGGTGGAAAGCCGATGGGAAAATGTTGGTAAGGGACTGAGCTGAAATTGAGGTAGCCTTGTAAGGCTGGCAACAAAAATCAAAATCTAGCGTCTGTGAGCCTCTGGGAAACCCCCTCCCTTTTGGGTTGGGACCTCAAAGGGCCCCACTTCCTGAGTAATGGTGAACTGGAAGTAAGCTACCCCTCCTACAAATGGGCGCCTGGCTTCAGCTCATTTGGTGGCTGGAAGGCCACCATGCTTGGATGTGGGTTAAGATGATCTTATACCGGGGCGCCTGGGTGGCTCAATGGGTTAAGCATTTGTTTTCAGCTCAGGTGGTGATCCTGGGGTCTTGGGACCTAGGTCTGTGTCAGGCTCCCTGCTCAGAAGGAAGTCTGCTTCTCCCTCTGCCCCTGTAACCCCTATTCATGCTCTGTCTCTCTCTCTAATAAATACATAAAATATTTTTTAAAAAGATAATCTTGTACGGCTAGTGCCTCCAGAACACTGACTTTTCCAAAATAGATTTTTAGCAACTAAATACGCTTGGGAAAAAATTAAATCAACTTAGGCTTCCAATTAATTCTATAAATTAATTTCCAAATGCAGTAAGCATACAAAGACAGGCCCACAAGGAAACAAGACACCATGAGTCACCATAGAAGAAGTAATGAGAGACAGGTCCCATCCAGGGTTGGCTGATCAGGACAAAAGAAGAGAGAAGGCACCAATAACCAATATCTGCAATGAAGAATACACCATGATTATATGTTCTGAACCTATTAAAAATTAAAATAAGATAATATGTCATTTTAGTAAAAAAGAAAATTAGACGAAATGGACAGTTTCCAGAAAAATTAATACTTTTTTCCAGGAAGAAATATTGAAAAATAAACTGAAAAAGACACCAGGAGAGAAAGAACACATGACCAGTGCTGTAACTACGAAATTAATTAATTAATTAATTAATTAATTGGTTTAAAACTTTCAACAAAGAAAATTCCAGGCCCAGAGTGCGTTGCTGGCAATTCTACCAAGTATTTTGAAAGACATAATGCCAACTGACATAAACGCCTGCAAATATTTGAAAAAGGTAATGCAGTTTGTGAGTCATTTTATGAAGCAAGCACAATTTTTATCACATTTGTTGCCCTTTTGCTCTAAGAACTGGTGTAATGCTTTGCAGGTTTTTAGGGATCCTATCTCATTTCTCTTTGTGTCTCCGACAGCAGCTATGGGAATGTTCCTGATAGTTGACAGCTACGCTCACAAATCCTTCACCAGAACCAGCTCTGCTCCTGTGTGTATCCTCCTGGCACCACCGCTGGGCAGTGCTGGGCAATTTTCCCCAAGACACAGGGGGAGAAATGTTAATTAAATAACATCAATGTCATTTGGCATCCCAGGGTGACAATTTGCTTCTATTTACATTTTCCATCCCAAATTCAGTCCAGTAAGCTGTTCAGAGGTTCTACAATGAGATTTAAGAGTACCCTAAGATCCTCTACTAGTAAAATTAAAACATCCAGATGCCATAAATTGTGCTCTAAAACTCCTTCCCTTGTCAATATCCCTAGGAAGAAAGTCAGGTTCAAAGATTAGATCCCCTTGTCAGAAGAATTCCAGACACATCAAAATCAAAATAAACCAAACCCTGATATCACATTCTCTTTTCTGAGACAAAAGTCTAAAGAAATGAAAGTCACCCCTTACCCCGATTTCTGTTCCTGCTCAACCTCAGCTAAGAAGAGGTTCTCAGTGTCTGGGTGGAGCCGTGGCCGCTGGAGCAGGATCGTTCCCGGAGAACTGAATACTTCCTCCAGGACTGTAGAAGTTGTGTTAATGCAGCGCCAAGACTCTCATGAGCCACACACGGTTTTAATGATTTCAAAGAACTAATAGGATTCAGAGATGACCCCAGCAGAGGGCCCCGGCCCCACACCCACACCCACTGGATTTTAAGAGGCCAGCCCCCCGGCCCAGAGCCCGTGCACCAAGCAGACTCACACGCCAGAACCCGTGTTTAAGGTCTCCAAAGACCCTAACAGAGACCCAGGCACATGACGAAAGGAGGGGAGGTAAATTCTGCGTTTGGCGTCAGTAGGATGCAAGTCGGTTGGTGCCAATTAACATAAACTCAGTGTGAGACACCCTTCCAGCAAAAGGTTAATGCTGGTGCCAAACATTTACTATCTTGGGGGTGAGTGGAAACCACCTATTTTGTACCTTCTCTGAGCTTTCACTTCCCCTCCGAGGTGCGTGTGACACTGCGGTTCTGGACGGAGTGGGGTCTGAGTGACATGGCGTCTGTAGTCCCCAGCAAGTAGACAGGCTGCTCTTTGAGGGACGGCTCTGGCCTGACAAGCCTGCCAGGTTCGCCGGGTCCCCACCCTTGTTCCAGGCGGAAGATGTATCTCAGCGGATTCGGGAAACGAAACAGCTCTGTGTGATCTGAAACTTACACCTCAACCAGTCAGTCCAGTGAGACTCGACCCTTCCCACATGTGCACCCCAGGAACCTGACCTTCCCCCCACTTTTAATTTCATAAATTTGTCGGTCACTTTCTCAGAGGGCACAGGCAAGCCCGACATGCCCATTTATAATAACCACATAACCTTGAACCTTACCCACTAATTCTCCAAATACTTTCACTTGCGAGCCTAGGGAACACCACAGGGATTCAGGCGTGATCCTCCAGTGTGCATCGTGGGCCTTAATTCAGGGTGGAGTTTGGGGTGGTTGAGAGAGGAGCCTTTTTAGGCCTGGACGAGCAATTGGGAGCTAGAGGTTTACTGGTGCATTGTAGCATACAAGGAACCTTAGAGTGAAAAACTGTTCCAGCCACCAGGGAGTGGAACAGCTCCAGTGCCTTCAAAGCTTCAGAGAGTTCTACCTTCACTAAAGCATGCCGCACAGCTGAAGCCGTGACTGCTTTGGAAAGCTCCTCGGGCGCCCGTGGGCCTTTGTGGAGCCTCTCCTGCAGCCCCCAAGTCTCCGTTGCTGGGCAACCCTCGTGGTCATCCCTGTGCCCACTGCCCTCACTTAAACCTCAGCTCTCTGGAGGCTCCTGACGAGGCTATGGAACCCTTTCCTTGTTGCTATCCATGGGGTTAGTCCTGCCCTGTGGAGACATCCACCAGTCTATTTAAAAAGGCACAACAGGGCGCCTGGGTGGCTCAGTCGTTAAGCGTCTGCCTTCGGCTCAGGTCATGGTCCCAGGCTCCTGGGATCGAGCCCCGCATTGGGCTCCCTGCTCCGCGGGAAGCCTGCTTCTCCCTCTCCCACTCCCCCTGCTTGTGTTCCTGTTCTCGCTGTCTCTCTCTGTCATATAAATAAATAAAATCTTTAAAAAAATAAATAAATAAATAAAATAAAAAGGCACAACAAGCCGATGTCGCCCAGCAGGGTCAGAAAACCATAGGCTCATGGCTGCGAGCTCAGTCAGGTTAGAAAGGTGGTCCAGGAGGAGCCTCTTCCCTGTGCAAATGCCCTGCTCTCTCCAAATCCATGCAGGGAAAGCCCACCTCATCAATACGCTGCTCCTTTGTTTTTATTTCTGTTATATTTAAGCCTATGCTCCAATTTTTGTGTCCCTGAGAATTTGCTCTCAAAATTCTAGATTCCTTCCAGTGTCAGAGAAGGTCTGTGCCTGCACGTAGAGTAGACCTCTCTGCAGGCAGGCTTGCCCCCAAGGTGAAAGCATAGAGCTGACTTAAGCATGTTTCATTTATTACTCCCTCAAATTTACCAGATAAATCATTTCACTTCTCCTGGGGTGGAATGAGCTGAGGAGCGGAACTGGAGTTGAACACACATGGCAGAGAACAGGTGTCCCCAAAACAACACTCATTAATTTATTCATGCAAACTAGAAGTGACTCTGTTCAGTGAGGTTTGCCATACTTAGCAAATAAAAATACAAAACTTGTAGTTACATTTGAATTTCAGATACACGATGACTACTTTTTTAGTGTAAATATATCCCAAATATGGTATGGGACATAGTTATAGTAAAAATTACATGTTTCATATGAAATTCAGATTTACTGGGAACCCTGTATCTGGCAACACTATGCTTAATGTCATGTGTTATGCTAGGAGCTGAGACTAGAATGTGTACCTGCCATGTCCTTGCCTTACAGAGGAGAAGATCAAAAATCCAATATTTTTGGCACACCATAGGCAGTAATATTCAAAAGGCTGCTTTCTGAGCATCTCTTTCCAGACACAGGAAACAGTTGTTAGCAAGAATCAGCATCGTATCCACCTCGGACCATGAAATGAATTGTGTCTGTTCGCATGTAGGCGAAGTCTGACTCGGACACGCTAGCTCAAAGCCGTCCGTAGTCAGTTGACCCTTTCTTTTGTTGACAGTTGTGCTGGGCACAGAGAAATCAAAAGTGAGCCCGAGCCATTTCCTTCCCTAAAGGTGCTTGCATTACTAAGAGATACTGCCACAGAAGGAAGAGATTACACTGTGCTGTGACGAACGCAGTTAGGAAGGACATCAGGGTGTTATTGAAGACATGAGGAGAACCCCCAACTCAAATTTAGCAGGTCAGGGAAGACCTCTTAGAAGAAGTGGCACCCACACTCTATATAATCAGTAGTTTACAATATCCCCACACTGTACACAAATCGAGTACAGTTCTAATAAACAGTTTAATGTAATTTAGATCGATATCCCCAATACCTCATTGCCAGAATATTACAGAAACCTTTAACCAGAAGGGACTAAGAACATATCGGAAATACATCTGATCTTTTTCTATTGTCTTCCTGCTCTTTGTTGTTCACTGGTCTTTCACACAGTCAGCAGGTTCTTACTGACAGGTTACTGTATGACAAAGCTCTGCAAGGAGGCATTGAAAACACAGTGGGATTTTGGGATATGAGCGAGATGGTACAGTAGCAAGCCCTGCACCCTTCTTCTTCCCACTAACACCCTAACTCAGCAATAGCTCACAGACAAATTCCCCTTGTGAAAGAAATGAAAAACTAATGAGAGGCTTCTATATCCCATGAGAACATGAAGAGAGACCCATCAAAGCCAGAAGGGAGATTTAGGAACCTTCTCACTGGGACTCTGCTTCTGATGCAGCACCATAAGATCAGGAAGAGAGTCCCTAGCACCCAGCTTCACCCAGGGGAAGTAGGAGTTGGTTCCTGCACCTACAGCCCCCAGCTTCCTGCAGAACTGGCTTCTGCCTTGCCACTCTGGAGCTCTGACTGGCCTAGCCACCCAGGGAAGTGTGGAGAGTCTGTAGATGGTGCTGGAAGATATCAGTGATCCTTCCCAGCACAGAGTAACAAGACAACACCACAACTTCTCTGAGGCTGTCCAAAGAACTAACATCTATCTCAACGGTCTTGATGCTCTGATGAGTCTGTATAGTCTAACCACCGAAGGGAGAATGGAGATGGTGTTTCGGCTTGATGGACACCATAGCTACTCCCCACCCCCGTTCAGCACAAAGCAAGTGGACAAAAATCACAGCTACCTCTTCCTACCTGAGGAGGGAAAGGGTTGTAGAGTGCCCCCAAAATCTCTGGATGGCCTGACTGGTGGGTTTTTTTTTTTCCTATATGAGTCCAGTCTGTGAAGACCTGGAAAGGTGTCTGCTTTGTCTAATGAACAGATGCCTACACAGGGGGTCAAGGAAAACAAAGGGCCAGGCAAAGACGTACCAAACAAAGTAACATGATAAATTTCCAGAAACCAATTTTAATCAAGCAGAATTTTATGATTTCCCTGACAGAGAATTAAAAACAATCCCATAAAGATGCTCACTAAAGTCCAGAAAACAATACATGGACAAGCAAGAATTACAACAAAGAGATAAAAACCATAAAAAGAACCAGACAGAAATCATGGAGCAGAAGAACACAACTGACCTGAAACACTCACAGGAGCAATTCAACAACAGATGAGACTGATGTAAATGAGGTGATTTGAAGTTTTGGGTTCATGAGCAAATGGCTAAGAAAGAATTCTTAAGATTTTTTTGATGCAAAAAGGTGATTTTATTATAGCACAGGGACAGGACCCATGGGCAGAAAGAGCTGCACTGGGATTGTGAGGAGTGACTGATTACATACTTTTAAGTTTATGGAGGAGAGATAAAGTAAGTTTTGAAGGAATTTTGAAGCAAGGCTTTCAGGATGCTGAGGGTCTAGCTGCTGTTAAGATATGGTTACTTTTAGTCTCCAGCAAAACATCAACATTAAGGCAGCCATGAGTTCCTTGAGAAAGGTCACACTCTGCATGTCTCAGGGATCTATCAGTGGGATGCAACCCCTAAGAAAATTTGGGTTTGGTTTTTTTTATTATGTTCAATTAGCCACTGTATAGTGCATCATTAGTTTTTGATGTAGTGTTCAATGATTCATTAGTTACATATAACACACAGGGCACATGACAACACATGCCCTCCTTAATACCCATCACCCTGTTACCCCTGACCCCGACCCCCTTCCCTCTGAAACCCTCAGTTTGTTTCTTGAGGTCCATAGTCTCTCATGGTTTGTTTCCCTCTCTGCTTTCTCCCCCTTAAGTTTTCCCTCCCTTCCCCTATGGTCTTCTATGCTATTGCTTATGTTCCACATATGAATGAAACCATATGATAATTGTCTTTCTCTGCTTGACTTACTTCACTTAGGATAATCCCCACCAGTTCCATCCATGTCAGTGCAAATGGTGGGTATTCATCCTTTGAGGGCTGCGTAATATTCCTTTGTATATATATACCATATCTTCTTTATCCATTCGTCTATTGAAGGGCATCTCTGCTCCTTCCACAGTTC
The DNA here is from genome assembly GCF_054177405.1 of Leptonychotes weddellii. Taxonomy (NCBI): domain Eukaryota; kingdom Metazoa; phylum Chordata; class Mammalia; order Carnivora; family Phocidae; genus Leptonychotes; species Leptonychotes weddellii. The sequence goes on from NC_138374.1 coordinate 135,840,858, forward strand.
GGCTATTGTGGACATTGCTGCTATGAACATTGGGGTGCATGTACCCCTTCTTTCCACTACATCTGTATCTTTGGGGTAAATCCCTAGTAGTGCAATTGCTGGGTCATAGGGTAGCTCTATTTTTAACTTCTTGAGGAACCTCCATACTGTTTTCCAGAGTGGCTGCACCAGCTTGCATTTCCACCAACAGTGTAGGAGGGTTCCCCTTTCTCCACATGCTCGCCAACATTTGTTTTTCCTGTTTAGTTAATTTTTGCCATTCTAACTGGTATAAGGTGTGGTTTTGATTTGAATTTCCCTGATGGCTAGTGATGTTGAGCATTTTTTCTTGTGTCTGTTAGCCATTTAAGCTACATTTGTCTTGCCTTTGTTTTCCTCATCATTTTCCCTCCTGAACACTTTTGACCCTTACATATTTAAGGTTGTTGAAGGCAGAAGGTCTCATCTTCTGTAGCTTCTTCCTGATGAATAGGAGTATAGAGGTGTCCTTACCTATACATCGACATTGATCAGTTGGGGAACGTATAAAAGTGTTATGAAATGTGGAGGCAGCTGAGTCCAATGTGGACAAAAAAGAAGTATCTCTATGGGTGGTAAGGACCATCTGTTGATGTGAAGTTATTGTAGTGATGGAATCTTGGCATCAAGCAAAGAAATATTGGAAAAAGCAACATATCAGGATCCATATGGCTATAAGAATGAGAAGTCCAACAAACAGACCTTTAATAGTTGACCATAATTCTGCCCCAAACCAGGAAACTAACAAATTGTTAAAAGAAAGGGAAGGATCTTGTAGAGCCTCAATTTGAGTATTTATATCTTTTAGCAGTCCTGTGACATTTTTATGGTAATCTGGGATGTATACACAGCATTCTGTTTTAATAATGACATGTGCATCTCCTTGTGTTTCTGTTAGAACATCTAAAGCCATTCCATTTTGTAGAACTACTTTGCACATTTGTGCAACTTCAGTATTGAGTTAGGAGATTCTGGTTTGTGAATCACTGAGTGCCTTTATGGTGTATTTATTAAGGGCTTCCCCATGCCAAATTATGCTTTCTAACCCTACAGATGGAACAAAGATGGATGCCAGATGACCATACCAACAAAAGATAGATCATGTCCATCTTTGTTTTAAGTTGGGAAGATCAGCCGGAGTAGTGGTGGTTTTAGTAATGCACCCATGAATCCAGGCAAAACCTAAGGTGCAATGACCTATCCACCCTGCAGGAAGCCGGGGTCATAGATTAGTTCCACATAACCAGTGGGTTCCATTTGGAGCTAGCCATCTAATTCCAGGTCACCTTATCTAATCAGTAGCAAACCAGTCAGTATCCTGGAGCATGATGGTTTGGGAACATGTTTCTAATGATAGCCATCCTAGATGTTGTGTGCTATTTGCCCATGTATCATATGTATGATTCCTTTGTTTCCAACATGAAAGTGCCTTTTGACTGAGCTGTCGAATGGTGGGTGTGAGCCATAAATACGTATCCCAAATTTGATATATACCCTTCTCAGTATAGTAATAAGTAGGATTTCATAACTTAGGCACTAGTTAAGGGGCATCAATTTGTGGGTTTGTAAAGTTAGTTAATATATTAATAGTTTGAGGGTATGAAAAAGTCTGGGTATGTCCTAGTAAATTCCATGTCTTATTGATCATGGGCCAAGAAGAAACATTCTGGTTAGTGATAGATTTATCACAAAATGGGGTATCATTATATATTATTTCTGAAACATAAGTATATAAAGAATGCCAATCAGTGCCTTGTAAAGTGGAAACCCCCTGGGTTTCCTTCACATGGACAAAATTCCACATATCCAACAAACTGTCTGATTTTGAAGTTCAGCATAATGTTGTGCCCATTGTAGAAAGGAATTGTCTGTTAAGACAGGTGAACAGAGAACAAAAAGAAAATACACAACCTTCATTGCCATCTGAAGAGGAGTTTGAGATCTTCTACAGGTTTACAGGAGTAAGAAGGTACATTAGTTTGCTCATGGATTTTCTGTGAAGGAAGAACAGGTTTTATTCTAGATACATGAGTCCAGGAAGAATGTCCCTCTAATTTTGCTGCAGTGGGAGTACATAATATGACCCAATACAGACCTTTCCATTTTGGATTTAAGTCCCCCATTGTACTTGATTTCCAGTCTTTTAAATAAACCATGTCTCCCGGGCTTACATGGGATGGATTTTCAGTTATAGTTGAGTTAATTTTGGGGATCAGGTGATCAGTATATTCACTAAGTGGCTTATGAATTAAACCAGCCTTGAATGAATTATAATCTTCCAATAACAGGTCCACTGTAAGAAATGGCTTTCTATATAATAACTCAAAAGGGCTGAGTCCTGGAGGTTGTTTTGAAGCAGTTTGTATTCTGAGAAGTCCTATTCGTAAGACAGTAACCCAATTTTCCTGGGTCTCTAGACTAAGTTTAGTAAGGTGTCATTTTAAAGTATGATTAGCTTTTTCATTTTTTTTTTTAAGATTTGATTTATTTATTTATTTTGAGAGAGAGAGAGAGCAAGCACGGGCCAGGGGGAGAGGCAGAAAGAGAGGGAGAAGCAGATTCCCTGCCGAGCAGGGAGCCCAATATGGGACTGGATCCCAGGACCCTGGGATCATGACCTGAGCTGAAGGCAGCCGCTTAACCAACCAAGCCACCCAGGCGCCCTGATTAGCTTTTTCTACCTTTCCACAGGATTGTGGATGCCCAGCTGAATGTAGGAAATATTTAATTTTTAAAGCTGTGCTATTTGTTGAGTTATCTGTGCAGAAAAAGAGGGCCCATTATCACTCTGAAGGGATTGTGGAAGGCCAAATCTAGGAAGAACTTCTCGCAACAAAACTTTGGTTACTACAGGGGCGCCTGGACAGCTCAGTTGGTTAAACGTCTGCCTTTGGCTCAGGTCATGATTCCAGGGTCCTGGGATGGAGCCCTGTGTCGGTCTCCTTGTTCAGCAGAGAGTCTGCTTCTCTCTCTCCCTCTACTGATCCCCCTGCTTCTGTGCTCTCTCTCTCTCTGTCTGTCAAATAAATAAATAATAATTAAAAAAAAAAACCAGAACAACTTTGGTTACTTCCATGGTTCTCTCAGTTTTACAAGGAAAGGCCTTGATCCATCCAGTGAAAGTATCAACGAACACTAGTAGGAATTTCTAGCCTTTGCAAGGAGGCATCTTTGTGCAGTCAAGCTGCCAGTCCTCTCCTGGATACGTTCCATGCCTTTGGACTGGTTTTAAAAGTGGAGGGGGGTGGGCTGCACCTTCTCAATTTACTTGTGCACAAACAATACAGCTTCGGCAGACCTGTTTTATAGTAGTTGTTAAATTTACTCCATCAAAGGTATCTTCAATTAAATATTCTAAACTATTTTTGCCCAGATGAGTAGTCTGGTGTAAACCCTGTATTACCTTCCATTGGTTATTTTTGGGTATAAACACTTTCCTTCATCATTAACAAGCCAGTCTTTTGCATTTTTTTCTCAATATCCCCATTCCTGGGCTATGTGAACTTCTTGGTCTGAATAGACTGGAGTTATGGACTTTATTATAGTTAAGACTGGTATAAAATTTAGTATTTGTTTATTTTGTGTGGTCTGCTTGGCTGTACAGTCTGCCAAATTATTTCCTTTATATTCTAAGGTCATGTCCTTCTGATGTCCTCTGAGGTGAGTCCCAGCTACCTCCTGAGGTAGGTGTCCAGCCTCAAGGAGAGTAATTATTTCAGGCCCATATTTGATTGGGGAGTAATGGCTTGATAATAATCCCTTTTCTTTCCAAATTGCTCCATGAGCATGTAGTACCAGGAAAGCATATTTGGAGTCGGTATAAATATTAATTCTTAGGCCTTTTGCCAATTGAAGAGCAAGGGTTAGTGCTATTAATTCAGCCTTTAAGCAGAAATATTTGCTGGAAGGGTTTGGCCTCACTGGTCTTAATTAAACTAACTATAGCATATCCAGCTTTTCTTTCCCCCTTATCCAGGAAGCTGCTGCCATCCGTAAACCAACTGTCATCTGCGTTTTCAATAGGGGAATCTTCCAAATCTGGTTTGCTAGAATAAACAAGGTCAATAATTTCTGAGCAGTCATGTTCTAACACAGAGGTATGATGGTCAGGTCCAGGCATAAGGATAGTTGGGTTTAAAGTTTGATGGGCTTTAAGTATTATTTCAGGTATGTCTGAAAGTATAGCCCAGTATCTAGTAAGTCAGCCTCCCGTCATCCATTGGTGGTCCTCGGTCTCTAAGACATTCTGAACCTGATGTGGAGTCATTACTGGTAAGGACTGTCCCATAAGAAGCTTTGAAGCTCTTCTATCTGGAGGGCTGCAGCAGCCCCTGCCGAAGACAAGCCAGCCACCCCTGCGTTGCGTTATCAGGTGACTTTGAAAAGTAGCCCACCGGACTTGTTTCATGTCCTAACTTTTAAGTAAGAATTCCCAAATCTTGTCCCTGTTTTCCTGCTACATATAAAGTAAAAGGTTTTTCTAAATTCGATAAAACCAAACCTGGGGCTGATGGAAGTTTGGTTTTTAATGTCTGAAAGGCTATCTCCTAGGCTTTAGTCCAGAGTAAAGTTCCTTCTTCATCAGGACCTGTAATTGAATTATATAATGGTTTGGCTAAGAGCCCAAATCCAGGAATCCACATGTGGCGAAAGCTGGCCATGCCTAGGAAAGTATGGAGTTGTTTCTTTGTAGCTGGGGGCCCAAGATCTTACATAGCTGTTTTTCTATCGGTACATGGGTGTGGTGTTAGTTCATATCCCAAATATTGTATCTTTTGTCTAGATAGTTGTGCCTTTTTAGGGGAGATGGGATACCCTCTGTCTGCCAAGAAATTAAAGTTAGAGAATTACTATCAGATGTTTCCTTTGTGGGTCTACAGATTAAAATGTCATCCACATACTGAATTATAGTCCCTTGAGGCAAGGAGATATCATGGAGATCTTTGCTAAGTGCAGTCCCCAGCAAGTGAGGACTGTCTCTAACTTCCTGTGGCAAGACTGTCCAAATTCATTGAGCAGCCTGTGGGCATGAAGATGAGACTCATTCAAAAGCAAACAGTAGTCCTTTCCTCACTTAGAGGGATGCAAAAGAAGGTGTCCTTTAAATCGAGTACTGTAAACCAGTTGGCATCCGCAGACCTGGGTGAGTATAGTATATGGATTTGGCCACGGGATGAATAGGCACCACTGCCTCATTTATGGCTCTTAAATCTTGTACCATCTGATATTCCCCATTTGGCTTCTTTACCGGTAAAACTGTCATATTATAAGGAGATTGACAAAGCTTCAAAATGCCACGTTTGAGGGGCATCTGGGTGGCTCATTTGGTTAAGTGTCTGCCTTTGGCTCAGGTCATGATCTCAGGGTCCTGGGATAGAGCCCCACATTGGGTTCCCGCCAGGGAGTCTGCAGGGAGTCTGCTTCTCCCTCTCCCTCTGCCCCTCCCCACCATACATGCTGTCTCTCTCTCTCTCTCTCTCAAATAAATAAATAAAATCTTTAAAATAAAATACTATGAAAAACTTATCAATAAGTTGTTGTAATCCAGCTTTTGCCTCAGGTTTTAAGGGGTATTGTCTTTTATGAGGTATAGTGGCTGGGTCCTTTAAGTTTACTTTAACTGGCTGGGCCTTAAGAGCCTGTCCTGGGACATCGCAATCCCAGACCTGTCAGTTTACTTCCTTCCAGATGTCGGAAGGGATACTGGGGTAAGGTTTTAATTCCCTAGATGTTAAAGAGAACAAGCCCTCCTCTTCTTTAGTGTGAGCGAATCTGCTACCTAGTTTATACATTAAATCTTGTCCAACTAATGCAGTGGGACAAGACAGAAGGACTAGAAAGGAATGAGTAACCAATTGGTTTCTACGTTTATAGGTGAAGGGCAATGTCTGGTGACAGGTTTTAGGTTCCCCCTCTTTGCCAACAATTTTATGGTTAAAAAGACAAGTAGGCCATGCTCTGCTTCCCACGAGCACCAATCTGGGTTCTTCTCCCTGCCCCGCTTCGCGCACGCGCCAAAAGTGCCCAGTATGCAGATGTGTATAAATTGCCCCCTTTGTTTGTGCTCGGGGCTCAGACCTTTGGAGACCACTCTCCTCTGGGCCTGCCAGCGTTAAATAAACCTCCTATCCTCCAAAAAAAAAAAGACAAGTAGGCCAGAGTGCTGAAGAAGAACAGAGTAAGTGGCTCCTGTATCAATAAGAAAATTGATAAACTTATATCCATCTGGGGTAACCCAGGGCTCCACCATCTTGCTGTCACAGGGAGCCAGACCAACCTCAAGGCCCCATCATGCCAGACTCTCCAGTTCCTGCCTTCCTCTCTCCCTGGAGATGTGAGCAGTCTCTCTCCCCATGTCTTTTCTTTTTTTAACAGACAGGACATGGCCCTGGGGGAGAGCCTTGGTTTGGACGCTCTGCTCCGGTGTTCGGGCTGGCCACACCCATAGCATGGGGTCTTACCTGATCCTTTGTATGATATTGGCTCTTTCTTTGGCCCCTGGTCAGTCTGGTGTAGTGGGGCATCCACAGTAGGAGCAGCCAATACTTGAGCCTGCAGCCTACCCTGCCATTTAGCTCTCCAGTCTTTTTCTTGCTCTAAGGTCACATCCCTATTATTAAAGTCCCCAGTAGCTACCTCTAGTAGATGCTGGGTGGGGGTTTGACAACCCAAGCCATTTTAGGCAGTTCCTGGTGGATGTCAGGTGTCAACTGACTTATAAAATGTGCGTTTAGTTGGGTGCCTGGGTGGCTCAGTTGGTTAAGAGACTGCCTTCGGCTCAGGTCATGATCCTGGAGTCCCGGGATCGAGTCCCACATCGGGATCCCTGCTCAGCAGGGAGTCTGCTTCTCCCTCTGACCTTACCCCCTCTCGTGTTCTCATTCTCTCTCTCTCTCTCGCTCTCAAATAAATAAAATCTTTAAAAAATAAAAAAATAAAAAAAATATGTGCATTTAGTATAGTTGCTCCCTCAGGTGAGGTTGGGTCCAGATTTGTATATTTATGGATGGCTTCTATTAAATGACCCTGAAATAGATCTGGATTCTCATCAGCTCCTTGAGTAACTTCCTGATTTTTATCAAAATTTGGTTTAGAGAATCCTTTTTTTCATTTCCTCTATTAAGCAAGTGACCAAATGGTCTTGTCTCCCTTCCTGGTCTATCCTCTTGGTAACTCCAGGGTGGCTCAGTATTTAAGATAACATTCCCCATCTATCCCTGTTAGCTCATCAGTGAACTCTTGAGCACCTGCCCAGAAATGGTTCTTTTCCTCAGGGGTGCAAGAACAAGTTAATATGATGTATATATCTTGCCAGGTCAAATCAAACATAATAGATAACTGTTGAAAGTTCTCAATAATTTGAGAAGGGTTTTTGGAATATCATCTTAATTGTTTTATCTGAACCAGCTCTGCCATAGAGAATGGGACATGGTCTCTAATTGTGCCCATTTCTCCATTAGTAACTTCCCTAAGAGGATGCATTCCAAATTTATGGGGAGCTCCTGGAAGATAGGGAGTTCCACTCCTGGTATGTCCAGCTGAGCTGGGAGCAGATGGATCTTGGGATTTATAAGAAGGCTGGATAGCAACAGAGCTGGTGTCCTCTTTGTCTGGACTGGCTGGTGATTCCTCCAGTGGCCCAGGTTTGTTAGGAGGAATGGGTCTATTTACACAATCATCATCCAATATGTCCAGAGGGGGGTTATTAACTTGGCTCCTGGTTAGACATATTCTGCAAGAGGCCCTCAGGTCTGGATCCTGATTTAGGGCCATGAAGGCCTGGACATAGGGTACCTCAGTCCATTTGCCCTGTTTCTCACAGAAGTGATCTAACTTATAGATCATATTAAAGTATAATGTCCCATTAATGGGTCATTTTTTTCTCATCTCCTAAGGAGTACTGAGGCCAGACATAAGAAGATTAGTTCATTTGTTCTTTCTTTCTTTCCTTTCTTCCTTTTCTTTTTTTTAGTTTAAATTTTAGTAAGTGAACATACAGTGCAATATTGGTTTCTGGAGTAGAATTCAGTGATTCATCACTTACATACAATACCCAGTGCTCATCACAACAAGTGCCCTCCTTAATGCCTATCACCCATCTAGCCCATCACCCACCCATCTCATTCCATCAAACCTCAGTTTGTTCTCTATCTTCAAGACTCTCCTATGGTTTGTTACCCTCTCTCCTTTTTCTTCCCCCCTTCCCCTATGTTCATTTGTCTTGTTTCTTAAATTCCACATATAAGTGAGATCATATGGTATTTGTCTTTCTCTGACTGATGTATTTCACAGAGCATAATACACTCTAACTGCATCCATATCATTGCAAATGACAAAATTTCATTCTTTTTGATGGCTGAGTAATATTCCAGTGCGTGTGTGTGTGTGTGTGTGTGTGTGTGTGTGTGTGTGTGTGTGTAAACCAAACTTCTTTATCCACTCATCAGTCAATGGACATTTGGGCTCTCTGCATAGTTTGGCTATTGTTGATAATGTTGCTATAAGCATTGGGGTGCATTACCCCTTCAAATCTGTATTTTTGTATTGTTTGGGTAAATACCTAGTATTGCAATTGCTGGATCATAGGGTAGTTCTATTTTTAACTTTTTGAGGAACCTCCATACTGTTTTCCAGAGTGGCTGCACCGGTTTGCATTTCCACCAACAGTGCACAGGGTTCCCCTTTCTCTGCATCCTCGCCAGCCCCTGTAATGTTTCCTGTGTTGTTAATTTTAGCCATTCTGACAGGTGTGAGGTGGTATCTCATTGTGGTTTTGATTTGTATTTCCTTGGTGATGAGTGACATTGAGCATCTTTTCATGTGTCTGTTAACTATCTGGATGTTTTCTTTGAAAAAGTGTCTATTCATGTCTTCTGTCCATTTCTTAAATGGATTATTTGTTTTTGGGGTGTTGAGTTTGATAAGTTCTTTATAGATTTTGGATACTAACGCCTTTTTTGTTTTAAGATTTTATTTATTTATTTGACAGAGAGAGAGATAGCGAGAGCAGGAACACAAACAGGGGGAGTGGGAGAGGAAGAAGCAGGCTTCCCGCCGGGAGCCCGATGGGGGACTCGATCCGAGGACCCTGGGATCATGACCTGAGCCGAAGGCAGACACTTAACGACTGAGCCACCCAGGCGGCCCACTAACCCCTTTTTCAGATATGTTGTTTGCAAACATCTTCTCCCATTCTGCAGACTGCCTGTTAGTTTTGTTGATTGTCCCCTTTGCTATGCAGAAGCTTTTTATCTTGATGAAGTCCCAATAGTTCATTTTTGCTTTTGTTTCCCTTGCCTCAGGCAATGTGTCTAGTAAGAAGTTGCTATGGATGAGGTCAAAGAGATTTCTGCCTGTGTTCTCCTCTAGGATTTTGATGGTTTCCAGTCTCACATTTAGGTCTTTCATCCACTTTGAATTTATTTTTGTGTATGGTGTAAGAAAATGGTCCAGTTTCATTCTTCTGCATGTGGCTGTCCAATTTTCCCAACACCATTTGTTGAAGAGACTGTCTTTTTCCCATTGGACATTCTTCCCTGCTTTGTCAAAGATGAGTTGACCATAGAGTTGAGGGTCCATTTCTGGGCTCTCTATTCTGTTCCATTGATCTATGTGTCTGTTTTTGTGCCAGAACCATACTGTCTTGATGATGACAGCTTTGTAATACAGTTTGAAATCCAGAATCGTGATGCCTCCAGTCTTGTTTTTCTTTTTCAGGATTGCTTTGGCTATTTGGGGCCTTTTGTGGTTCCATACAAATTTTAGGATTGTTTCTTCTAGCTCTATGAAAAATGCTGGTGGTATTTTGATAGGGATTGCATTAAGTGTGTAGATTGCTTCGGGTAGTATAGATATTTTAACAATGTTTGTTCTTCCAATCCATGAGCATGAAATGCATTCCCATTTCTTTGTGTCCTCTTCAATTTCTTTCATAAGCATTCTATAGTTTGCAGACTCCAAATATTTTACCTCTTTAGTTAGTTTTATTCTTATGTGTTGGAATTCTTAAGTATCTTATTGTTTTTGGTGCAGTTGCAAATGGGACTGATTCCTTGATTTCTTTTGCTGCTGTTTCATTATTGGTGTATAGAAATGCAACAAATTTCTGCACATTGATTTTATATCCTATAACTTTGCTGAATTCATGTATTCTAGCAATTTTTTGGTGGAGCCTTTTAGGTTTTCTACATAGAGTATCATGTCGTCTGCATATAGTGGAAGTTTGATTTCTTTCTTGCTGATTTGGATGCTTTTTATTTTTGTTGTTGTTGTTGTTGTTGTGTGATTGCTGAGGCTAAGACTTCCAGTACTATGTTAAATAGTAATGGTGAGAGTGGACATCCCTGTCTTTTTCCTGACCATAGAGGAAAAGCTCTCATCTTTGAAGGTGATACTAACTGTGGGTCTTTCATATATGGCCTTTATGACATTGAGGTGTGTTCCATCTATCCCTACTTTGTTGAGGGTTTTTATCAAGAATGGATGCTGTATTTTGTCAAATGATTTTTCTGCCTCTATTGAGATGATCACATGGTTTTTATCTTTTCTTTTATTAAAGTTGTGCATCACATTGATTGATTTATGAATATTGAACCACCCCTAGGACTCAAGAATAAATCCCACTTGATTGTGGTGAATAATTCTTTTAATGTACCGTTGAATTTGATTTGCTAGTATTTTATTGAGAATTTTTGCATCCATGTTCATCAGGGATATTGGGGTGTAATTCTCCTTTCTAGTGGGGTCTTTGTCTGCTTTTGGAATCAAGGTAATGCTGGCTTTGTAGAATGAGTTTGGAAGTTTTCCTCCCATTTCTATTTTTTGAAACAGTTTGAGAAGACTAGGTATTAGCTCTTCTTTAAATGTTTGGTAAAATTCCCCTGGGAAGCCATCTGGCCAGGACTTTTGTTTGTTGGGAGATTTTTGATTACTGATTCTATTTCTTTGCTGGTTATGGGTCTGTTCAAATTTTCTATTTCTTCCTGTTTCAGTTTTAGTAGTTTGTACATTTCTGCCAGATTGCCCAGTTTGTTGGCACATAATTTTTCTTAGTATTATCTTATAATTGTTTGTATTTTTGTGGTGTTGGTTATGATCTCTCCTCTTTCTTTCATGATTTTATTTATTTGGGTCCTTTCTCTTTTCTTTTTGATGAGTCAGGCTACGGGTTTATCAATTATATGAATTCTTTTGAAGAAGCAGCTCTTAGTTTCATTGATCTGTTCTCCTGGGATTTTTTGTTTCTTTCTATATCATTTATTTCTGCTCTAATCTTTATTATTTCCCTTCTTTTGGCTTTAGGCTTTATTTGCTGTTCCTTTTCTAGCTCCTTTAGGTGTAAGTAGATTGTGTACTTGAGACTTTTCTTGCTTCTTGAGGTAGGCCTGAATTGCATTATACTTCCCTCTTAGGACTGCCTTTGCTGCATCCCAAAGGTTTTGGACTGTCATGTTTTCATTTGCACTTGCTTCCATGAGCTTTTATTATTATTATTATTATTTATTCTTTAATTTCCTGGTTAACCCATTAATTCTTTAGTAGGATGTTCTTTAATCTCCATGTATTTGAGGCCTTCCCAATTTTTTTCTTGTGATTGACCTCAAGTTTCATAGCGTTGTGGTCTGAAAATATGCATTGTATGATCTCAGTCTTTTTGTTCTTGTTGAGAGCTGATTTGTGACATAGTATGTGATGTAGTCTGGCAAATGTTCCATGAGTATTCAAAAAAAATGTGCATTCTGCTGCTTTAGGATGAAATGTTCTGAATATATATGTTAAGTCTGTCCAGTCCAGTCTGTCATTCAAAGTCATTGTTCCTTATTCATTTTCTGCTTAGACCATCTGTCCATTGCTGTAAGTGGGGTGTTAAAGTCCCCTACTATTATTGTATTATTATCAATGAGTTTCTTTTTTTTAATTTTATTATGTTGTGTTAGTCACCATACAATACATCATTAGTTTTTGATGTAGTGATCCACGATTCATTGTTTTCGTATAACACCCAGTGCTCCATGCAGTATGTGCCCTCCTTAATACCCATTACCAGGCTAACCCATTCCTCCCACCCCCCTCCCCTCTAAAACACTCAGATTGTTTCTCAGAGTCCCTAGTCTCTCATGGTTCATGTCTCCCTCCGATTTCCACCCCCCCTTCATTTTTCCCTTCCTTCTCCTAATGTCCTCCATGCT
>NC_138374.1:135853563-135870111 GCF_054177405.1 Leptonychotes weddellii
ACCCCAGCTTTCTTTTGAGGTCCATTGGCATGGAAGATGGATCTCCATCCCTTCACTTTCAGTCTGGACGTATCTTTAGGTTCAAAATGAGTCTCTTGTAGACAGCATATGGATGGGTCCTGTCTTTTTATCCAATCTGCAACCCTGTGCCATTTTATGGGAACATTTAGGCCGTTCATGTTGAGAGTGATTATTGAAAGATACGAATTTACTGTCATCATGTTGCCTGTGAAGACCTTGTTTCTATAGATTGTCTCTGTAAATTTCTGTTCTATATCACTCTTGGGGTCTTTCTCCTTTTATAGGATCCCCCTTAATATTTCTTGCAGGGCCAGCTTAGTGGTCACATATTCTTTCAGTTTCTGCCAGTCTTGGAAGCTCTGCATCTCTCCATCCATTCTAAATGACAGCCTTGCCGATAAAGTATTCTTGGCTGCATGTTCTTCTCATTTAGTACCCTTAGAATATGTTTTGCCAGGCCTTTCTGGCTTGCCAGGTCTCTGTGGATAGGTCTGATGTTATTCTGATGTTCCTTCCCTCTGTATGTAAGGAATCTCTTCCCCCTAACTGCCCTTAAGATGGTTTCCTTGGTTCTAAGATTTGCGAGTTTTACTATTACATGCCGGGGTGTTGCCCTGTTTTCCTTGATCTTGGGAGGGGTCCTCTCTGCCTCTAGGACATGAATGTTTGTTTCATTCCCCAGATTAGGGAAGTTCTCAGCTACTATTTGCTCAAATATATCTTCTAGTCCTCTCTCTTTCTCCAGCCCCTCAGGGATTCCAATAATTCTGACATTGGAACATTTCATGGTGTCACTTATTTCTCTTATTCTATTTTCATGGATTCTGAGTTGTTTTTCCCCGGCCTCCTTTTTTCCCTTTTTATCTATTAAATGGTCTTCCAGGTCACTAATTTGTTCTTCTGCCTTCCTTACCCTGGCTGTTAGATTATCTAGATTAGATTGGATCTCATTGATAACATTTTTAAGTTCTGCCAATTCAGCTTTCATTTTTGCCCTTAGAGACTCTATGTTTCCATTAATCAATTTCTCCATTCTAGCTATTGTCTTCACAATTGCTAGCCTGAATTCCATCTCCAACATCTTGGGGTTATATCTGCAGCATAAATCATAATCTTTGAGTCTTTCCTATTTTGGGGGTTCCTCCTCCTAGTAATTCTGTTGAGGGGTGGTTGAGGGAATGTATAGAATCCAAATTATTGACCACAACCCAAGCAAGATGCACCTGTTTTCGAGGGACCTTAGTGTTGCTGGTCTCTTGTTTTCCCAGCCTGTCTTCTGGGGGAGGGGGCTGCTGTGCTGTTACTTAGGCAACCCTGTTTGGGCAGAGTTGCCCTGCCCCCTGTGGTGGGGGATGGGCTCAGTGAAAACCGGTTTTCTGGGGCTTTTGTTCTCTGGCGGCTTTCTGCGTCTCAGAGCAGAAGAGACCATTTCCAACCCTCTGCCTCAGAGCAGAGAGATTGCAGTCTGTTCTTCAGTGAGCTCTCCAGGCCACACTATCTCCATTTCCTTTTGTGCTGCTATAAACTGCAGCGTCCTGGGTTGTGCACCCCTCAGCAGCTCTCCCAGTCCTTGCCTCCAGGTTGGGGCACTCTCTGCCCTTTGTGCTTCTAAAACCACCAGTTTGCACTCATGGCCCTGCAGCTCCAGGTTTCTATCCAGGGGGCTGCCCTAAAGTCCTTTCCCTACCCCTACCGGTCTGCGAGTCTGTGCCCTGTCCCCAGCGCGGGAGGCTATCGCTCACCAGCGGTGTAGGATCCCAGCAGTGTAGGATCCCTTCGGCTTGGCTCCCTCCCCGTTCCGTTTATCCTCCGATATCTGCCCTCAGAATCACGGCTCCCTGCTTCATACCTTGAAACCAACTGCCTACAATATTCTGTTTGTAGAGATCCAGATCTATCTTCTTACATCTCAGGCTGATTTTGTGGGTGTTCAGAGTTGTCTAGTAGATATCCAGCTCAATTCTGGGGACAGGTTGGAATAGAGTCCCCTACTACTCCATGATCTTTTCCAGTCTCTATCAATGAGTTTATTAATTGACATACATTTTGGTGCTCCCAAGTTGAGGGCATAAATATTTACAATTGTTAGATCTTCTTGATGGATAGATCCTTTAATTATGATATAATGCCCTTCATCTCTTGTTACAGTCTTTGTTTTAAAATCAAGTTAGTCTGATATAAGTATGGCTACTCCAGCTTTCTTTTGACATCCATTAGCATGATAGATGGTTCTCCATCCCCTCACTTCCAGTCTGCAGGTGTCTTTAGGTCTAAAATGAGCCTCTTGTAGGCAGCATATAGATGGATCTTGTTTTTTCATCCATTCTGATACCCTAGGTCTTTTGATTGGAACATTTAGTCCATTTACATTCAGAGTGATTATTGAAAGATATGAATTTAGTGCCGTTGTGTTACCTGTAGAGTTGGTGTTTCTGGTGATATTCTCTGTTCCTTTTTAGTCTTTGTTGCTTTTGGTGTTTCTTTTCCCCACTCCAAGAGTCTCCCTTAATATTTCTTGCAGGGCTGGTTTAGTGGTCATGAACTCCTTTAGTTTTTGTTTTTCCTGGGAAACTTTTTTTTAAATTTTATTATGTTATGTTAGTCACCATACAATACATCATTAGTTTTTGATGTAGTGATCTATGCTTCATTGTTTTCATATAAAACCCATTGCTCCATGCAGTACATGCCCTCCTTAATACCCCTGAATAGGCTAACCTATCCCCCCACCCCCTCCCCTCTAACACCCTCACTTTGTTTCTCAGAGTCCATAGTCTCTCATGATTCATCTCTCCCTCCAATTTCCCCCCTTCATTTTTACCTTCCTTCTCCTAGTGTCCTCCATGCTATTCCTTATGTTCCACAAATAAGTGAAACCATATGGTAACTGACTTTCTCTGCTTGACTTATTTCACTTAGCATAATCTCCTCCAGTCCCATCCATGTTGATGTAAAAGTTGGGTATTCATCCCTTCTGATGGCTGATTAATATTCCATTGTATGGACCACCCGGGAAACTTTTTATCTCTCCTTCTATTCTGAATGACAGCATCGCTGGACAAAATATCCTTGGCTGCATATTTTTCCCATTCAGCACTTTGAATATACCCTGTCCCTCTATTCTGGCCTGTCAAGATCTGCTGTGAACCTGACTGGTCTTCCCTTGTAGGTTAAGGACTTTTTTTCTCTTGCTGCTTTCAGGATTTTTTCCTTGTCTGTGTATTTTGTGAATTTGACTCTGATATGCCTTGGCAATGGTCAGCTTTTGTTGAATTCAATGGGAGTTCTCTGTGCTTCTTGGATTTTGATGTCTGTGTCCTTCCCCAGATTAAGGAAGTGTTCAGCTATAATTTTCTTGAATAAACCTTCTGCCCCTTTTTCTCTCTCTTCATCTTCTGGGACTCCTATGATACGAATGTTATTGTGTTTTAAGTAGTCACTGAGTTCCCTAAGTTAACTTCATGGTCCATTACCTTTCTTTCTCTCTTCTTTTCAGCTTCATTATTTTCCATAATTTTATCTCCTATATCACTGATTCCCCTCCTCTGCTTCATCCACCCTAGTTTTTATGGCATCCATTTGGGTTTGCATCTCAGTTATAACATTTTTAATTTTGGCCTGACTGGATTTTAGCTCTTTTATCTCTGCAGTAAGGGATTCTCCAGTGTCTTCTATGCTTTTTTCCATCCCAGCTAGTATCTTTATAATTGTTGTTTTAAGTTCTAATTCAGACTTCTTACTTACATCTGTATTATTTAAATCCTTGGCCATGAGTTCTACTTCCTACTCTTCTTTTGGGGTGAATTTCTCCATCTCATCATTTTGTCCAGAAAAGAACACAAGAAACAAATAAAACAAAACAAAAACGAAAAATAAAACAAAATAAAAACCAAAAAAACTAAATCCTGAGTGTGTTTTGGTCTGCTTGTTAGAAGAACCTAGGTCCCAAAATAATAATAATAATAATAATAATAATAATAATAATAATAATAATAAATAAAATGAAAATAAACAAAAATATAAAATATATATAAATTAAAAATAAGAAATAAAAAAGGAATTGAAAAAATAAAATAAATGAAAAAATTAAAAATAAAAGTAAAAAGGAAGCTAGATCTTATTTCTCCTAGAGCTGAAGCTTTGCAACACTCTATGATCAGTAGACTTGGTGCAAGTGAGTTGTTTGAGCTGGTCTCCTCGGGGAGGGGTGTGTTGAGCTAATTCTCAGGCTGACTTGTTTCAGTGGAGATACACCTCCAGGGCACAGAGGGGCGGGACTCAGTGTAAGTGGCTCTGGAGTCCACTAGGTGGTGCTGTTTTGCTCCGTGAAGTCTTCAGGGCTGATGGGTGGGATGAATATGGTGTGCTCAGCTCTCTAGCACGGGAGTTGTTAAGTTTGCACCCCCCGCCCTTCAGTGAGCCCTTACAGAAATGCAATCAATCACCCTTCTTGTGTCCCTGGTTTCCGTGTGAATCCTGCATTCGCCCTGCCTGCGTCTGAGCTGTTTTATCTCAGGCATGCAACAGAGTTTCAGAACTCCAAATTTTAGGGACTCCTGCATTGCAGACCCACACTGTTCCTCTGGGGGAGGGTCTTGCTGTGCTTTTGCTGTGTGCTGGCCAGTCCCAGGAAAGCAGGTGCACAACCACACAGCAGTCTGCAGTTCATGGCAAGGTGGAATGGAAATCCAGCACCAAAACTCACCGCTCTCAGCTGGTTTCCCTGCACCCATGCCTGGGAACAGCGTGCACGTTGGCACCACTTGTTCTTCCTGCAACCCAGGGGATCCTCACCCGACCACACTGTCACTCCTGGCGCTCTGCCCTGCTTCACCACCTGAGCACCTTTAAGCCTGGCATGTCCCTCACAGTAGTGGACTTCTAACAGTTCAGATTTTGCACTCCACTGCTTATAATACTTTGTGGTAGGCTACAAAATCAGGCTCCTTCCCTGCTGCCATATCCACAGCTATATCTCCCCCAAGTCACCTCTCTGCACCTCCTGCCTTCCAGAAGGTAGTCGCTCTTCTACTTGTAGACTTGCAGTTTTTGTTCTCTCAGAACTCTGATTGACTTCTCGGATGTTCAGAATGATTTAATAACTATCTAGCTGCATTGGAAAGAGACAAGCTTATAGGGTCCCCTACTCCTCCACCACCTTAACTCTCCAGTTTTTTTCTTTTTTAGAAAAGAATTGATCCCAGTGGGTTAAAAACATCCCAAGGGAGAGTCTTGGGACTGAAGAAGAAGATCCCATGTTTCTAGAAAAGTAGAGAAGGTCCATTACCAAAAATTTCCCCCCAACTCCTGGATGGTGTCCCACCAGGATATATCAGAGGTTCCAGGTGTCAAAAGCAGCTGGTGGTGTCCTTCAAAGGAAATTGGTATTGACCACCATTCTTCCATAAAGGCCCCACAGGAGGGATGTCAGGGACCCCCTCCTTCCCCATTGCATTCTAGACTACAAATAGGTGCCAGAGCATGGACTGAAATACCGTGCTGTGCCATGAAGAACCTGCCATTTTTTAACCCATGGAAAACACCAGAAAAGCTTTACAAGGGGACATTACCCAATTTTGTAACTTAAGTAGTCAGTAGGGGACATTGATGAAAAACAGTAAAGATAGAAATCCATCATGATCTAAGTGACATCCCAACACATGTAGTCTGCACAGCCAATTTCTCTAGGAAACATCCTTGGTTAGGTTTTAATTCTATTCACTACTGGTTTTGGCCAGTTCTGAGTGGAGTTTCCTCAGCCAGAAGTGGCTAGCTAGGCCAAGGATGTGGAGGGGATCACATTAGACCAATGAAGAGGAAACCTCACATGGGAGTCTTAAGTTCAGCGGCTGTGCTGGTCACTTAGGTAGCTGTCTCATGCCCAAGACAGACACCTTTCTATAAGGACAGGAATAAAGAGAGGTCATCAAGTTTCTGGGTCTTATTACCATTCTGGCCAGGGTACTAACTTCTAGCCAAAAGGCAGGCTTTCTCCTCCTCCTAGAGTAGCCACGGGCTAGAGGTTTAGAGCCTGAGCAATCAACAGGACAGTGTTCAATAAGACCATACTCCTTGAAAAGCTCCTGGAGTGAAAGTAAAGGGAGAGGAGAGGAAATAGTCACCAAATTTCATCAAGGCTCAGAGTCCAGATAAGCAGACTCAAAGCCCCATGTTGGACACCAAATGATGTAAATGATGTGATTTGAAGTTTTGGGTTTGTGAGCGAATGGCTAAGGAAGAATTCTTGAGACATTTTTGGTGCAAAAAGTGATTTTATTGTAACATGGGGACAGGACCCGTGGGCAGAAAGAGTTGCATTGTGATGGGTGACACTATATACTTTTAGGTTTGTGGAGGAAGGTGGGGTAGAGATAAAGTAAGTTTCAAAGGAATTTTGAAGCGAGCCTTTCAAGATGTTGAAGGGCTACCTGCTGTTAAGATAAGATTACTCTTGGTCTCCAGCAAAACATCCACATTAAGGCAGCCTCAAGTTCCTCAAAGAAGGTCACGCTCTGCATGTCTCAGAGATCTATCAGTGGGCTGCAAGCTGTAAGATTTGATTTAAGCTAGATTTCTCTTGCCTTTGTTTTCCTCATTAGAGACCCAAAAGAAGAAAGGACTAGAGAGACAAAAACAGGTCACCAGAAATACTTCAGTTAGGGGAGCAAAAAGGAAAAAAAGCCCCATGAGGCAAGTCAATACCCACATTGTGAGGATTTCAGGAGAAGGAGGGACGGACCACAAAGATAAGGAAATAATGGCCAAGAACTCTCCAGAGCTGGGGAGGGAAATTGACAAACCATGAGAAACGTTCCTGGGGCTGAAATAGGAAATAATTAGGAAAGACCCGTGGACCGCGAGGCTGCAGAGGGCCCCTCTGGGGACCGTCCACATTGGACACAGGGTTTCTATATGAGTGGATGGGGGTTTCCGTTTATAGGGCAAGCTCCTGCCTGAAGGCTGTGGTGCCCAGAGCACCCATTGCATGGTGGCAGCCCCTGGCCTCTGAGACCGAGCCACCGCCCTCCACCCCATGCTCCTTTGTTTCAGAGATCTTAGTCGATCTCACTAACTGACCGTTTGGACCTCTTATTTGTTTTGTTTTTGTTTTTTTTTCTTCACGAACTTAAATTCCTGCTCTTATGTTAAATTCTCTGATAAAGAGTAAGCCCATGAAACCCGAAGTGCCCTCCACCTTGATCCCAATAAAAGCAGAAGAACCCCAGGCTTGTGGCCTCGCTGTGTGGTCCCAGGTGTGTCATGTACTTCCCAGGACATGTGAGTAATAAACCTCCCCCCCGCCCACCACCATGTTTCCTGATGGTTATTGCTGGGGGCAATGGTGAGAACCACAGGGGCTGATCCAGACACAACACTGGTTGTTGACAGGCTGAGACCCCCACATCACAGGTTCTTGTTTGTGTGCTTGTTCACTCATCCCCTCATCTGTGCAGGTCTGAGTGGCACTTAGAGGGACCTGTTTTGTTAATCTGCAGAGGGGTTTTGTTTTTGTTTTTTTAAGTAGGCTCAACGCCAAACATAGGGCTGGAACTCATGACCCTGAGATCAAGAGTCGCATGCTCCACCAACCGAGCCAATCTGCAAATTTCTATTATTTTCCTCCTCAGCAACCTCAGGCCAGCTTGTATAAAGTTCAAAAGGCTTTTACATCTGCTTTGGCCCTTTGACTTTGTGGGGCTCACATCATAAAACATACCTTGACACCACACTCACCAAGTGTGTCTATATTAGGACCTCATGTGACACAAAAGTTAGTATGAATTTAAGGTAAGGAAGGGGGTTTCCATTTGAAAAATGAAGAAAAAGTTATTTAAATACTAGAAAATCCACAGCTTGGCATTTTCTGAGGACCCAGGCACAGCCTTGGAGACGTTTTTCCTGACAGGCATGGACCACCGGAAGGTGGCCACCAACATCAGAAACGGCACAGCCCCGAAAGACAAGCAGCATGTAGGAAGGTAGCCACATTCACATTTTGAGAACATAGGCAAGATATGATTATTTTACTTCCTCTTTGTAACTCTTGTGAGCCTTATCTGAGTACCACTATCCGGTCGTCCTTCGCAGATGGGGGAGAAGCCTGGCCTCTGGTGAGATGAACTTTCCCTGCCATCGGCCAGGCCGGGTCGCCAGGCTTCTGCAGCTGCTGCTGCTGACCGTGGGTGAGTAGGGGCCACACAGGGACAGGGGCCTAAGTTCCTAATGTCAGCCAGTGGGGGGAAACCCAGGGGGCTTCTGCCTCCGCTTCCACTTGGGCTTCAGAGACACAGCAGGAGGTGGAAAGTGAGCAGAGCCAGGTTTCCAGGAAAACCAAAAGGCTCCAGAGACCTTGGAGTCTTTTGTGGCCCCTTGGCTTCCTGCCTGGTCCCTCTCCCACCTCATAGGAAGCTGGGATTTTTCTCTCTGCCAAACCACACCTCTAAACCCTCAGAGAAACAATTACTGCCAACATGGGCAAGGGAGGGAAGGTCTGCAGAGCAATACAGCTCCCTTCCTGAGATTTTAAGCCAATATTTAACCAGAGATTGAAAAAGTCGGGGGATGGGTGCCTGGGTGACTCAGTCGTTAAGCGTCTGCCTTCAGCTCAGGTCTTGATCCCAGGGTCCTGGGATTGAGCCCCATGTCAGGGCTCTCTGCTCAGCTGGGAGTCTGCTTCTCTCTCCCTCTGCCTCTTCCCCTCCTTGTGCTCTCTCTCGCTCTCGCTCTCTCAAATAAATAAATAAAATCTTTTTAAAAAAGAAAGAAAAAGTAGGGGGAACAGCGCCCAAGAAGTGAGGTTGAGGGGGGAGATAAGGCATCTCTCCCAGCCCTTCTCTGCTTCTGCCCTGCCCCAGTTCAGGCCGGAGAAGAGAGGGAGAGCGAGCACAAGCTACTATGTGCATAGCAGGGAGACCAGGGGTGTGGGTACGAGACATTCGCGTTCATTCCATAAATCATAGGCTGTTTTTGTTTGGGCGCTATGGGAGGTATGGAATGTGGGGGAAGGGATGGGAGGAAGAGCCTGAGAAGGGGCTGTGGCTGGGATGCTGGGGCATTTCTCAGAGTCTAAGGAAGCGATGGAACAGCATCACCCCATGCTAACCTTTAACCCTTGGCTCTCTCACAGCTTCCGGACAAGAGCAGCCAGGTCAGTCTTCCGTTCTCTTTCCTTCCTGCTCTCTGGGCATTGGTCCTCCTGGCCAGCACGCCTGTCCCCATAAATGCAGGCTGAGGGGATGTGCCAGCAGGAGTGGTGCTGCCCCTCTGGGGTCACACCTGTTACCATGGCGCGTGAGCAGAACCTCCCGTGATCTCTGCAGCCTTCAGTTCTTTCCGCATCAGTGCAGGGCAAGGAAGCATTTGCAGAGACAAGAGGCTAATGCCCAGAACCTTCCAACTGTCTCTTTTCTTCCCTAAGGACCATCCCCCCACACCTGTATATTCAAGCTAGAGCCACCATCAAAGGACAGAAAAACAGCTCCCATTCACAGAACAAGTGCTGCAGCCAAATCTTTATACACCTCCAAGGGAGTTCATGTTGCTATCCCGCTTCAATTTCTGGTCCCATTTGTCGGTTGCAATCTTACATACAAAGATGATTTCCCAAGTAGCCCATGCCTCTCCATTCAAATTCTTTATACCCTTTAATCTTTTATTGTGTCTGACTTAGATGGAGTGTAGACAAAGGTTGTCTTCTCCATAGAATCTCAAGTTAAACAAAGTTAGCAGAAAAAAAAATGTTCATTATATATGAGCAATCAAGTAGGAAGTGGTTTTTCAGAGTTTAGAAACTACATCCCAGGCCCACCTATACCTTGACAGGAATGTACAGGACAAGAGCATTTCAAAATCAGCCACCTACAGAGGCCCTCATAGTGTGTCCCCAGCTACACATCCCATCTCCCGAGCTTTTCTGAGCCCACCCCAGGGACCTGAGACCTCTCCCCTATGACACCTACCTGCCCACTTCTGGGCTAGGCAAAGGATGAGGAAGAGCAGGTTCTGCCCCAGGCATGTCCCCAGGTTGTATCTGCTCCCTTCCCAGTGGGAATCAGCCCAGCTGCAGGTTGGGCCTTCCCCTGGGTTCAACCCACTTCCCATTCACCTTCACCTGCCTGCACCTTTCTCTTTCCGGTTCAGCAACATTCCCAAAAGCTTTTCTTCTCCTCACACCTCCATGGTCCACAACCTTCAAAGGAGAGAAAGTGACTCTCACCTGCAAGGATCACCATTCTCTGGTCCCCGGATACATATCTTGGTATTACAATGGGGATTTATGGACAAGAGGACCTGAAACAATCCAAATAAAGACGTCTGCACATTACTCATGCAAGACCCAAAGATCCTCCCTCAGTGACCCCGTGCATGTGGAATTTTTATCTGGTGAGGAAAGAAAGGGGTGAGTTTCTGAAATCAAGCTGCTGGGCACATGTCGGAAGGTTGGGTGAATGCAGGGAACCCAGACAGAGTTGTAAGCAGACATGAGGATATCTGATGAGCTGATCCCAGTGGGGAGAATGAGGAGATAGGGCTGTGGAGGATAGCACACTGTCCATCTCCTCCATCCAGAGACACATTAGTAACCCAGAAGCCACCAGACAAAAAGGGACTCAGGTCTGAAGAAAGATATGGTAGAAAATTCCTCTTTTAATGATACATAGGAGGATCTCTTAAGTATGTTTTCTGAAAATTAGTTCACTATTGAGGACAAGGGAGTATTGGGTATTGGGGCCACATGAAATGGTGGTGGAAGACATTTACTGGTGTTTGCAGGGCTGTAGCTCTTCTCTCATGGGTAGAAGTGAGAGTTTGAAGAAAGAAAGAGATGGAATATGTTTGTTCACTCTTTGCAGACTGGCTGATCCTCCAGGCTTCTCACCCTGTCTTTGAAGGAGATGATGTATATCTGAGATGCCGGGGGAAGAAAGAAGAAGATATTAATGAAAAGATTTACTACAGAAATAACAAAGGAATTACGCATGATTATAACCCAGAAGTCATAAGACTACATTCAGTATCCAGGGACAATAGCAAATATCATTGTACTGCTTCTGGGGGATATTTATGGAGGCCATGGAAAACAACTTCCAAACCTTTAAAGATCCAAGTTCAAGGTAATGGCTACACTCCTGTGGGTAATAGGTCTTGGCAGGGGAAGTGTGTGAGGATCAAAGAGGGAGTACTCATCAGTGGGGACTTCATGAGAAGCCTCTTCTGAGCAGCCATGGGAAGGAGATGGGAGGTGGTTCCATCTCCATGGGTCCCTACCTCCTGATGCTCTGCTTAGAACACAGATGCATCTCTCCAGGAGCTCGGAGCCTCACTGCCCTGGAAACTGTGTTTGTTCTCTCTAGAGCTGTTTCCACATCCTGTGCTGAGAGCCAGCTCCTCCCAGCCCATCGAGGGGAGCCCAGTGAGCCTGAAATGTGAGACCTGGCTCCCTCCACTGAGGTCACACATTCAGCTTCAGTTCTGTTTCTTCAGAGAAGATAAGGTCCTAGGATCTGGCTGGATCGACTCACCGGAGCTCCAGATCCTCACCATGTGGAGTGAAGACTCAGGGTCCTACTGGTGCCAGGCAAAGGCAGTGACTCCCAATATCATAAAAAAAAGCCTGAGATCCTGGATACGTGTGCAGAGTTGAGTGTCTGTGGGGCAGCTTTTCCAGAGTGAGGACTGGGAGATGAGAGCAGAGCATGACTTCACCTGCTCCCTGAGATAGTGAACATGGCAGAAAGGAGCTGCCAGCCATCCCGCTATCCTTTTCTCTTAGGTTCAACGTTGGCCTAACTTCCCTATAACATTCTCTCCCATCGAAGTTAGGTGTTAGTCGTTATTGATCACTTACTGGGTGTCCAACATGTGGGGGCCTCAAAGACATACAGGGTACATTTTCTCATGGGTCAACAGTTACCAAAAAGCACCAATGACCACGCAAAGTCTGTAGAGGCCCCTATGGGGCTGTCCATGTGTCGACCGAAAATTATTCCAAAATAATAAGAAAAGAGGACGATAAACACAAACTGAAATAGAGAAGAAGGAGGGGAGGTGGTGCTGAGAGTGGAGGAGCTTTGGAGGATGGAGAGAGGTTTGGGATCTGAATCAACTGGAGGAGCCTTGGTGGATGGAGAGAGGTTTGGGATCTGAATCAAGTCACTTCAGGATACAAGGAACCTTCCCTGTTCTCTCTCTTTGTGGTCCATTGATACATCAGAGATGCCTTAGAGATAAAGGTCTGTAAAATTTGACTGTGGTCAATGCTAAGTTTAAAAAGAAGATAGACCTGGTCCCCACATTACCCAAGGATGGTAACTATTGTGTGTGGGGACAGGTACTGCTCCCTTCATAAGAATGTACACAATCAAGTCCTTATTTCCCACTTTAAACCTGTTGCTATTGGCTTATTCGTGGCAACCCCAGCCTTCCCCTTGGCCCTGCAGCACCTGCCTTTGAGACCCTCTCAAGACCTTCTCTGTCCTCCTAGGGATCCCTGTGTCTGATGTGAATCTAGAGATCCAGCCCCCTGGGGGCCAGCTGATTGAAGGAGAAGATCTGGTCCTTATCTGCTCAGTAGCCAAGGGTACAGGGACTATCACGTTCTCCTGGCACCGGGAGGGCACAGAGAGGAACTTGGGCAGGAAGATTCAGCGTGCCCTGTCAGCAGAGCTGCGGATAGCCGCCGTGAGGGAGCAGGATGCTGGGAGGTACTACTGCTCAGCCGACAACTTCTATGGCCCCATCCTCAGTAAACGGATCAGAGTCACACTGAGAAGTAAGTTCCTCCTTCTTTCACTCAACCTTGTTCCCAAGCCAGGGTTTAGGTTCTCTGTCAGCCACTAGGATCTTCTGAAGGAGGCAAGGAACAGAGGCATGAAGATTTAAATGCCAACAAGGAATGGCAAAAGTGGAAAGTAATGTGAGACAATTTACTTCTTGTGGAGAAGACTGAGTGGTAATGAAAACAAAATCATCTAACATCCCTCCTCATGGTTCAAGGAATCCATCTACTTTTAGGTTCCTTGAGTGGAGCCATTAATCTGTCACAGTGTCAGGGACTCTTTCTGACTGCCCCCTATCTCCCTCAGTTCCAGCGTC
The DNA here is from genome assembly GCF_054177405.1 of Leptonychotes weddellii. Taxonomy (NCBI): domain Eukaryota; kingdom Metazoa; phylum Chordata; class Mammalia; order Carnivora; family Phocidae; genus Leptonychotes; species Leptonychotes weddellii. The sequence continues at coordinate 135,866,680 of NC_138374.1, forward strand.
CCGCCCCGTCCTCACCCTCAGGACTCCCGGGACCCGGGCCGTGGTGGGGGACGTGGTGGAGCTTCACTGTGAGGCCCAGAGGGGCTCTCCCCCAATCCTGTACCGGTTTTATCACGAGGATGTCACCCTGGGGAGCAGCTCGGCCCCGTCTGGAGGAGGAGTGTCCTTCAACCTCTCTCTGACCACAGAACATTCTGGAAACTACTCATGTGAGGCCGACAACAGCCTGGGGGCCCAGCACAGCGAGGTGGTACCACTCAGGGTCACAGGTAGGACATGTCCTGATCCCAGGTCCATATTCCTCCCACTAAATTATGCTGGATATTTCCTTTATTATCTGGTATACTTGCTCAATTAAAACTGCCCATGAACTATGTTTACTCCCTCAGTTCCAGTGTCCCGCCCTGTCCTCACCTTCAACCCTGCTCGGGCCCAGGTTATGGTGGGAGATTTGTTAGAACTTCGCTGCGAGGTCCAGAGAGGCTCCCCCCCGATCTTATACTGGTTTTATCATGAAGATGTCATCCTGGGGAACACCTCAGCCCCCTTTGGAGGAGGATCATCTTTTAACCTCTCCCTGACCAGAGAGCATTCTGGAAATTACTCCTGTGGGGCTGACAATGGCCTGGGAGTCCAGAGCAGTTACATGGTGACACTCAACTTCACAGGTGGGTTGGGGGTACCTGAGCTACAGGTGAGAGTTAAGGTCAATAAATATTTTTCCTACAGACTATACAAATTCTACCAGCACAAAGAGTTTTTGAACATGCCACCAAGGCTTGGGGCTTCTAGAGATTGTGCTGATTTCATGGGGGAAGGAAAGGGAATAGATTTCAATCTTAGATGCTGACAATCATGTGCCATTATTTTGAAAGTTACAAATTATACTGGAGATCATTTAAATGGAGGAATCAGAACCTGGAAGAAAACTGCCCTGATAGATCTCTAGCCCCCACCTTCATGTTGTCTAGATCAAAAACACTTGCCAACAGAACTCAAATATAGGTCTTCCCACTTAGGGCTTTCCACGAACAAAGTAATCCAAATCACTTCGGGCGTCATCGGGTGGCTGCTAAGCATGCTTGGCCTTGCTGCTACTGCTTCTTTGGTGAGTCACTTCAGGACCCAAAGGAAATCAGGTGGGTGTCTATGTATTACCCTTTGGAGTTGTGACTTTTGCCATTGCCATAATACTTGGGACTTGTATGGTGCATCCTATTAAGGTCATTATTCTCTTCCAAACACTAGACCCTCAGCTCTACTCACTGGCACTCTGTAGGCAATAGTGACAAAATGGTAGAATACATTTCTCAATGAAGTTGTTACTCCATGTGTTTAATTTGAGATTTAAGTCAGGTAGCAGAATTTTGTTTCCAATTAAAAATTAGAAAGGTAAGTATTTACTATTCCACTCTTGGTTCAAAACTTACTGAGAACAAAAGGAATAATAATAAAAAGGCTTCCGTTTGTAACAACAAAAAATAGGTAATAGCCATGGTGCAAACTGTAAACTCTGAGATATATTTGAGTTCCAGTCAAATATCGTGAAATTTGGAAAATTAATGGAGATGCTGAGAATGAAATTAAAATTTCAGGTTTTATTATTGCTAGTATATAGAAATACAATTGATTTTTATATTGATCTTAAATCCTGCAACCATGCTAAATATATACTTATTAGTTCCAATCTCTGTTTTGTAGATTCCATCAGATTTTCTGCATAGATGATTCTGTCATCTGCAAATAAAGATAGTCCTACTCCTTCCTTTCCAATCTGGGTTACTTTTATTTCTTCTTCTTGCCTTAAGGCACTGGCTAGAACCTCCTGTACATGCTGAATAGAAGTGGTGAGAGCAGACATGCTGGTCTTGTTCCTAATCTTAGGGGAAAGTATTTGGTCTCTCATCATTTACTATGATAATGTTAGCTGTGGATTTTTTATACATGTTTTTTTATTAGGCTAAGGCAGTCCCTACTATTTATAATTTGCTGAAAATTTTTATAGGAAAAATGTTTGTCAAATGCTTTTTCGACATTGATTAAGATGATCATATGATTTTCTTTTCTAGTCTATTGATATGGATTTTGAATTTTGAATGTTAAAACAGCCTTGCATTTGTGAGGTCAACTTCACTTGGTCATGATTGTTGAATTTGATTTGGTAAAATTTTGTTAAGAATGCTTGCAACTACATTCATGAGGGATATTGCTTGGTAGCTTTATTTTCTTGTCATACCTTTATCTGACTTGATGTCAATGTAACACCCACTTAGTTACCACTTCTAGTATTTGTCATTCCTTTTTGTGTTTCCGTATTTCCATATGGTATCATTTTCTTTCTGCCTGAAGTATTTTTCACATTTCTTACAGTATGGGTCTGCTGGTGAACTTGCCTGGTTGTGTTGCTAAAGTCTATTATATCCTTACTGATTTTCTACTTGATCTATCAATTATTGAAAGAAGGGTATTGAAATTGCCAACTCTAATTATGGATTTATCCATCTCTTCTTACAATTCTATCAAGGTTTGCTTCAGGTATTTTGAAGCTCTTTTATTAGGTGCATAAATGTTTATAATTGTTTATGTTTTTGATAAAATGACCACCTAATCTTTGTGAAATGGTATTTTTATCCCTGGTAGTGTCATTTACTCTGAGATAGTCTTCGATATTAATGTATTAATATAAGTAATGTTAATATGGTATTTCTTTTTTTTTAATATTTTATTTATGCATTTGAGAAAGAGAGTGAGAGAGACAGCATGAGATGGGGGAGGGTGAGAGGGAGAAGCAGACTCCCCACTGAGCAGAGAGCCTGATGTAGGATTCGATTCTAGGACTCTGGAATTTTTACCTGAGTCGAAGGCAGACGCTTAACTGACTGAGCCACCCAGGTGCCCCTAACGTGGTATTTCTTTATGCATCTTTTTACTTGTAACCTATTTGGGCCCTTATATTTAAAGCATTTTTTTTTTAAAGATTTTATTTATTTAAAAGAGAGAGACACAGCGAAAGAGGGAACACAAGCAGGGGGAGTGGGAGAGAGAGAAGCAGGCTTCCCGCTGAGCAGGGAGCCTGATGTGGGGCTTAATCCCAGGACCCTGGGATCATGACCAGAGCCAAAGGCAGACGCTTAACGACCGAGCCACCCAGGCGCCTAAAGCATTTTTTTTTATGAAACTATATCTATTTTAATTATTTACAGCTTTTATAAAACTGTCTCCTAGTTATAAACTATTCTGAATTCTTTTTTTTTTTTTAATTCTTATGTTAATCCCCATACATTACATCATTAGTTCTAGATGAAGTGTTCCATGATTCATTGTTCGTGCACAACACCCAGTGCTCCCTACAGAACGTGCCCTCCTCAATACCCACCACCAGGCCAACCCATCCTCCCACCCCCCTCCCCTCTAGAACCCTCAGTTTGTTTT
>NC_138374.1:135870611-135911939 GCF_054177405.1 Leptonychotes weddellii
GTTTGTAGGTGTTCAGAATGGTTTGATCCCTATCCAGCTGAATTCCTGAGAGGAGACGAAATCCAGGTCTCCTACTCCTCCGCCATCTTGCTCCGCTCCCCCATTTTTTATAAATAGATAGCTTATATTTAATTCTTTTTATCCAATAACAATCTCTACCTTTTAACTAAGGTGTTTAGACCATTTACATTAATGTGATGATAAGGTTAGATTTAATTCTATTATTTTGTTATTTATTTTCTATTTGTTCCATCTGTTCTTTGTTTTCCTTTTCCTTTTTTTCTACCTTCTTTTACACCAATTGAGTATTTTTTTATGATTCCATTTTTTTTTCCCTTTGTTGGCTTATTAGGTATATAATTCTTTGTTTTGTTTACTTTACTGGTTGTTTTAGCATTTATAGTATAGACATCTAACTTACCACAATCTATCTTCAAGTGACATTAGATCACTTCACATATAGTGTAAGAATACTACCATCATGGGGCACCTGGGTGGCTCAGTTGGTTAAGCATCTAACTCTTGATTTTGGCTCAGGTCGTGATCCCAGGGTCATGGGATCAAGCCCCATATTGGGCTCCACGCTCAGCCACAGAGTCTGTGTGAGATTCTTTCTCCCTCTTCTTCTGCTCCTCCCCCCACTCGCTTTCTCTCTAAGAAAGTAAGTAAATAAATAAATAAATAAAATCTTACCAAAAAAAGAAGAATATTCCATCATGTACTCCATTTCTTCCCTCTTAGCTACAGTGCTATTATTTTTGTAAACACTTACCTGTTAAAGAGACCTAACTATAATTTAAGAAGCTTACATATTTACTTAAGTAGTTACCACTTCTGATGTCCTTCATTCTTTTTTGTATCTCCATATTTCCATCTGGTATTATTTTCTTTCTGCCCAAAAGGATTTCTTTTAAGATTTCTAATAGTATGGGTCTGCTGGTGATGAATTATTTCAGCTTTTATATGTCTTTGTTTCACATTCATTTGCGAAAGATGCTTTTGCTGTTGTAGAATTATAGGTTGAGATTTTTTTCTTCTTTATTTTAAAGATTTTGCTTTACTGTCTTCTTGTGTGCATTGTTTCTGACAAGAAATATGCTATCATCCTTTGTTCTTCTGTGACTGTGTTTTTTTCTCTCTAAATGTCTTTTCATGGATCAGGAATTCTTGAATTAATGGACTTTTTTATTCAGTGTCTTGGGTGCCTATAAGGTTTCAATACTTTATATTTTGGGATTACTAAAACTTTACTTTCTGTCTGCCTCTCACTTAGCATAACATGGCATTTCCTTTTCTGTCAGGTCAAATGCTTCTGTTCTCCCTTTCTTAGGGCTCATATTGAAAATCAAGCAAGCAAACAAACAGATAAATAGAACATTTGGATCTCAGTTTAATGAACAAACTTACACATTTTTCTTAATGATGTTGGTCAAGCATTGTCTTCTTACCCTTTTCTTTTCAGGTCAATCAATGAGCCTCTGTCCTGTTTCTTTGCATGAAAAATGGCACGAATATTTTGTGACTGATATTTTAAAGCTACTTAGTATTTTCTTAAATAACATTACATATAAAATTAAGTGTGTATATCATTTTTTAAAAAAATATATAAAGAGAATAAGAGCACTAACCCTAATAGTACTCATCATAAAATGTATCATTCATTTAGAGCCCATTATATGCAATTTTGTAGTTTGTCTACTCCCAATTAAATAACTACATTTCAGTTCAATTCAATCAATATTATAACCATATTAGAGATGAAAAAAATGGAGATATTTCATAAGTTATCTTTCCAAACTCATATATCTATTAAGAGTCAGAGTTAGGGCTTACTTGGGCGTCTTCCTAGCCCTTGACTCCATATTCTCTCACTGCACCTTGGTGACTTATGGAAGGCTGGTCACACCTCTTACTTCCAAAACTACTTTCCTATTTTATCATCTGTTTGTGTCACTTATTAATTAGAAACATACTAGGAGTGCAGACATTAAAACCTTACTGTTGAAGTTAATAATGTTCAAAAAATAGATTGCTCAGTCAATACAACAACAACCAACACAGGGAAGTCAAGATTAGCAACTATCATTTTATGTGATCCATGAGAACAGGAACCCAGGAGGTTCTGACGTCCAGATCTAGAGGAAGTGTTGTTTTAAATAACAAACTTAGTAAGAAATTCTGACAGTCCACCAATCAGAGGGTATCTGTCTTTCTCATCTCAAAATCTTGCCAACTGTACTTCCCTTATAGCCAAGTCTTCCTTCTCATTATCCATCAGCCTTCTCAGGGAGGAGCTCAGCCCTTTCCATTTTTTCTAAAAGATTATTCTGTCTGCTCCTTAAGCCTGAGTTTATCCAACCAGTTACCAAAGGGAATGATAAATGTATTGACTCTGTGATTGAACTGCCTGGATGAAAATTCCAGCAATATAACTTGCCAAATACTTGATATTTGGCAGGTAAATTAAACTCTCCAAACCCCAGTTTCTTTATGGGCATAATAATAGTTATCTACCATTTTGGTGCCATATAAACTGCTTAGCACTATGCCTGGCCCATATGTCTTCAGTGATATTAGCTTGTGTTATGTAAATGGCCACTTTCTGGGTCTATTCTCCCTTTTACATATGAAGAGATAAACTGACTTGCAGACACATCCTGAGACTTAGCTAACCCACCTACAAGGGAGGACAGGGACTGTTGACTGATGTGAATCACAAATGCTCTAAGGAGGGATCATGCTCCTCCAGTTTAACTCATGGTTTGCAGACATCAATTAGTCATTTCTCATGAGAATGTTTACTTGCGGCAATAACTCATGGTCTCTAAGCCCAGTGAGACAGATAGAGAGCCACAGATAAATAGGCAAAAGTCAGGAATGGGAAATTAGGAGGAGTCCTGCATTGGGGCAGGCCAAAAAGATTTCAGTGTTTCACTGATGATGGAAAACTGCCATATTTTCAAGGCTGATGGAGTAGCCTTCCAGATTAGGTTTACATGTAATCACCTATTATAAAATTGTTCAATCTGCCTTTTTTTTTTTTAGTCCTCAAAGTACATACTTTAATTTGTTCAGTTGCTGAACAAAACTTTATTGAATATTGTGAACATTCTAGCCACTGGGAATATAAAAATAATTAAGACGAAGTTGCAGCCTCAAGTAACACACTCCTTCAGGATGGAGAGAGTTGGAGGGAAACATACAAATTGGTAATTGCCATCCAATATGGTGATTTTAATATTGCAGGGGTCTATGTGTGTGGAGATAGTTCACTTCATACAGTTCACTGGCCCCAGGGAAAGCCCTGGAGGAGGAAAGATCACTTGGAATCAGCCAGGTGAAAGAGAAGGAAAGAAGGGATATGGAGAAAACACCCACTGTGGATAGGTTTGCAAGGGCCACAGGTACAGAGAGGTCGAGCTTGTTATGGGAGCCCTATTGATTCACAGTGTGTAGGAACTCTGTCTCTGGTCTCTATCTCCTAGGGCCGCAGTTAAGATAGAGAAGAGGAAGAGGGAAAGCACTTGGCCCAGAGTTAAATACTAAGCTGTCTCTCTTGTGCCGCTTGGCCATACCTCCTTAGAGTGCATGCTGCTTTTACTGACTGAATAAGTATGATTCTGGGCAACTATCTTTCCAGACCCCAACTTCCTCATTGGTAATCTCCTATGGGGGTGGGGGGGTGGGTTAGAGCCAGATGTTCTCTAAGATTTGCCATAGCTGAGACCTAGAATAAATCTGATTTCCAGGAAAGGACATTCTAATGTAGAGCCCACTACCTACACAGCTCGCTCACCATCAGTTATCCTTTGTTTTTCAGGAGGACTTCCTGGCACTGGAACACCCAGGTGAGGTCTCTTGTTTCTTATGCTGACAACATTGTCATGATTTAGTCATACCCACAAAACAGGGTCACAGAATTATAAGTACATTAAAAAATATTTGACCGGACTTCCTATTAACATTTTCAAATTCTTATGAAATCCAAAAATGTGATTCAGAAAGCCACTTTCAGCCATATTTATAATACTCACTTAGACCTACACATACACAGAACTCATGTCATTTGCCCTCCATGTTAATCTATCTACTTCCTTAAATGTGCCCTGGTGGAGAGCTGACCCCTCACACCTTAATGGCATCATCTGTCACAGGGCTGCACCTCACTCTTCCCCCCTCATTCCTCCACCACACACTCATTCAGGACATAATTATTGAATCCTGGCAATGTTCAATTCCCAATATTAATTGCAGAAGGAAACAGAAGTGGGAAAAAACACACCACTCTTTTCCCAGAAAGTCTTCATGGTATCTTACAAGAAAGGTAGATTATTGTAATATGAGCTGGAACATTGAAAGGGACCTTTTTAAAAAGACAAAGGTCAAGTTCTGTGGGAATGCAAAAGTCTTTTTGTATCAGTGTTTAAACATTTAAATTTTTGAGAACAATAAAAAATTAGGCAGATATAACTGTTTACCAGAAAGACCTTGAGACTGTGCACTTTTGCCCACTGACCTTGTGTCAGTCCTCCCTCTCTGTAATGCTGTCTTGGGCTGCACATCGTGTCACACACACCTTCTGAGTTCTCTTGAGAGAGCCATGCAGAGTCAGGCTAGGCAGCCATGATATTTTTAAAATATTTTATTTATTTATTATTTGAGAGAGAGAGAGAGAGCATGAGTGAGCATGAGCAGGGAAAGGGCAGAGGGAAAAGGAAGGAACTGTCAGAGAGAGAATCCCAAGCAGACTCCACACTGAGCGTGGAGCCTGATGCGGTGCTCGATTTCATGACCTTGAGATTATGACCCGAGCCAAAATCAAGAGTCCGACGCTTAACCAAATGAGCCACCCAGGCGTCACCACAGCCATGATATTTTTACATGGACCATGCTGGGCTCCTCCTGGATACCGGTTTTCCTGAGACTCGGTATGATCCACAAATCCTTTTCTCCCTTGTGTCTCTCCCTGTCTGTCACAGTTACAGTCCCGAGGAGCATCGAGAGCCTTCCCGGTCCAGACCCTCCAGCACAGACCCCCACAGGCTCATCCACTCTGAGCCAGCAGCCCTGATGGAGCTGCAGCCTGTGTATAGCAATGGTGAGGACTTCCTAAGTATCCCAGGGCTCCAGGGATGAGCCAGAGTGGGAGGAGAGATTGAGCCACTGCCCAGGAATGAGTCACACTCAACTTTAAAATGACATTCCTGGCACTGTGTCTGAGACAGAAGGTGGTTATGAACTTAGTGGCTGAGAAGAGTCTGGAGTGTGGGTTCTGGACTACAGCTAGCTATCATCTGTTCTCTCACAGTGAGTCCTGGACATGACAATCTGGTTTATTCCCAGATCTGGAGCAGCCATCATACAAAGGAAAATCCAGGTGAGACTGCTTCCGAGAAAGTGGAGGTGAGGTGGCCATGTGTGAGCGGATCCTCAAGGGGCCTCTGATCAGGCCTCTCAAATATGAGTGGGACACGGAAGGAAGGCATCATCTCCTCCCGCACTGCCATCATATGGCTGAGTCCCTTCCCATGGACCCGTGTGCACTGCCACCGGACCCTGCAAGCTCTCTGAGGACAGACACTATTGTTTCCCATGAACATACCAACAGCATTGGTTAGAAAACTAACCAAAAACTAACCAGTGCTTAGAAAACTATGGGCCTCTTCAAATACTGTTTTGAAAGAATGCATGACTGGTAATTGCTAGTGTCACTTTCTCATAACCTAATGTGTAGACAATCATAATTCTCCCAACTGGTCTCTTTATTTCTAATCTTGTCCTCCTCTAGCCCCCAACACTGTTTCCAGCACAATCCCTCTGAGATACACTGCTGATCACACCCTGCCTCGGTGACTCTTCATTCCAAAGCAGGACCCTTGCCCCCCCTGCACTTCAGCCCCTCCTCAATGCCTCCTCTGTCTTTACTCTAGCCGAGCTGACCCTTCCCATTTTTCTGCTCATACTGGGCTGTTGCCTGCTTTGGTGCTCATGTGTCTTATTTGTTCTGAAATGTCCTTACCCCCACCTAGTTTACCTCCGACCCCTGCTCACATGTCAAGACATAGTTCAGGTACCTCTGTGAAACGTCCCACCAGCCCTCCCTGTGTCCGAACCTGGGAGGACAGATTTCCCTTTTGGCAACAACAGAGTTCAATATGTATTTCTATCTTGGTGCCCATTGTACTTGTTGCATACATTTACACGTCCATTGTCCCCCTTACAAATTATAGGCTCCTTGGGTATATGGACTGAGTTTGTGTTGTTTCTCTGTCCTTGTAGCTTACCAGTGCTTAATAGAAGGTCAATGTTCACTGAGTGCTTATTGGCTGAATAAATAAATGAAAGAGATCCAGAGGACCCTTTGGAAAGATAGAAGAAACACACACACTGAATTCTCTTAATGCTTCACTGCAAATCTTCCCTGGGAATTTACAGTGTGGCCTTAGAATGACAACCCCCTCTCCAGCCTCCTCCACTCTCCCTGCACAAAGTGAAACCCGTATTCCACTTTCTCCCAATCAGTGCAGCCACAGAAGCCCTGAATGGGGGTGGGATGGGAGCAGGGGGACCGCTTTGCTGGGGTGAAGAGCAGTGGAGAGAGAAGGAAATCATCAGGAAAGTCACTCTGGACATTTGGTGGGCAGGGGAAAGGCTTTATCAGTGCACGGGGGTGGGGTACTCTGTCTGAGGCTTGGAAGAATCCAGCAGAGCAAACCGTTGAAAGCTGAGTCAGCAGAGGAGAGATTTTGAAATGCATTGTGAGTGGGTTGTAAGTTGGAATATGTCACCCACAGTCTAATACTTTTCTTCCCTCCTCCCATCCAACAGCACCTTCACCAAAGACACATCAGAAGGATGAGGTGGGTCACCCTTTCCGGCTCCCTCTCCCCTCTGCACCTCCTCACCTTTACTTAGGTACTTACTGTTTGTGGGTTTCCCGCCAGGAACCAGCAATCATCTATTCAGAGGTGAAGAAGGCACATCCAGATGACCATGAAGGGCAGGCCCATGAAGATGCTGCAGAAAACTATGAGAATCTCCCATGTGTACCGCTGGCCCTGGACCACTAGCCCCCTGCCCAGAGTGGCCCACAGGGAGCCTGGGAGCAGCCTATGCCTTCTCCCTGTTCTCCACAACCATGCACCCCCCTTCCGCTCAGGGGGCTGAGTGAAAGTTCTGCCCCACCCCTCCATGCCTGAGTCTCTGTGCTCTCTGGGAACAAAAGGGGCAGCATTTCAGTAAACACTGCATTTCTTCACAGTAGAGACACATGTGAAGGCAGGGCAGATGGGCCTTCACCTCCTGGCCCATGGAACAGCGGAGGAAGGGCGAATGGTCTAGCCAGGATCACAAGGGTGCAGTCATGACCATGTGCTCCAAGTGTGATCGAAAGCTTTGAATGCGCCATCTCTGCATAAACAATTTGCTCTAAGCACTTTGTTTCCTTTTTTAGATAGATAGGTGATAAGTGACTGATGATGATGATATTAATGAATAAGATAAATACAGATATAAGACACACACACCAATCCACTCAGAGTTTGGGGCCTGCACAAGTCTTCCTCTCTCACAAGATCAAACCTCCCTCCTTCCTGTAGCGGCCGAGTTCCACTGCTTAATTGTTCAACATCCACTATTTGGAGGCTCCAGAAATCAGCAGCAATCCTAGAATCCCAGTGGAGCCGGTGACTCTCACGACTCACAGGGCAAAGCCTAGCGTCGTGACACACCCCTCCCGTTGCCCACCGACTCCCAGTTAATCCAAGCACTGAGTGTCCACCATGGGAGAAAACATTTAAAAAGCATGCCATCTGTGCTTAAGTCTCCAGAAAAGCAGCAGAGTTGCTTTGAGTGGCTTTTATTCGTATGGAATAGCTGGAATCGTTAGCTTGTGTCACCTGGGGTGACAGTGAAGTTTTTACTGCAGTAAAAAAAAATAGGCCTTAGCAAGCTGGTGCGTTCACCGAGGACTGGTGTACATCAGCTGATACACGTTATGGACAGTGGTGATTTCACACCTGCCGTATTTATGACTTCGAGTAAATAACACAGTGAGGCTTTGCAAACCTTTGGAGTAGCATGAATAAAAAGTACTAAGTGTATTTCAAATGTTATTCCTTTCCCTGTGGGTGTCAGAAGCTTAGGCAACGGGAAGTGTAACATACAGCAAAATGCAATCCAATTTGAGGTTTTAATCTTAGCCTTAGGAATTTGGCTAGCAAGCTAATTTGCTGAGGGGAAAAAAAAAAAGTGATGTCCTTTATAAAGAGGGAATACATTATTTGTTATGCAAGAGGGACTTATATGTCTTGTTTCCATATTATCTGGTACAAAATGCTCTCCAGAATGTATGCTTGGCCATTAGAGAGAGCAAGAAATCCAGGTGTAATCTGTGCCTATGCTTAAATTTGGCCGTGAATGCCTCCCAACTTTGGGCTCCAGGAAGAATAGAGCCAAGGGGGAGAGGGACATGCCACGAGGTGCCAGCTGTGGGAAACCCATCTGAAAGAGTGGTGACAAAAGGCAAAGCCCCAAGGGAGAGAGGCAGCATCAAGGCATCATTCTGTGGCCGGTAAGAGTCACTCTGCAGAAGGGCACATCAGCCGTGGGACAGCCACCAGGACGGCAGCCACTCAGGTGGACAAGATCCGTGATGCCAGCAAGAGATGGAGACTGCACGAGGCTCTCTGGTGCACAGAACAGCTCTGACAGGGTGCAGACCCTTCTCCCAGAACTCCTTATCCAGGTCCTCAAACTGAGGGCAAACAGTACCTGTGAGCAGTCAGGAAGAGTCTAAGGAATAATTGGGAGACTATCCAAGAGGAAATCATGTTTCCAGCTAGTCAAGAAGGTAACATTTGAGTCATCAAGATCTAAGACATGACTATAATCTCTTTCTTTATATTATATTTATTTTATTTAGTTACAAATGTCTTGAAGAATAATTTATATGCAATAAATCACACATATCTAAAGTATACAATTTGATGTTTTGGCAGAAATGTACATCCACGAAACCACCACAATCAAGATCCCAAACATCTCCATCACTCCCCAGTGTTCTCCTGCCCTAAGGAACACCTCTTTCCCTCCACACCTTCTCATGCCATCACGAAATGCTTTCTGTCACTGTAGATTAGAGCGTATTTTCTAAAGTTTTATGTAAATAGAATCATACAGTATATACTCTTTTGTGCCGGGCTTCCCTCACTAAGCAAAAGAATTTTGAAACTCATTCACATTGTATCAATAGCCGCAACACATTCCTTTTTATTGCTACATAATATTCCATTGGATATACCACATTTTCATTATCCATCTATCTGTAAATGGACATTTGGATTGTTTCATATTTCATTAAAAATAAAACTACTACAAAAATTCACATACAAGTGTTTGTGTGGACATGTTTCCATTGCTCCTTTGTAAATACCTGGGAGTATAATTGCTAAGTCACATAGTAGATTTATGTTGAAGGTTTTAAGAGGCCTGATACTCTTTTTCCAAAATACCTGCACCATGTCACATCCCGCCAGCACTGACTGATAGCTACAGTAGTTCCACACCCTTGTCAACACTTGGCATTTGCAGTCTTTAACTTTAGCCGTTGCAAAGAGTGTGTGCTCTAGTGTAGCGTGATCTCACTGTGGTTTTAATTTCCCTGGTGACCCACGATGCTGATTCTCTTCTCAAGTCCTTGTTCACTCTTTGCAGACTTTTGTGAAGGGGCTGTTCACACCTTTCACTTCTTTATTGGGCTATTTGTCTTTTTATTATTGAATTGCAAGAATTTGGTATCTTTAGTTTTTTATTCTGGTCTGATTTACATGTTGCAAATATCTTCTCTATGTAGCTTGCTGTTCATTTTCTTAATGATATTTTTTGAAGAGCACAAGTTTTCAGTTTTGAAAAGGTGCAATTTATCAATTTTTTAATTTTGTGAGCCTACTTTGTGTTTCTTATCTAAGAAAGTATACCCCAAGGTCAAAAAGATTCTCTTCTATTTTTCCCTAGAAGTTTTATACTTTTCGTATGTACATTCAGGTCTATTCACCATTCAAAGTGAATTTTTTGGTATATGTATAGTATAGGGAAAATATTCTTTTTATTCCTGTGACTATCCACTTGTTCCAGCACCATTTGCTGAGTAAGCATTCTTTTGCTTCTTTTTAATTTGAGTTGTTCATCTCTTATCCAATTACTGGAGTTATTTATGTATTTGGGATATATATCCCTGTGTCAGATATATGTTTAGCAAATATTTCCTCCTGATTTGTGACCTGTGTTTATGTCCTCCTGTGTCTTTCAAACAGCAAAGATTTATAATTTAATGGAAATTATTTACCATTTTTCTCTTACAGTTCATATTTTGTATAGCCTGTTTAAAAACTATTTGCCTAACTGAATATTATAAAGTTCTTTGTCTACATTTTCTTCTAGAAATATAACAGTTTTTAACTCTTCTATTTAGATATGTGGTGCATATCAAGTTAATTTTTGTATACTATGAGGTGAGAGCTGATGTTAATTTTTTCCCATACAGACATCCAGGTGTTTTGCCACCATTTCCTTAAAAAACAAAACAAAAGCAAAAGCAAAAACCGTACCTTTTTTCCATAGAATTACTTTATAACCTTTGTCAACAATAATGGGCCATATCAATGTTGGCCTACCTCTGGGTTACCAGTAGATGATCTTACACATCTATCTTTATGCCCAAAACCACACTTTCCTGATTACTGTTGCTTTGTGTTAAGTCTTGAGATCAATTGGTATAAGCTCACCAACTATGTTGTTGTTTTTTTCCAAAATTGTTTTAACTAACCCAGGGTTTTTTGCCTTTCCATATGAATTTTTACACTGATTTTTAAAATTTATTCAAAAAATCCTCTTAGAATTTCAACTGGGATTGCATTGAATCTGTGGATGAATTTAAAGAGAGCCGCCATCTTAAAAACACTGTGTTCCAATCCATGAACTTCATACAACTTTCCATTTTTGTAGTTCTATTTTGCACATTTTTAATTAAATTTATTCCTGATTGTTTTATACTGTATGCAAACATAAGTGGAGTTTTTATTTCCTTTTAAAATTATTACTAGTACTCTTTGGTAATACTCCTCAATTTTCTGAAAGAGTTTGTGTAGAATTGAAATGTTTCCCCCTTGGATATTTGATAGAATACACCAGTGAGGCTGTTTGGACCTGGATTTTTCTTCATGGGAAAGTTTTTTGATAAGGAACTTAAGCTCTTAATTGATAGAGGACTATTCAGACTTTTTTTTTCTTTTTGTGTCAATTTTGGCAAGTTGTATTTTCCAAGGAATTTGCTCACTTCATTTAGTTGTCAATTTTATTAGCATAAAATTTTACATAATATTTTCTGATTCAGTGCTGACTTTCTTTCATTCCTAGTATTTCTGATGTTTTTGCTCTTTTTCTTTTTGATCTGTTTAGCTAAGTTTCTCAGTTTTATCGAAGAATTGACTTTGGTCTTTGCTAATCAATTCTATTTTTTTTGTTTTTCATGACTTTGCTTCTGTTATCTTTATGGTTTTATTCCTCTGACTTACTTTATGTATGGTAGGTAGAACTCTTAGATGGATCCTAAGATTCCTGCCCCCGATGACCCTCATCCTTGTCTTCTCTTCTCTTCTCGAATGTGATCAGGACTTGTAAATACAATGAGATATTGCTCAATAAATAGGTTACTAATCATTGATTTTTGGTTAATCAAAAGGGAGATTTTCCTAAGCTACCTAATCAGGTATGTCTTGAAAAAGAAATGAAACATCAGAGAGATTCTCCTACAGGCCTCAAAGAAGAAGCAAGCCATGTGCTGGAAAAGGCCCATGAGGGTAGGGACCATGTGCAGGAGCTGAGGTTGGTCCCCAGCCCACTGCCAGCAAGAACAAAAGGACCTCAGTCACACAGCAGAAAAGGAATGAAGGGAACTGGGGAGGGGATCTTGCCCCCTTATGAGGATTCAGTCAGCTGACACTCAGATTCCAGACTTGTGAAACCTTGAGCCAAATACCCAGTGGAAGTTCCAGGCCCCTCACCCACTCAGACTGCAAGCAATAGATGTTTGTTGGCTTAAGTTGCTATATTTGTTGTAATAGAAACACAATAGACAGCGAATATATTGTCTGCTCTGTTCCTCTGTTTCTTGCTTCTTTTTTTTTTTTTTTTGTCTTTTAAGAGAGAGAGGGAATGGGGGGAAAGGGCAGAAGGAGAAGGATAGAGAGAATCCCAAGCAGGCTCCACACTCAGCACAGAGCCCGAGGCGGGGCTTGATCTCACGACCCTGAGATCATGACCTGAGCCAAAATCAAGAGTTGGTGAACCTACTGAGTCACCAGGTGCCCCCTCTGTTTCTTGCTTCTTAAAATGGTACATTGAGTCATTCATTTTCAACCTTTCTTCTTTTCTAATATCAGCATTAAAAGCTATGGGGTTTTGATACTAAAACTTGTGAAGCAGAATCCCAAAGTTTGGTTACTATTGATATGGTTAATTTAGGCTGCTATTTTTTGTTTTTTGTTTTCCTGATTTGTCTTTCTCTGCTCACTCTTCCTGCCTTCTTCTAGATTATTTGCATATTTTTAAAATATTTTATTCAGGGGCGCCTGGGTGGCTCAGTTGGTTAAGCGACTGCCTTCGGCTCAGGTCATGATCCTGGAGTCCCTGGATCGAGTCCCACATCGGGCTCCCTGCTCGGCAGGGAGTCTGCTTCTCCCTCTGACCCTCCCCCCTCCTATGTGCCCTGTCTCTCATTCTCTCTCTCTCAAATAAATAAATAAAATCTTTAAAAAAAAATAAAATAAAATAAAATATTTTATTCAGTTCTAAATAGTCTGTAGTAGCCATTATGATTTTTCTTTGACTCAGTAATTATTTAAAAGAATATTGTTAATTCCCAAGTATTTGGGATTTTCCCAAATATTTTATTGGTACTGATTTCTTATTTTTACATTTTCATACTTAAATATTCTTCTAAAATTTCAATTTAATAGCTTGATAATATTACATTATATAGATGTATTCTCACTTACCATTCCATCAGTTTTGACAATTCCTTTTTTTTCTATTTTTGTTGAAACTTTTGTCTGCATCTCTGATTTTTTCCTCACAATCAATTCTTATTGGGGAAAGGACTATAAAGAACTTTCCAGCTTTTTTTTTTTAAGATTTTATTTATTTATTTGACAGAGATAGCGAGAGAGGGAACACAAGCAGGGGGAGTGGGAGAGGGAGAAGCAGGCTTCCCGCGGAGCAGGGAGCCCGATGCGGGGCTCGATCCCAGGACGCTGGGATCACAACCTGAGCCAAAGGCAGATGCTTAACGACTGAGCCACCCAGGCACCCCAAGAACTTTTCAGCTCTTAATACAGAAAAGATTTACAGTTTATAGTCCTAGAAACATTGTTCATGAGTTTCAACATTAGGTGGTTCACTTTTTTTACAAAAATGATAGAAATTATATTTTATTGTTTCAAATTTCATTTATTTAGTCATTAGTGGAGTTGAATATAATTTTGTGTGTTTGGGGCAGTGTTTTTTCCTTTAATAAATAGTTTAGGATCAGAACTTTACTCATTTTCTAGAAATTGGAATAGTCTTTTCCTTTTTTTTCTTTTTAAAAAAATTTTTTTAATTTAAATTTTTTTTAATTCTTTATTTAAATTCAGTTTATTAACATATACTGTATTATTAGTTTCAAGCATAGAATTTAGTGATTCATCAGTTGCATATAACACCAGTGCTCATTACATTAAGTGCCCTCCTTAATGCCCATCACCCAATTACTTCTTCCCCGTCCAGCAATCCTCAGTTTGTTTCCTAGAGTTCAGTGTCTCTTGTGGTTTCCTCCCTCTCTATTTTTTTCTTCCCTTCCCCTATGTTAATCTGTTTTGTTTCTTAATTTCCCCATATGAGGGAAATCATATGGCATTTGTCTTCCTCTGACTCTTATTTCATTTAGCATAAAATCCTCTAGTTCTATCCACATCATTGCAAATGGCAAGATTTCATTCTTTGTGATGGCTGAGTAATATTCCATTGTGTATATATATATATATATCACATCTTCTTTATCCATTCATCCATCAATGGACATCTGGGCTTTTTCCATAGTTTGGCTATTGTGGACATTGCTGCTGTAAACATTTGGGTGCATGTGCCCCTTCGGATCACTACACTTGTATCTTTGGGATAAATACCCAGTAGGGCAATTGCTGGGTCGTAGGGTAGCTCTATTTTTAACTCTTTGAGGAACCATCATACTGTTATCCAGAGTGGCTGCACCAGTTTGTATTCTCACCAACAGTGCAAGAGGGTCCCCCCCTTCTCCACATCCTCACCAACATCTCTTGTTTCCTGAGTTGTTAATTTTAGCCATTCTAACTGGTGTGAGGTGGTATCTCATTGTAGGTTTGATTTGGATTTCCCTGATGCCAAGTGATGTTGAGCATTTTTTCATGTGTCTGTTGGCCATTTGTATGTCTTCTTTGGAGAAATGTCTGAAGAATAAAAGTGAACCACTTTCTTACACCATACACAAAAATAGACTCAAAACGGATGAAAGACCTAAATGTGAGACAGGAATCCATCAAAACCCTAGAGGAGAACACAGGCAGCAGCTTCTCCAACCTGAGCTGCAATAACTTCTTGCTAGACACAATGCCAAAGGCAAGGGAAACAAAGGCAAAAATGAACTACTGGGACTTCATCAAGATAAAAAGCTTTTGCACAGCAAAGGAAAGAGTTAACAAAACTAAAAGACAACCTATGGAGTGGGAGAAGATATTTGCAAATGACTTATCAAATAAAGGGCTTGTATCCAAAATCTATAAAGAACTTAACAAACTCAAAACCCAAAAAACAAAAAAATCCAGTCAAGAAATGGGCAGAAGACATGGAATAGTCTTTTTCTAATGAGTTCTATGAGTACTTTATAAACTAGGGATACTAATTCTTTATCTATTATGTGTGATGTAGATATTCATGGTGTGCCATTTGCCTTATACTTTTGCTTGTGGTATTTTAATATGCCAAAGTCCTCTCATAGATTATGAAAATATATTCCTTACTAAGATGCTTTCTTCTAGCTGTGGGTTTTGGGTCATAAAACATATCCTGAGACTTCTTTAAATTTCTCTAAACCTGAAATCCAGACTTAGTCTCAAGAGAGGAAATATTCGTGTGAATGTGGGAGAAAAGCCACTTCTCCAATTGTGTTCTCCAAAGCAGAATGTCTTGATGGTCTTATTCTTAATATTCTTAATATTCTTAAGCCAAAAGCAGTGCTCATTGATGAATGAAGAGACATGTATGTGAAGAGTTATAACCCATAACACAGTAGCCCCTCAAAAACCCCTTTGATATCTGTTTCCTCCTGAGACTAATCTTTCTGTACATGAAATCATATTTACAAACTGTCTCCTCCTTGTAACTGTAAATCTTCTCTCCCTTCCTTGGATTGGAGGAAGTTGAATGGATCTATCTATGCATGCCACTCTGAAATCAATCTCTCCCCTCTTCCTTATCAGTGAATAATTAATGTGATTCTGCTTCCACAACTGGCATTTCTTCTGCCCCTGAGCAAGGTCAGGGCTGCTTTACATGCAGTAGGAGGGGTAAAAACGGAACAGAGGGAAGTAGGCACAAAAGGAAGAAGTAGTGGTTAGTGGTCTGCTGAGAAAGTTTTCAGAGGACTACAAAATCAAAAAGATGAGAAAATGAATAATTCTGTGCAAGTCTCTGGTTTCTTCTTTTTGGCAGTTCCAGGCAGAAGAAAAAGAATCTGTCCCTTCTTCTGTTCTCTCTTCAAGATTTCCAGGCAAGCCCAGCTCCCTGGCCAGTGCCCAGAGGCTCCTATGTATCTACCTAAGCCCCTTTTAACAGTGACAACAGTGTGGTCTCCCATCACCCAAGGCCACAGGAGCTCTGTAGTCACACCTGCCTGCCTCCCATTCTGTGTGAGCATGGCCTGCCCCACAGGTAAGCCTGACTTCTGAGGAATGGCAACGAGGGGATGAATAAGATCTCCAAAGAGAAGGGCAGGTTTTACAGGTGGCTATTGATGAAACAATGTCTGAGCTATAAATCTGCTCACAGTTCAGCAGCTGACAGACACCAGTGAGATGGATCTGAAAACAAACATGCACCAAGGGAGTCTTACTGAAAAGTCCCTGCTTCCTGCCAGAATCAAGTGGTCTCACTGTGAATCTGTTTTCAATACCCTGTCACTTTGCTTCAGCTTCAGGTTAACAAGGTACCTGGAATATTTCTTGGCACAAACTGCTTTTGTCCCTCTGTACCTGGTGGAATTAGAAAGATCCCCACACTAGTTTGGAAAAGAGAAGACACTTGCTCTCGACAGAGGCTTAAATCTACTGAAAGTGGGACTTGCTCTTTTATTCATAAAATATGAACAAGCTTCTTTTGGAATCAGGAACATGGTCCAAGTTATATGGCCTTAAATAGAAATGGGAATTTATTCCCATTGGGAATGGTTTTTAGAACACCGATCAGGAAGGTCAAGAATAAACTGGGATCAGAAGGCAGCATGCTGTGGGAAGCTGGCAGGAACCTGTCCCTCACCTGCCATGGGTGTCGTACTCAACCTCCCTGTGCCTCCATCTCCTTACCCTAAAATGAGATCAAACGTGCAGCTCATAAGATCTTGTGAAAATTAAATGAGTTAATGCATGTGAAGGGCTTAGAACTATGTCTGGAATTTACCAAATACTCAAATGTTAGTGATTTCTCTTGCTGTCTGCTCTTGCTTCTATCTGCCTACACATCAGTTTCTATTTTGCTTCTCTGACAGAACGTCCCAGCATCTGAAATTATCTTTTTTGCTTAACTGTTCACTTGTATGACATCGACCTTCCTTCACAGCCTCCATTGAGGGGGACAGTCTGCTCTGCTGTGTGCTCCATGCTGGTGCTGAGAACTCAGGCTGCCTTTCACTGACGCTCTGAATGCTTCTGCTCTGGAAACTGTCACTGTCTGGCACACCCGGACTGTTTCTGTCTCCCCAGGGAAGGCTGGACTTCTGGACTCAGGGAGGCGTGGTTGATCAAAATTCATCTGGTTCAAGTCAGACTGATAGAGAAGATGACCACATGCAACACTTGAAGTCCTGCCCCTGGGAGGTTTCCTTCATCACCTGCTTGGAGGGACGATGCTGATTGGGGATGCTATGTGACAACAGACCCCCTCCCATGAATTCCAGCACACTGTACAAGAACACCTGTGAAGCAAGCCCTGATTCCTCTTCTTCGGTTCCTTGTCTCCAGTGAACTGGTTTTACAGAGTTCGACATGGGGCCATAAGTGTGGACTGAGGGAGAAGACAGGCAGCAGAAGTCAAGCTACATGCTCCTACAATGCCCATATGCCAGCATGAGCCTGTGAGGAGGGACGCTGCTGTGCACGCACAGCCTGGTGGGGTCACAGGAGACTTGCTCATGATGGATGAGCACTTCAGATTGCCTCATCCTTCAATGTGCCATGATGGAGCATGAAATTTCCAGTAAGACCCAGTGGCGAACTGGATGCTTTTTCTGAAAAAAGAATATAGTTTGCCCTAAAACCCTAGGAGCCATGCCCTGATTCTCTCATCCTGGCTCCTTGGAAGCCCCATGCAACACCCATTTTGGCTACAGTCACTCCGGACAACACGAGATCTGCTGTATCCCTCGTCTCAAGTGGTTGAGCAGTTTCTGCAGCAATCTGAGCTTGCAGATCCTTCTCTTGCCCTGGGCCTGGCTGAAAACTGACTGCCTTATGGGCTACTCAGCAACTGGGTAAGAACAATACACTTAAGTGAGGAATATGTTGCCTCCAAAATCCAGAGAAATCCGCTGAGTATTTTATCTCTTCTTTAGTGACAAAGGGGTACAAGTGGCAGCAATTTGCTTTAACTCTGAAGATGTCCTAAGATGGGGTTAATAAAAACATCTAACTTACATGAATTCTGTGAGGAGAAATTGGATACTTGGGCCAATACATGGTGTTGAGCAAGTGCTTGTAAGTGTTAGCTCTGACGATGATGATGGTAATGCTGATTACGTTTATTATTGTTGTTATATTTGAAATTTAAGCAAGATTGTACAGAAAAGGCCTTTTTAGTTCTCTAAAAGCCTCCCTTTGCCCCTTCCTGGCCATGGCACACCACACAGTCAGTGTGGTCAGTCAGTGGGGTCAGAAGGAGCAGAGGTAACGTCTGACACAGATATGACAGGAGCCACATCTCTTCCACTCAGTCCCTTTACCTAAGGTTGAATCTCCTGAGTAACTCAGATACACAGCCAGGTTTGGGCTAGTTTGGGCTAATTAACAAAACCAACAATAACATAGGAAATATTGAGTACCAGATACTGTTACCTTCACTTAACATGCATTAATGAATTTAATCTCCATTTGAGAGGTATTATTACTGTTTTCCTCATTTCACAGACACAGAAATCAAAGCACAGGGTGGTTGAACAACTTACCCAAAGTGGCCCAGCCAGTAGCTGGCTGAGGAAGCGTGGCCCCAGAACCTTGCTCTGTTGCATACACACTATTCGTAAAAAGTACACCAAGGCCCACAGAAGCTAAGTGATTCACTCAGGTTAACCAGCCAGTAGCCAAATCACTAAATTTTCCAGGTGCAAAGCACCAGCTGGCTGCCCTTGGGAAGACAGGCATCTCACATTTTTCATTCATTCCACTAACACGTATGAAGCACGAGCTCTCTCTGCCAGGAGGGAGAGACACTGTGGGATGAGCCGGGGCACCGACAGCCAAGGAGTATATAGGGTGGCGGTCCCACGACATGTCCTGACTGCACATTTCTGGGCAAGGAGCCTGCCAGCCCATATTCTGAGGTGCCTGAAACAAGTGGACCACTTGTGTGCAATCCATCCCCAGAGAATGTGCCCTTGGCCAACACCAACACTTTGCCATGTGGGAAGGGTGCCAGGGCCAACGCCTGAAGCTGAGACTGCTGTGTTTAGTCCACACTTATGGGCTGGTTCACTTATTCAACATTTATTATGCATGTGCTAAGATGCTGAAATTCTCCTGATTTAACACTCAAAACAGAGAACTTGGGAAAAGTCTCAAAACAGGAATTTGAACATGCTGCATTCTACATCGCTTGCCTTCTTTGGCACTAAGCACACGCTGTACCTCCTGAAACAACCGCTTCTGCTACCCCCACCCCCCACTTCTGGCTAACTCCTACTTCTTCATATTCCAGCTCAGTGCCACTGTCTCTGAGAAGTCCCATTGTTCTCCCAACTCCATTAAAAATAATGATGAAAGGGGCGCCTGGGTGGCTCAGTTGGTTAAGTGACTGCCTTCGGCTCAGGTCATGATCCTGGAGTCCCGGGATCGAGTCCCGCATCGGGCTCTCTGCTCGGCGGGGAGCTTGCTTCTCCCTCTGACCCTCCCCCTCTCATGCTCTCTCTCTCTCTCTCATTCTCGCTCTCAAATAAATAAATAAAATCTTTAAAAAAATAAAATAAAATAATGATGAAAGATTATAATTCCTAATGATAATAATAGCTAGTCCTTAACACAGCACTTGCCTCGAGCCCAGCACTGTTCTAAGTGCTGGACATATGTTAACTGATTGTATACAGGATTGTTTACATATGAGGGACTTAGGCACAGGGAGGGCAAGCAAGTTAGCCAAGGTCACACAACCAGCAAATGATAAAGCCTAGTTTTGAACTCAAAAGTCTGGCTCCAGAATCAATACAAAGATGCCATAGATTTAAGACAATATTTTATGACACCTTTCAGAATGCAAAAAAGAAACACTGCATTAAATGTATACTAAAACCCTGTGTTGATGACAATTGATATATATTCACATAATTGTATCCCATTTTCTTCCTTGATGTTACATTTGACTTTTGTGTCCACGACTCCCTCTCACTGAGAGTGTACATTTTCTTCTGAACCACTTCAGCCAGCAGCAGTATATGGGTACTTTAGATGTCATGATACAGTGTGTCAGGCAGCAGGCGACCGATCTTGCCAGACCCTGTGCCTCTCTTGGTGCTGGATCCCTGACACTGTCTACCTTTTAGCTCCCTTGCCAGCCTTTCTCCCCTCCCTCTGATTCACCGTGGACCCTCCCCAGCCCCGGTCCCTAACTCACCCTTCCCAGCCAAGGACCAGGAGCCCATGTCGAGCCAGGGTGACCACAGCTGTCAGGTAGGGGCTCCAAGGGAGGGGCCCACCTCTGTGAGATGAGGCTTGTAAGGATGTCCTTGACAGCCCAGGTCCTGCTGAGACTCACTTGGGGTGTCAAGGGAGGCATGCAGCGGGTGGTTGGGGAAAGTGCCTGTGTGAGCGCTTGGCCACAGTCTCCCGTCTAACCTTGTCCTTCTTTGGGAGCATCCCGCATGTCTGGACATGGCTTATGCCCAGGTCTGGAGCGGCCGTCAGGGACAGGAAAGTGCAGATGAGCTTTGGAGCAATGCCTCTGTCTTTGCTGGAGTTCAGGGGTGCTGGGGTTCAGGGCACAGCAGAGCCCTGCCCAGCAGTGGCTGCTGGCCCCTTGGCATGGGCAGAGACCATTGCTCGGCACGTGGGAAGAGTGTGGTCTCTGCTGCTGGTTTCCTTCAGAGCCTGCTGCTACCATGCCCATTCCATCTTCGGAGAGAGCCTGAAGCCCCGTAGGATGAAGTTTCAGGACTGAGCTCTAAGAGGCTCACTGTTATTTTTTTTTACTACTCCTGATTCTCTCATTTCCTCCACCGGAGCCACTAGGAACACCTAGGAAGGCAAGCAGGGTCCAAGTCCCCGGCTCTTCTCTTCCAGGGACTTAGCCTCCAAATGGAGTGTGTGGTGCCACACAGTAGACACAGCGGGCCCTCAACAAACCTTATTTTCCTTTGTTTCATGAATGGTCTCCTCCTCAGGACCCCTCTGTTCTCTGCTCCACGGTGAAGAGAGGGCAGCCTCGGCTGAGCAGCCCAGGCATGGAGGGAGCCCCAGAGGCAGCTACAGTAAATGCATAATGTCCTGCAGGCGTGTCTTGATCTTGACTCAATCGTCAGGGTCTCCAGGTGCCAACCAGGATGCCCGTGTGCATCCCTCCCTGGAGTCCTCAGCCACTGCTTCCAAGAAAAGGAGAAATATGCACCAGGGAGCTGGCAGGATGGCCAGTGGCTCAGAAGTGCCCCATGAGGATGCTGGAGAAGGTTCTGAGACTGTCCAGTCCCTGACCTGCTCATGACCCACCCCGACACTCAGGGACCAGGGCTTGCGTGGCCCAGCTGCCCTCCCAGTTCTTTCCATCCCCTCACTCATGGCTATCCCTCCTGCACCCTGAGGTGAAGCCAGCCCCACCCCAGCCAGAACAGCCAAGGCACAGAAGGGACACAGGCTGAGGGGACCCGGGTGAGTAGGAGCTGCCCACAAGCCCCTGAGGGCCAGCCGTGCAGAGTCTGCTCCCACACATGGTGAGCAGGAGCACAGGCCAGGCCATGGTTGGTGTAGCAGAGCCCCTGGGGGACATGTTGCCACGGTCCTTGGGTTTGGTGGTGACAGAGGGCCTCAACCGGGTAAGCAGTGGGAGGAGACATGGACTCCGCCACTCGGGGCAAAACTGGCGTCCCTCTCAGGAATGTCACCGAGCCAGAACGAAACTTAGCAACAGCTCTTCGCTTTGGTCACAGGAAGACCAAACCCTGAGCTTTCAGCCACTTGAACACGTGGGCAGGACCTTCCAGTATGATTTAAATCTTGACGTTTGAATCTTGATTGTCATACATAGTTCCATCATCCACCTCATGAGACCCGTGTAAATGAATAAACTAAACATAAGAACGTAGTGTCGATAGTTCTGGTTGCAGTGAGAAAACCAGTTGTGAAAGCAAACTGCTGCAACGCTCCTGCACCGATGGCCGACTTCTAGTCCCACCACAATGGTGGAACACGCAGACTACATCATACTGCATTAACTTAATTACGTGAAAAACTACCTTCTAGCCAGTAAGTTCCTGGCTAACGGACTCCCTCACTATGCACCCTCTATTTCCCACTCTTAGGAAACAAATTAATTCTTAACACGGTTTTTAGATTAACTTCACAACATTTTAAAAGAAAAAAAACACTTGACTTTCCAAGGCAATTTGAGCATGCATGTTCTTTCTAGAACTTTTTTACATGTAATCAGCCTTAATACCACACATCAATTCAATGCAGAGTCCTAGAAATTTCAAACAGGTATGAAGTAAGGCTTTCATATCAAAGAATACAAATAATTGAGACAAATGTGAATCTGCCTTTACAGGCTAGTTCACTGCAACTGTTCCTAAAGCAGGGAACTGCTTCTCTTTTTCTTTTATGCCAAATTTCATAGAGTCCCTGGTTCTCCCAACAGCACAGACTGTCTCTCCTCTTACCTCCACCCCACTTCCCACCATATACCACCATCAGCCTCCTGGATTGCAGGAAAAATTAAAATCTTTGAAATGTTTCCAGAAACTTGAAGCCAAGTAGATGAGACATATAATTCTGAATTAAAAGCAAAGGAAAATAAATCCTAAAAAAGAAGAGGAATGCGACCCATTAGCTCCTGGGTGCTGCAGAAATAATAAAAAATATTATTGACAGGCAAGATGGGGAAAAAATGAATAGAGGAAGGAAGGAAAACCTGACAAAGTAGCTGGGGTGAAATCGAGACATGGTAGTGAATTTTACATGTCAACATACCTGGGCTCAGGGGTGCCCAGATAGCTGGGAAGACATTCATTCCGGTCGTGTCTTCGAGGCATCTCTGAAGACATCAGCATGGGAACCAGTAGGCCGGGCAGAGAAGGTCACCCTCACCAGTGTGGGCAGGCACCGTCCATGCTGCCGAGGACAGATAGAACAAGAAGTTGAAGAAAGGGCTTGAGGTGGTACATCCACACTCCGGGTTCTCAAGTCTTGGACTGTGGTTCTCGGGCCCACGGGTTTGGACCGGAACTCCACCAGTGGCTTCCCTGGGCCCCCAGCTTGTAGATGGCAGACTGTGGGACTTCTCCATACAAAGAAGTACATAGTATGGGTTATGCTTCCATAATTGCATGAGACAATCCCTCATAATAAACATTTTTCCTCTGGAGAACCCTGACTGATACAAAGCACAAAGAACTATCTAGTTCAACAAAAAATAGGACATGTTTGGAAGAAGAGCAGCATGGCCTCTGTGCTTTAGAGCCGGCGATCCTGGCAGGTGCCCATGAGCAAGTTACAAACATGTAAGATCTGAAAACAAGATGAGATATGAGAATATCTGGTTGACACATGGATAGTAAAGATCACTGCAGAGACTCAAGAATAATAACATCGGTTCACAGGGCACAATTGGGAATAGTCCCTTCCCCACTGTTTTTGGAAGACAGGTGACTCGGCAGAACAAGAAGACACGATTTGGGCTGGGCGGGAGTGCTGACCACCATGCATGCTGTTTGACCTTGAGAGCTTATTGTCCTCTCTGAGCCTCCGACATCTTCTCTACAAATGGGAGCGATTGCCCCATCTAGTAGGGTTGTTGGAAGACGAAATGAGACCTTCTAAGCAATGCCTGTTGCAAAGAAGACATATCATCAATGGCAAATTTAATGTTGGATCATTGCTACCATTTTTATGATGGGAAGTAAAGTCTCTTTTAGATATTCCAAAAACTACTCATCAGGAGGTCTCCAGTGAATCCTATTCATGTTGCTGCCATGATATTCTCCATCCTGGGTGTCCAAACCCAGGCACATACATAGGATCCTGTATGCATTCATCTAGGCTCATCCAGTCTTCAGACAGTATTTCAGTCAGAACTCTTGGTTCTGGCAACAGAACGTCTCTGGATCTCTTTTTTCAAAAGGGGGAAACTTTACTGGAAGTATATCAAGAGCTCAGAAAATGGGAGAATGAGACTTAGAAATGAGTGAGAACAAATGGGAGCTGGAAACCCAAGCATTAGGAGCCACAGTAAGTGTCCTGCTATAGAAACGTGACCCACGCACTGCCCCATCCACGGTCTTGGCTGCACAGCTCTGTGCCACCAGCAAGTCCCAGGGTAGAGATCTGACTTGCTGAGCCCAGGTCGCAAGCCCAACCCAAGGCAGCTCAGGCAATGGGGGATGAAGAGTCTTCTTCCTTGGGCTTTTCAAATAAGAGGCTATCCTGCCCCCCACCGTGCCGGTACTTCAGGTGAGTCCATCTAAAGGGAACTCAAAGAACCAATGGGAAGGGTGTGTGGTACTCAAGACATCAAATAAATAAGTAAGCAACAAAACTCTGCTGAAGACAGTAACACACAGCCCCACAAACTCAGTTCTTTCCCTGCCTGGAAAACTTGGACATTAAAAGAACATGAGTCTGAGAAGTTCTAGATTCTCTATGTTCCAATTACAGATTTATTTCATTAACCAGTTCAAATATTTTCTTGACTCTACTTTCTACTCTGAAATGGGAGATTTTTTTATTAGATGTGTTTTGTGATCTTTATAAAATCAATACACTAGCTGGTGTGACTTACCCCAATGCAGGAGATACTAATTCTATATAACAAGCCACCCTATAACTTTTTTTTAAAAGATTTTATTTATTTGAGAGAGAGAAAGAGAGAGCACAAGCAGGGGGAGCAGCAGGCAGAGAGAGAAGCAGGCTCCCCGCTGAGCAAGGAGCCCAACACGGGACTCGATCCCAGGACTCTGGGAT
Organism: Leptonychotes weddellii; assembly: GCF_054177405.1. NCBI lineage: Eukaryota > Metazoa > Chordata > Mammalia > Carnivora > Phocidae > Leptonychotes > Leptonychotes weddellii. Next base: position 135,895,328 of record NC_138374.1, read on the forward strand.
CATGACCTGAGCTGAAGGCAGACGCTTAATCGTCTGAGCCACCCAGGTGTCCCATCCACCCTAAAACTTAATGGCTTAAGTCAACAGCCAGTTATTTATCTTGTGGTTCTGCAGTTTGGCAGCATGAGCTGGATCCAGCTAGACAGTTCTTATCACCTGGGCGCTGCTGGCCTGATTCGTCTGGACTCTTTTATGTGTTTCTGTTGTCAGTGGAAGGATGGTTTGGGCTGCCCGTTTTGTGATGGCCTCACTTGGCGTGGCTGGGATGACGGGGTCCTCTCCCCCATGGTCTTTCATCTTCAGCATCTAGCCCGGGCTTGGTCACATGGCAGTTACTGTCTGCCAAACAGTGAAGGCAGATGCATACAAAGCCTCTTGAGACAAATACCCAGAACTTGCACAACATTTCTCCTGCCCCTTCTAATGGCCAAAACAAGTCACAAGGCCAGACCATGTTCAAGACGCACAGAAACAGATTTCCTCTTTATGAGAGGAGTCACATTATAAGGTCATTCATGCAGGGAAGGAAAGCATTTGTGGGGTGCTGTAAGTGGTGAAAAGTTGAATATAGCCTGGACAAACTTAGTAAACAGAATGTAGATAGACCCTGCAGTGGTCATGGCTAACACTGCACTCATGAGAAATTTAAGTTCAGGAGCGCCTGGTGGCTCAGTCTTGATTTCAGCTCAGGGTCGTGAGCTCGAGCCCTGCATCATGCTCGCACTGGGCATAGAGCCTGCTTAGGATTCTCCTTCTCCCTCTGCCCCCACCATTCTCTCTTTCTCTCAAAAAAAAAAAAAAGAAAAAGAGAGAAAGAAAGAAGAAAGAAAAAGAAAGAAAGAAAGAAGAAATTTAAGCTCAAATTGACAATGTTTTGCAATGATAGGAACTTAAATCCCACATTACATCGTTGATTAGGAATCAGTCTGCACTAAAAAGTTAGAAATGGAACACATCTCAAACTCAGTAATTAAAACCACGAACTAGACATGCCCCTGAGATGAGCAAGTCAGAGAGATCAGAGTTTAGGTCTTCACCTGAGAGCAAGACACAGGGCACGGTGGTCATCGAGGAGTCTTGCTTGTCAAACGGCACCAAAGGGAAGAGGAAAAAAACAACTTGTTTCCGTCATCTGAGGAGCGGTCTGGCCTCAGCTCCCCACCAGAGATGAGATCAAATACGTGGCTCTTTTAGCAGATGAAACAATCCATTTAAACTGTAACAGTTTCTCTAAGAAGCGCTCATTAGGAATTGCCCCAAATTAGGGATTTTAGTCACTGAAGTCAGTTCCTAGAAATAAAAGGGTGGATTTAAATGCATAGTCCCAAATCGTGGAACTGAAAAGTGAATGTGGAAAATGTAAATCTGAACATCAACCAGCATGGTTAAACTGGCCTTTCCCGGTGAATATGATCACTGAAGAGTAAGGTGATCTCACACCTACCAACAAACCTGGCCACGTGGGAACGGCAGAACTGTACACACCTCAGCAGCTCTCCTAAATACAAGGACTATGGTGCAAAGTTTCTACCCATGATCGGGAGCGCTTGTAAACTTGTACAGTAATAAAACAAGAAAACTAAAGATTGTCACTATTTAACGTTTACAGAACTGAATTTTATGTTGCACACACACCATGAAATGCCAATTCTGGTCTTGATTTCTTGATGCAGGAGAAAAGACGTCAGGTTTCCAGTTCCCAATTTAAATGTAATGAACAATGAAAGAAAAGTAATAATTTAATTATGTCTACATTCCAATTTGTTTTTTCAAATTTGGATTTAGAATATAATCTCCAACTTTTCCGTGTTTATATTACGAGGCACACGTATCCAATAGTTCATTAAAAACAATTACACTTTTGTTGCATTCTGGCAGTTGATTTTTCTCACACCTCGCTTTCTTTACTCCACACTGCCTGCCAGCATCCCAAGGCTTTGAATTCACACCCCTTAAAATAGGCTGAGTCAGATTAAAACAGATGCCTGGGGCGCCAATCTATGAAAAGCAATTAAAGCAGAGTAAATCAGTAAAATGTAAATCTGCCCACTCCCATCAAGTAGACAGCACCCTCCAGTACAGTTTTTGAAATTATGCCTCTCTAAAACCTTCTCTCTGGTGAGGTTTTTGTGATGTGCACGCAGTTCCAGCCAAAAATCCGTAGCCACAGATGAAATTTGGAAGCCAAATGCATAGTTTAATGTTGTTTGCCAGTGGATGAGTGATTTTACTTTGGTGCTGTCAGGGAGCAAGAATTCCTGTCCCCTTCATGGTCCTTCTAGCCAAATTGACATGCGACAGATTAACAGGAAAAAATCAAGTTTAATAGCATATATATGGGGAATCCACACAGATATGGAAATTTCAAAGACCATCAGGCAAAATGAAGTACCTATGTCATCCCACACTAAGGAGAAGGGGGCAGGGGTCTGGGACTTTAGAGGGAAGGAGTGTGGTTCACAGGGCAATGCGGAGAAGAGCAGATGTTTGGTAATTAGGTGTTTGCTCTGCCGTGCAGATGGGTCACGCAGATAAAATTCATCTCTGCTAGTAACCCTCATTCTAGGAAAGACCCCCAGTTTAGATTCTTCTGTGTGGTAAGGGAGGGGCAAAAGTTTCTCTTGAGCCCCTCGATTGCCTTCAGCTCGGAATAATCTTCATGCTAGAGTGGCCCATTTGGGGGTAGTCTACCCTCAGTGCCTACGGTAGCTAAATTTTATTTTTTATTTTATTTATTTATGTATTCATTCATTCATTTAATTTGAGTATAGTTGACACACAATGTTATACTAGTTGCAGGCATACAACAGAGGTATCTAAGTTTTAAATTTTTTAATATACAGACTTCCAGTGAATTGCCAGGTTTGGAAAAATCACAAAATTGAACTAAAAATTACAGTTTAAAACAATTTTTATTTTGCTGATTTTTTTTTCAAAATGTTTTAACCAGTGATGGTGAAATAATAATAATAAAGTTAGTTTCTACTGTTGGAGAGGAAAAACTCTTATCTATCCTTCAAGACTCTTCTGACTGGTGTAAGAATTAAACTGCCATGATACAGATTACCAGGAGAAAATAAAATTTAATTACATCCGTATGGGGAATCCACATAAGCACGAGATTGCAAATATGTTGGGCAAAATGAGGTATTTATGTCATTCCGAACTAAGGAGAACAAAGGATCTAGGACTTAGAGGGAAGGAAAACAATGCATAGGAAGAGGGAAAAGTAAATTTTCGGTAGACAAATGTCTGCTGGTCCATACAGCAACGATGGGACACAGAAATCCTCACAACAGACTTGGCTAAGTTCTCCCTGTCTCCCACCCCTGGTTCATACTGTAACGTAGTTATCTATGGTGAGAGCTCCCTTGCTGGAGCAGGTCATCAGTCCAAATTCTTTTAGGCAGTCCGGGGGGAAGGTCAAAATTTCTTTCTGAATCTTGACTGTTTTCAGCTCAAAATAAGCTGCATGCCAAATTGGCACACCTTGAGGTCACTGATTCTAATCCCCACACTACATATAAGTGAAATCAGTGGAAAGCAATATGTCCTCTCCCCTTCCAAACAAGTGTTAGGTGTCCCCCCCACCCCACATCTGGCCCAGGACTATGGTCAAATGGAGGCCTTCACACTATACATCTAAAAGTTTAAAAGTTAGAGCTCAATCTAGTAAACTAATAACATAGATTTTATCCCCCTGCCTTGACAAATATAGCTTTATTATAACCTGGTAGTCTAGGTTCAAATAGAAAATTCTTGGATCCTTGGGATTCCCTACAGAACATGGCAGTGTAAGGAAAGTAAGCTTCTGGTCGCTGACCCCAAGCCCGCAGTGTCCTCCTTCTCTCCCCATGCCCAGCTCCACCCCGTAGCAGAATACTTGTGAACAAGCCAGCCTGCACACACCAGCTCCTTACACATCCTGCAAACACTGTTGTCTTGGCCATCGCTCAGAAAAAGATTAGCAAATGTGACAACATGTTAACAATTGATGAATCTAGGTAAAGAACATACCAGTATTCATTGTGTTATTCTTGCCATTTTTCTAAAGGTTTTAAATTTTTAAAAATGTAGGGGGAAAAATCAGCATTTTGTTTTAAAAAGATAATAAATCTCAAAGTGGTGACGTGCATTGACTTTGACCTGTACAGCTCTTGAGTGACAGAGCGAGTCCACCGCCAGGCCTTAGGCTGCAAATCTAGTTCCTCACCCTCTACCACATCAGTGTGGGTCGTGAGTCTGAGCACTAAAGAGCTGTGATTCTGTTCTCAACTGGCCCTTTTTTTTTTTTTTAAGATTTATTTATTTGAGAGAGAGAGCATAGAGGAGTGCAGAGGGAGAGGGAGAGAGTCTCAAGCAGACTCAGAGCTGAGCACGGAGCCTGATGTGGGGCTCGATCTCACAACCCTAAGATCACGACCTGAGTTGAAACCGAGAGATGGACACTGAACCGACTCCACCACCAGGCGCCCCTCAGCTGGTCCAGTTTGTGAGCAGAAAGATCTGTATGTTCATGAATATGGAGGCATCTAGACTTAGAACAAGTGACCATCTTGGAAAATTTTCTAATACCAAAGAGGAGTGTCTTTTGCCATTGGAGGTTAGAACTATCCGTATCTGTATGTAGGAAAAGTGAAAGAAGTCTTGCAGATAGCATTGGCCTCCAAAAATGTGTAACAGAGCGGACGCACTGCCTTTTCTCTGAGGGTCAAAGTGGACGATTCTAAGGACTTACTCTTCCATCACTTGCAAGTCAGCCTCGGGACAATGGTTACAGAAACCACAGCTGCTGGTTTGGGAGCAGAGTCTGTTAATAACAAGATTTATAACAAATTTATCTGTTCAGTATTTTTCCTCTCATAAAGTATTCTCAAGATGACAGATTTCCTGTCCCTTACTTAAAAATGCATAACATTCCCCCAGTAGTGAGAAACATACCCAGCACCCAGATCTTAGTTTCTAAATGCCATTTTCTACAGAAAAAGACAGAGATCCTTGGAGGAATGGCTGGTTCTAGAGCAGGGGCAGGAAAACACAAGACAAGCCCAGAATATCTTGTAGTGCCAGAAAGTTCCAGAAGTGCTCCGAGAAAAGCAAAAGGATGAGGGCATGTCAAAGGGACACAGGAGCTAATGTGAAAGAGCCCCGAGTGGCCAAAGCTGGAAACATTTGAGCAATGAAATAAAGTAGCCTAGCCTTGGATTATTACCTAACGTACAAAATAAATATACATGAGTCTGTGGTGATAGAAACAAATGACTGATTGAATAAATGAATGAATGAATGAACACACACACAAACAAATAAATAAATGAAGGAGAAGAGACAAGTCTTCCTTACAGAGCTGGAACTTAACCCCTTCCTTGTCCCACCCCCCGAGGGACAGGACCTTGTGGCTTGTTTCCAAACAACCGAGTGTGGAAAGGGACAAACAGCATCTTCACGTTGAAGAAACCTGGTGAGATCACCAGAACCACATGATCACGATGAGCAGCACCTGCAATAATTATGCCGATATCACAGATTCCCTGATAGGACATGACAAGAAGTACACGCGACTCCTGTGTCATTCTTTCTGAAAGCCCAGACCTCCAGTCTCATGTTTTCATGAGAAAAACACCAGACAAATCCAGACCGAAGACATTACCAAATATTTGACTGATGTTCTTCAATACAATCAAGGTCACAAAAAAAGAAAAAAAAAAAAGAAAACTGAGAAACGGTCACAAATCAGGGGAGACTAAGGAGAGGTAAACAAATGCAATGTGGTATTTTGGATGGGATATTAGAAGAGGAAAAGGCTATTAATGGAAAAGCTGATGAAATCTGAATAAAGAGTCGAGCTGATTAATCCTAAGGTACTCATCCTGGTTTCTTAGTATTGACAAATGACCCGGTACAGTGTGAGATGACCACCTTCAGGGAAACGGGAACGGGGTGAGAGATATATGGGCACTTTCTTTCCTGTCTTTGCAACTTTTCTGTGAGTCTAAACTCATTCCAAAATTTAAAGTTTAGTCTTGAACTATAGGATTTTAAATGCTTTTTTTTTTTAATATGAAAAAGATCAGGATTTTCACAGTTTCTAACAGTCACTGACTCCAAGTAGTACTGGCCTCCCTTCATGTAAAATCTAAACGCTGTCCCCGATTAATCAAGCCACAGCCTAGTAAATTGTGGTCTATGCAATGCACAGCTGATATTTTGAAATGAAACCACAGTTTTGGTGCCGTAACTGAGACATTCATCTCAGTGACTCAAACACAACTGAAAAAAACAGCACTTAACTTATTTAAACTATTTAAGTCTTTGGAAGTTGACTGTAAACATGACTTTGTTTTTTTTTGTTTGTTTGTTTGTTTTTTAAAGATTTTATTTATTTATTTGAGAGAGAGAGAATGAGAGACAGAGAGCACGAGAGGGAGGAGGGTCAGAGGGAGAAGCAGACCCCCCGCTGAGCAGGGAGCCCGACGTGGGACTCGATCCTAGGACTCCAGGATCATGACCTGAGCCGAAGGCAGTTGTTTAACCAACTGAGCCACCCAGGCGCCCCAACATGACTTTGTTTAACATGTGTGTTTGGACATCTTATATCATGTCATGAATGCAAAATTTTATTTGCTAATTGAAAGCCTCTCTTTCAACAAAATTAATGCCAGAAACAAGAGAACAGAGGATAGGACTTCAACTTCCCCTCAAGCCTTCGTCAATCAATAATATTCGAGTTTTCCACTTCTGTAAACCACTCTTGTTGGTTGGAAACTGTATCAGTCATGAAGCGTGTCCCAGTTCATGGCTGTAGAATAGTCATAGTGACATTGAGTGTTCACGGTGCACCGGGCTCTGGGCCACGAACTCTACAGCATCATTGCTCTCATACATACATTGATGCCAACATCCCCCTAAAGTGGATATTATTTTTACCTCCTTTGTAGTAGTAGTGCTGAGAGTGGGGCCTGAGGACGCTAACTAGGTACTTGACCAAGGTCACATAACTAATAAGAGGCAGAGGCAGGATCTCATCTCAACTCTCCTGAGACAAATAAAGGCAGCGGAGACAGGGTGCAGAGGCCAGAGGGCTAGGTGACAAAGGACCGAATGCCACTTGACCCCCTTTGTGTCCCCAGAGGGCCTGATGTCTATGGCTCATATGGCTCATACCACGTTTTATAAGGTTTTGAAAGAAATGCATCTTATTCATCTTATTATACTTCTAAGGTCCTGGACATTGCGTGGAATATAACTGATGTTCAACACAAGCTCGTCGGAGAAAGAAGCTGTTGTAGACGCATGGACACACGTCGTTACATTAGAACAATAGCAAACGTTCATTATTCATCCTCTGTCTGATGTCCTCTGCTCACAGAAAGATCAGGGTCATTTACTCATGGATATCTTGAGGGTGAGGATGATGGTGATGGTGACCACCTTCTACCCTTGTCCATGCTCATCACTCAGTCCCAGAATGATGCCTTCTCAACTTGGGTGTTTCTTCCACTGAGAAACCTCTCCTGGGTCTCCAGAATTGGGTTAGATTTCCCTCCTACTGGACCATCAGAGCACTTTCCACTCTGTATTTAACTCCCTGCTGGCTCTTCTGCCTGCCCCACTAGAAGTAAGTAAAGCCTACTGAGTCTTGCTTACCACTGTACTCCCAGCACCCGGCCCCATATATAACATACCGTTACAGAATCCGGATGGATTTGTCAAGATATTCCTGTAACAGATTTTAGATTCTAGAACACTAAGTTAAAAATGTTACAGTCCATTCTCTAGGAAGAGCGAGACAGGGCTATAATTTATTCTGCGGTCTATGTCCTAATCAGACCAAAGTGTGTGACTTCCTCTGAGACAAATGACTCAAGATATTTTCATATGTGACAGACAGGGTATGAGTTGTCTTATGATTCAGATGCTTCATCGTATATGAATGGTCAGCTGGGAGTGGTCCAGCAGAGGCCTTGGGGTTCGGAGGAGTGTCTTTCTGCATTGAAAGAGGACCTTTTGGGGCGCCTGGGTGGCTCAGGTGGTTGGGCGTCTGCCTTCAGCTCAGGTCACAGTCTCAGGGTCCTGGGATCAAGTCCCTGCATTGGGCTCCCTGCTCAGCAGGGAGTTCGCTTCTCCCTCCTCTCTGCCCCTCCCCCCGCTGCTTGTGCACGCCCTCTCAAGTAAATAAATAAAATCTTAAAAAAAAAAAAGAGAGAGAACTTCTCCAGCTCTGGAGCGATTCAGGTACCTCTTCGGATTATGTGAATCTCAGCAGGATTGCAGTCTTGCCTGGTATCTGGTAGCAGAGAGAATGTGTTGCATTGTCCTTGGAAGACAGTGGCTGAAGTTTCTGAAAATACGGTAACTAAAGCTTTGAGGAGCTTTTCACACCAAGAAGTCAGAGTGCTACTTCAGGCATTCTGTTAAATAGTGACTTTCGTTCTCGGGAGTCTCTGACACCAGGTAACATGCTGCTGGTATTTTAAGAAAGATTCCTCTACTTCCCCTTTTCACTTGATGACTGCACGAGCTGTTCTCAGAAGCACCTCGCTGCACTCACTGCCGGCCGCTGGGCCTGCGCCTTGTTCGAACTGTTCCTCGGGGTTCCGGGGCACGCTCCCATGCTCCCGTGGGCGTCTCTGCTGTTCCTCGGTAAGTGCTGGTGGGGAAGCCTCCGCTCGAGGAGGAGCCAGGACCTCTCCACGAGCCAAAGGCTTCCCCTGTGGACTTTGGGACAAGTGGATTATTTATGCTCCTATTTCAGAGCCACAGAGAATGAACCAAGGGGAAGATACTGAGGGGATTGGGGGGGATTGATTTCCAAAAGTGCGTCCATCACTTGCTTTTAATTGCCTACAAAAAATTCCTCCTACTCAAGAAGTGGGCTTATTTTTCCATATAAAAAAATCTACAGTTAGGGTCTGCTTGGCTGGCTCAGTCGGTGGAACGCTTGACTCTTGATCTCAGGGTTGTGAGTGTGACCCCCACGTTGGGTGTAGAGATTACTTACAAAAAACTTAAAAAAAAAAAACTTAAAAAAAAAATCTGCAGTTAGATTCAGTTACCTCCCCAATCACAGATCATGGAGACCCAGGCTGAAAGATGAACTGAGTCTGTGTGAATGTCCTAATTGTGAGCTGATGTAGAAACGAGCTTCTGCTGGGAATAGTTATTTCTTTCTCGGTGTCCTACGATCATGCCTGCTCTGATAATTGCAAAAAGCATGAAAGGAGCAGAAATAAGGTGGTTTCCCTTCGATTATTTCTCCCTGCTTCTGTACTATTTTCAATATTTGTCCAAGTGAGGCACTGATTTCCTAGTAGCTCAAACTAGGGAAACAAAGACCAGTCAGTCAGTCGTACAGTAAATATTTATGAAGCGTGTTTGTCTTATTCCCAGCTGCATGTCCAGACCCTAACTAAAGGAACAGTTATTAGTGTGGCTGGCACATCATGGGAACTCGGTAAAAAGTGAATGAAGGGGGACACTGGGCACAGTGCAGTGCTGGGCAGCGAGAGGACACAGGGACGTGGAGGACAGTCTCTGCCCCCAAGAGCTGACCCTCTAATGAGGAAATCAAGGTACAAGTGCAAGAGCATTTGACTTGAAAATATAGACAAAAATATTACACAGGGGGTTATAAGATAATGTGTGATAATTATTCACTCTTGCTGATAGTAATTAATAATTAATTGCTGAGCCCTGACTATGCCAGACACTCCTCGAAGAGTATCCCATGTATTGATCTATCCAATCTTCTAACAATCAATGAGTTGGAACTGCTATAAGTCCCATTTTACAGATAAGGGAGCCAAGGCACAGAGACAGTCTCTTGCCTTAAGCTCCGTGCAGTGGCAGAGCCGGGAGGGAAACCCATCCATGGCATTGGGACCACGCTGTTAGCCGCCGTCCCATGCTGCATGTCCAATTTCCAGCCCCAGGGAGCTGTGACTGCGGTGTTCTGAGCCTAGAGCAGCGTGAGGGCACGGCAGCCCACAGGCATCCAAGAAGGCTTCATGGAGGAAGTGGCTTTGCTCGGGGTGTCGGGCTTGGGTGTGACTTGACTTTGCTCGGTACTGAAGGAGACTAACGTCCCGGGCGAGGAGACGGTGAAGCCCCGTAGGACAGCAGCCACAGCACGGTCGTGTCTGAGGAAGAGTGACAGTGGCCATTCATGGAAGACTTACTAATTAGACTCACTGTAATAGGACTACGAGGCCACTTTTATGGTCCCCATGTGACCGATGAGGAGAGGCAGGCTTGGGAGCTTGCCGTAGCTTGCCCAGTGCTGCACGGCTCAGCTTCAGGCCTCGGTGGCCCTGGCTTCTCCGGGTGGTGGAGCTGGGCGCTCCTCTCCCGCCCTCGGATGGGCTGGGGCGGGCAGTGGGCTCTCTGGGTGGGAGGGCTCGGCTCCATGCCTCTTGCTGACCTTGGCCCTCACCTCTCTTGCAGCCGCAGTTGATGGACAGCTTGGTAAGTAGGTCCCCTTTTCCTTTTTTCTTTTATGTTTCTAGATATTCTAGTGACCATCTCTGCACGAAATGCTGGTAAGGGGGGGCCTGGTACTCGCGTCCTCATCCTGAGGACTTCAGGCAGGGCAGCATCACCTATGACCCTGACCCTAGGAGCTGGGAGTCACACTCTTGGGCCAAATCCGCCATTGTGTCAGGTGAACCTAAGGGGCCTGGGACGCAGGACAGGGAGGTCAAGGAGGGGTGTGTCCCCACCTGATGTGGGGTGCTGGCCAGCCTGACAGAGTGCGCAGCCCCTGGAGGAACACTAGGAATAGGCTGAGACCCCAGTGGCGTCGGAGGGAGGCCGAGGCGCAAACAGCTCTGCTTCTGCACCCTCTGTGGCCCAACCCAGCACGGCCACAACCACTTGCAACCACTGCATCCCAAACTCCAGCACGCTGTGAATAGCTCAGATCACAGTGCTTCTGAGCGCCCATCCTCTGGTCAGCAGGAAGGCCCCCTTTCCGGGGGAGCTGTCTCCAGGTGTAGTAGTAATCCCTGAAAATCCCTTCAAGAGCACCGAGTTCATCCTGGGGGCTGCTCGCTGTCACCCAGCCCCAGCCAGCTGGCGTGCACCCTCTCCCCTGTGGCTCCTGGCTCCGCAGTCCTTCCGCTCAATGCTTGGACACAGACCATCTCCCACAAATCGCTGCCCAACTGGGAAGAGACTGTAACTTGACAGAACTTTGTTAAACACTCCGGGATGGAGAAATAGAATACAGAAAGTGTCTTAGATTAGCTGCTAGACGTGGTTAAGCTAGAGCTCACTGACTCAGTCCCAGCCTCACGAGGCCCCGACAAGATGTGTCTTCTTGCAGCACATGGCAGGGGCAGGTACAGGACCGGTGAGGAATCTGGCGGCACCCCCCTAGCTGAAGCTTCCCCTCCTTGGGGCAGGAGAACTGCTGCCCCGTCCCGACTTCCCATCCCAGAGGCTTCCCAGGAATACAGACAGTGGGGATTTCTATTCTCTCCAGGAGAAACACGACTTACTGGAAACATGGGACATTCTATGCAATCCTCTAAAGAGAGAAAGAAAAAGTCTGCAGAGACACATGAACGTTTGCATTACCAAACAGAACATTGAGCTGCTTCATCTAAAACGAGCGTTCAGGTTACTCTCTGCCCCCAAACACAGGGAGGGTATTTCCTTTACATTTGGGTGTAACTAAAAGATCTATTTGGGCATTCTTGCAGACAAAGGTAAGAATACTTCAAGTCTCAAGCTTTAGAAAAGCAACCATTTGTAGGTCCTTAAAGGTAGATAGTCCTCCTTATCTGAGTGTCAAGGTACTAAAGAAAAAACACACCTCAAGGGATTCCACTTAAAATTTTATGGTAAATTACATACCCCCATAATTGAGATTTTAGTTTTGAAAAATAAAAATAATGCAAATGGAAATAATCTGGCTTATTTCTGCTTCACAGAATTTAGATTACCATAGGCAATTTGCAGAACAAATTGAATCGAATATTGATTTTTTAAATGTGGTAGCTGTCACAACTTCAGGCACCCTGATGGCTCAGGGCGGGAAGCTGGGGGAGGAGGGAGGCACCTAAAACTATAAGAGAGCTCCCCCCCACCCCGCCCCGAACTTGACCTTGCTTTGCTCCTTTACTGCAGGGGTGAAACCTCCTGCAGCAACCCCATCCCCAACCCCCTCCTGGCTCTGTTCCCCTGACAACCCCTCACCCAGAACTCCATCCTGTGGCCGCTAACTATTCCCAGCGTCCTGAATTCCTGCCTCTCCGCCAGAATCTTGAGAGGGCACTTTCCAATCCCATTCCCTGGTGCAGCCGCGTGCGGTCAGCCCATCAACCCACGGATCTTTCGGCGGGCTGGACAGCAGCAAGACAGGGGGAGGTGTGCGAGAGCGTGTTTCCAATAGCGAGTAACATCCCAGGGAAGAACAATGTCTCTTTCCTCTTAAGTTTATCACTGGGGCCGGCCAGTTAGACAGACAAAAGATAGGTGAGCAGGGGAAAGATGTGTATTCCCTTTTCAGAGGGGCGTGCAGAAACTGCGAGCCAGGGAGACGGTTAGGACTTGGGGCTGGGACGCCGTCTGAGCAGGGAAAAGGCCGGGATGAGGGCACCTGCGGGAAAACAAATGACGTTCAGGAAAGACAAGCCAGCCCTTTGGAGAACAGATAGATGGCAGCTGAAGTTTGTGACAATATCTGTTGAGTCCCTGGTGATCAGGGTCAGGGCTTCGTGACAGCTCCTGGGGAGGCGATTTATAACAGTATTCTTTGGGGAGGCCCTGCTGTTAAGCAGGTATGGGTGTTCGGAATAAAATAGGAAACCTATTCTGCAATACCGTCAGCTCAAGATACTTTTTAGGCCACAGTGGCGTGTTCTGAATACCTTCAGTGACCAAGCACGGGCAGGCAGCAGGGAGTCCCGAGGGACTTCCCCCAGGGCCGGCCAGTGTCTCCCCCTCCCACAGTACCTGGGGCCTGCTGGGGTTCTCCCCTCAAGGCCAGCCTGCTCCTACAGACCACCGAGTGGCCACTACACTCCCGGGATAGGCGGACACAGCTGGAGAACCCGCAGTCCTCCCGGGGGTGTTCCGGGTCCTCGGGTCCATCCCACACAGAAGACTGCGCTGCGGACCACAGGGGTCTCCATCGCAGACTCTGTCTCTTCCTTCCTCAGCAGCTGCACCCAAACCCGTGATTTCCCTCCATCCTCCATGGACCACCTTCTTCAAAGGAGAGGCAGTGACTCTGACTTGCGTTGCACCTCGCGTCCGCGCAGCAGGGAACATAAAATGGTACCGGTGGTACCTCGGGACAGAAATGCTATGTGAGACCCCAGGAAACACCCTCAAGGCCCGTGTCTCTGGAAGGTACAAATGCCAGACCCAGGACTCACTGCTAAGTGATGACGTGAGCTTGATCTTTTCTTCAGGTGAGCAAGAGGGTGAGTTAGTGCAAATGTTAGAAGTGGTTCCGGTGCATCCTAGTCCCCGGGAGCTGGCGAGACCCGGGCTCCTTCTTGCTGCTCGAAGCCCCGACCTCCTCCGGCCTCATGTCCTTAGTGTTCCTCGTGTCTACAGGTGTTTTTCACACTACTGTTGACATTAGAGTTTCATCATCTAATGGTAATCAGTAGACCTCCCTGCACGTTTACACAGTGGAGGAGGAGTTCATTTTTAGGGGATTCAAAACAGAAGCCACCTTAGCCCCGGCCCTCCGGGCACGCACAGCCGCCACCCGCAGGAGAAACGACACAGACAAGAATGCACTGAGCACCAAGCAGGTGCGAAAAGCGGCCTCGGACAAGAGTTTGGAGGAGAAGAGTCTCCGCCTCAGGCCTGTGTCCCCACCTGTCCTGACACCTGACCCTTCCCTGCTGCTTTCCCGCCTCGGGGGCACCACTCTTCCTGTCCCGATTTTCGCAGAGAATGATTTGGACCACTGCACGGCCCTGTGCTGGGGGAGAGGCTGTCCCTCAGTTGCCTTAGACAGAGAGGAGAGAACTGACCTCTCACAAGGATCTGAAGAGCAGGAGCATGTCCGCATGGGACCCATTCCCCATCCCTCGCCCCTGGGTCTGTGTCTGACCACAAGCCTGCTGCAGAATGAGCCCCAGTGCACGGTGACACTTTCTAGTCTGTTCCCTCCACGGTGACTCCAGCTCTGGGACCGGGGAGCAGGCTGGTGTGATTTTAACCGTGTTCGACAATGTCTGAGTGTCGCTCACCTCCCACTCAGCTCTCCATCCCCACGTTAGAATCCTCTACTAGGAATCTGTCCTTGAGTGTGAAACAGGTGCTGGGTTGGTGTGTTTGGGACTTATTTACGAAACAGGTCATGAGGATTTGGAAGGAAATGAGTGAGCCTGGGGCAGGAACCTAAATCCTGTGGAAGATAAAAGAGAACCCGTCGAGCCTCGTGAGCTGAGCTGCACGGAGGAAAAGGGTGTTCCTGAGTGACAGGCTCTCATCTCTGTGTGCTTTCCAGGATTGCTCATCCTTCAGGCTCCACACTCCGTGTTTGAAGGTGACATGCTCCTTCTGAGATGCCAGGTGAAGGGGAGAGAGAAACTGGGCACTGTGAAATACCGCTGGAATGGGCAAGTTATCTCTACCTCTGATAAAGGCCAGGATCTTTTGATACCACAAGCAAGTTTGAACAACAGCGGCCATTACCAATGCACTGGATTTCTGGAGAGAAATCAGCACACCTATAGGTCAAATGAGAGAATTATTAAAATTCAAGGTAAGCTCTTCATTTCATATAGATTGCTGAGTAATGTCAGGGTGGGGAGCTGGGTGTGATGAGGGATCCATACGTTGATGCCCCAACTCTGGATAATGAGAGGTGTAGGTCCTCCAGCAAACACAGTGAGCGGGGTCATTGCACTGGGAGCTGAGAAAGGATGATGGGATAGCGGGGTCGATGAGTCTCTGTCTTGCTGTGTGTCTGTCTGAAGTTCCCTGGGACCAAGAAGCCAAGGCTGCCCATCCCGGGGCTCTAAGTACCGCATTCTGAGAACTCGGTTTACCTCTTCTCTCCAGAACTATTTCCACGTCCAAAGCTGGAAGTCACACCCCCCCAGCCTACGGAGGGCGGTTCAGCAAACCTGAGCTGTCAGACACGGCTGCCCCTCGAGCGGCCGGATGCTCTGCTGTCCTTCATCTTCTTCAGGGACCGCGGGGTCCTGCTATCCAACTGGAGCAGGTCCCCGGAACTCCAGATCACAGCCATCTGGAGAGAGGACTCGGGGTCCTATTGGTGTGCAGCCGCAGCTGGGGTCCCCAGCATCCGCAAACACAGCCTCCCGATGCAGGTCCACGTGCAGGGTGAGTGTCGGAGAGCCGGTGGAGGGCGGGGCTGTGGCACCCTCCCCGACGGCTCCCCGTGGCCTGTGCAGGGACAGACTGCCCAGCACTGATGGATTTAGTCATCCTGACGGATGCAGGCTGGCACTGAGAAGTCAGGTACTATATAATAAAAGAAATACAGGGCTCATTTCTACCACGATCTTTCTAAAAACTCAGACTTCCTTTGGAACTCTAGCATGAAATGATAGAGTGGTTCATGAAGTTAGATACAAAAGTTAGGGAAAACAAACAAAAAGCAAGGTGTCCTGAGCTGACACATTCTAGAAGGCCAGATCTTGGGGCAAACTATTGAGGAGATCTGCCTCAGCCTCTTCCTAATCAATAGCAGCAAATAATGGGAGTGCCCACCACATGCGATGCACAAGAGGACACACAGGTAAAGTTAAACATGGTAAGTATTGTCTTGTCTCAGGGACAAAAGCAGGACTCCTGGAAATGTGTGTGGTCCAGCCCGGTGGGCGGCCACTGTCTCTGCCATCTATCCCTGCAGACAATCCAGACTGCCAGCTAGGACATCAGACAAAACTCACAGGCGTCTTCAGGGATAACCAGTTTTTCTGTCCTGGGGCTCCGTGTGTCAGGATGGAACTGTTACATTTGGCGACGTTCTAGGTCCAAACTCAACAGTCTACAGGCTACAAAGCCAGCCACTGCTGGAGTATATCTTCAAGTCACATAAAGAGTGTCCCCATCCAACGTGCCAGCCCTGCCCTCCCCACACGGACCCTCACCTGCCCTCTCGTGTTCACGCAGGTGTCCCACGGGCCCTCGCCTGCCCTCACCTGCCCTCACCTGGGCCTCACCTGCCCTCTCGTGTTCATGCAGGCATCCC
The DNA here is from genome assembly GCF_054177405.1 of Leptonychotes weddellii. NCBI lineage: Eukaryota > Metazoa > Chordata > Mammalia > Carnivora > Phocidae > Leptonychotes > Leptonychotes weddellii. The sequence continues at coordinate 135,911,517 of NC_138374.1, forward strand.
AGTGGCCCTCGCCTGCCCTCACCTGCCCTCTCGTGTTCACACAGGCGTCCCGTGGCTCTCACCTGCCCTCACCTGCCCTCACCTGCCCTCACCTACCCTCACCTGCCCTGTCTCGTTCATGCAGGCATCCCGGTGGCCCTCACCTGGCCTCATCTGGCCTCACCTGGCCTCACCTGGCCTCACCTGGCCTCACCTGCCCTCACTTGGCCTCACCTGGCCCCACCCGGCCTCTCGTGTTCATGCAGGCATCCAGGTGGCCCTCACCTGGCCTCACCTGGCTTCACCTGGCCTCACCTGCCCTCACCCGCCCTCACTTGGCCTCACCTGCCCTCACCTGCCCTCACCTGCCCTCACCTGGCCTCACCTGCCCTCACCCGCCCTCACTTGGCCTCACTTGCCCTCACCTGCCCTCACCTGGCCTCA
>NC_138374.1:135912439-135926751 GCF_054177405.1 Leptonychotes weddellii
CAGGCATCCCGGTGTCGGCAGTGCTCCTGGAGACCCAGCCCCAGGGGGGACAGGTGCTTGCAGGGGAGCGTCTGGTCCTCGTCTGCTCCGTGGCTGAAGGCACAGGGGACACCACGTTCTTCTGGCACAGAGAGGACACGGGGGAGAGTGTGGGGAGCAAGCGCCAGCGTTCCCGGAGAGCAGAGCTGGAGATCCCTGCCGTCGGGGAGAGCCATGCGGGTCGCTACTACTGCACGGCGGACAATGGCCACGGCCTGGCCCGCAGCGGGGCCCTGAACGTCACCGTCACAGGTGAGTTGAGTCTCCATGGACCTTGTTCATGCTCAGTGTTCTCAGGTTAGAGGTGGACATGGCCAGCCCTCCTGGTGATTCTCCCCTTTCTGGCTCCATTTGGCCGCCTTCCATGGCGATACACAGTTTCTTCATGCAGATATTAATACTCAGGTTACGGTGAGGTTCTCCAGTGAGGGAGTGCTGGCCAGGAGCCTTGTCACGCCCTGGAGACAGTTGTGTGTGTCTGTACTCTGCTCCACCGTGTGTTGACGTCAAAGAGCAGCATTAGCCGGTTAACCGCGCTGCAGGGTCCTCGCCTCTCCGTGAGTCTTCATGGCCTGGAGCACCCCTGGGTAAATGTAAAACCCCACTCTCCTACTTGCCTAGGCCAAAACTCGGGGCTTCGTTCTTGACTCTTCTTCTAATTTTGTCTTCCACATTTAATCCACCTGCCAGTCCTGCTGGCTCTACCTTCAGGATATAGCGAGGCTGTGACTCATTTCCCCCACTTCCACTGCCACCCCCTGGCCCAAGCCACCAGGGCTCCTTCCCTGGGTTACTGCGTGACGTCCTCACTGGCCTTCTGCTTCACCATTGCTGCGCACAGTCTATTCCCAGTGCAGCATCAGAAGGAAACTCTAAGTCATGTTGCTCTTCTGCACAAAATCCTCCTTTGGCTTCCCACCTCCTTCAGAGTGACAGCCATCATCCTCATTGGCCCCCGAGGCCCTGCTGCTCTGACCTGATCTCCCCCCTCCCTCCCCTCCCCTCCTCCACTCTAACCACCATGACCCCCTGTCTCTTCCTCAAGCCTTCCAGTCATGATCCCACCTCAGGGCCTTTGCACTGCTCTTCTGTGATATCCTCATGCTCACCTCTCACCTCCCCCAGGAGTCTACTCCCCTCTTTAGGGAGACCTTCCCAAACCACCTGTGTAACACAGGAGCCCTTCACCCTGGCACCCCATCTCCAGACTCCCCTGGATTCTTCCTCGAAGCACTAATCCCCACCTGCCGTGCCCTGTCTCTGTCCCTCCCACTTCCCCCGTACTCACCTCACGAAGGCAGCTCTTTATTCTGACCACTATTGTATCCCAGGTGCCTGGACTAGGGCTTAGCCCACGTTAGGCACTCAGTAAGTATCTACGGAATAAGTGAATTTTACACACGCCATTTTACTGACCATAGTAACAGTCCCAGAAGACCAAGATATCAGTATCTCCATTCTACAGAAAAGGAGCATGAAGCTCAGAAAGGTTTGGTAATGTGCACAAGGCCACAAAGGGTATACACCTCCACACAATCACTTGGCTCAGAGACAAAGAAGGCATTGTCAGTCCTCCAAAGGAGCCCACAGGCCAGTGCCCGCTGTCCTCCCACCATGCTACACAGGCAGAGAACCATGCAGTCTCTGTGAGCGCTGAGCCCTGACAGAGCCATGACCCTGAACAGTCGGGGCAGCAGCTGTGGGAAGGGGCCTCTACACGGGCGGCCCAGCTGCTCTGCAGTTTTCCCCTCAGCTCCCTTGAGGCGGGTCCTGTGACCAAGGGGCCCTCCCCGGGCAGGTCTTCCCACCAGCAGATCCCACGGACTATGTGCTTCTCACTCTGGAAACTTCTCAGTGAACAGTAAGAGTGGGTGCAACCCCCAGCACAGAGAGGCAGAGACTGAGCCTGGTAGTCGTGTGGATGGCGTTTCAAGAGGGAGAAGAGGTCAGCAGAGCAACAAGCTGCCAAGGGGCACCCTCCCCTCACCCCCCGAAGACGTGCCGGCCCGGAAACCCAGAGGGGCTCTGAAGGCGGGAGGGCTGCTTATCCAGGAAGGCTCTTGTACTGAAAAGTGTCCTTGGGGAGCCCAAGGCTACACTCCCTGAAGAGGGCAGTGAGGAGTCTGTTGGAAATGCACACCTGTGTGAAGGTGTTCATCCTCCCCTTGGAGTTAAGGTCAGTAGAATGCGTCCACCTCCTGAGCTCCGGGCAGCCAGCTGGCTGCTCACACATGGCACTGGGCTGGCTTGCACGAGCCTGCAAGGCAGATGTCGTCCTCTGTTAAGGAAACAGGTGATCTCAGAGAGTAAGCAGATGTCAAGGATTCAGGTGACATATGGCAGAGCAGGGATTTCTTACTAGACCTTTTCTATTCGTGGACCTTACGCAAAATCTCTGGGCTCAGAAATGGGAGAATTTCTAGCAGCAGGGAAACTCTGCAGTAGCCCGGAGCACCAGGCTAACGTGGGCTGTCTTAGCTCATGCGGTTTTAACAACAGAAATTCATTTCTCACAGCCCTGGAGGCCGGAAGTCTGAGATCAGGGTACCAGTGTGGTCAGGTTCTGGGGAGAGCCTTCTTTCTTGCAGACAACTGCCTTCTTGGAGCAGGTGTGTCCTCACACGGCAAAGAGGGGTGAGTGAGAGAGAGGTGTCTCTGGTGTCTCTTCTTGTAAGGACACTAATCCCATCAGGAGGGCCCACGCCCCCCAACCTCGTCTAAACCTGACCTCCCAAAGGCCCCATCCCCAAAACCGGCACACTGGGGGTTAGAGCTGCGTCAGCACATGAATTTGGGGGTAGACACAATTCGGTCCATAGAATGGGTCAACGTTGGCCAGGGTGGTGCTGTGTGGGTGCAAGCTAAGGTGTGGGGGTGTCCCCTGAGCTGATCGAGGGGAGCATGAAGTTCCTGAGGGCCCAGGCGCAGTGTGAGGGGCACCAGAGAAGAGCTGATACATAGAAACAGCACGCACCGTGAGCCAGGGACGGTTCACAGCACTTGACGTCCAACACGTCATTGAATCCAACACCCACAGTGATACTTGGTTACCATCCTCCCCGTGTTACAGATAAGAAAACCGAGGCACAGGGGGACTAAATACTTTTCCCTGGCCACACAGCTAGGACGTGGAGGAGCCGGGGATTTTAACCCGCCAAACTAGTTATAGAGTCTACACTGTTCTCTTTTATCCCCCACCTTCCTTGAGATATAGTTGACATATAACATTGTATAAATTCAGGGTATAAAACTTAGCGATTTGCTCGATGTATCTTGTGAGAAACGATTACAGCAATAGGGTTATTTAACCCCTCTGTCACCGCAGATAATTATCGTGCGTGGGTGTGTGCACGCACGTGTGCACGTGTGTGTGGCGGGGACATAGGTGGTGTACGGTCTTGTTAACATAGTCACCGCATTGTGCATCATGTCCCCAGAACTCACTCCTCTTGTAACTGGAAGTTGATGACCTGTGACAAACGCCCCGCCCTTCCCTCACCCCGCAAAGCCCCCGGCAATCACCCGTCGTTCTGTTTCTATGACTTCGGTGTTTTTAGGTTCCACATCTAAGTGAACTCTTACAGTATCTGTCTTTCTGTCTGACTGATTTCACTGAGCATGATGTTCTCAAGTTTCGTTCATGTCGTTGCAAATGGCAGGCTATCGTTTTCACAGCCGGGTAGTATCCCGTTGGATATATACATGGTGATGTGTACCGTATTTTCTTGATCCGTTTGTCCGTTAGTGGACACTTAGATTGTTTCTGTGTCTTGGCTACTGCAGTAAACATGGGGAGGCAGATGTCTCTTCCAGATAGTGATTTCATTTTCTTCAAATACATCTCCAGAAGCGAGATTGCTGGATCATATAGAAGTTCTATTTCTAAATGTGTGAGGAGCCTCCATCCTGTTTTCCACAGTGGCTGCACCAGCCTACGTTCCCACCAACAGTGCACGAGGGGCTCCTTTTCTCCAAGTCCTCACTAACACTTGCTACTTCTTGTCATTTTGATAATGGCCATTCTAACAGGTGTGAGCTGATATCTCACTGTGGTTTTGATTTGCATTTCCCTGATGATCAGTGATGTTGAGCCCCTGGTCATGTGCCCATTGGCTACTCATATATCTTCTTTGGAAATCTTTGCTTCTATATTCATCAGCCACACTGGTCTGTACTTTTATCGTCGTGTCCTTATCTGACTTTGGTGTCAGGGTGATGCCGGCCTCATAAAATGAGTTTGGAAATGTTCACTCCTCTTCAGTTTTGTGGAAGACTTTGAGAGGTTTGGAGTTAACTCTTCTTTAAGTGTTTGGTAGAACCCACCAGTGACACCATCTGGCCTGGGCTTTCTTTGGTGGGAGGGTTTATTACTGAGTCAATCTCCTAGTCATCACTGGTCTGTCTAATCTTCATGATTCGGTCCTGGCTGGTTGTATGCTTTTAGGAATGTACCCATTTCTTCTAGACTCTCTTATTTGTTGGTGCATAATTGTTCTGTGCCTTTTGAACTAAGATAAATTTCAACTCTTCCCAGAGTAGACATTTCTTCTAGGAGATAGAGTTACCAGGAAGGGGAAAGATTTGCCCTCCGCTCATTAGGTCTGGAATCCCAGGTACCCAGCAGAAGGCTGACTCTCTTTTTGCACAGGTGCTTGCCCCAGCAGGCAATCGGGAAGATTCACTCTAGGACACAGCAGCCAAGCTGCTCTGCCCGTGGATCTCTCCCCGGCACTCCACTCCTCTGGTTTAGCTGTCACGGTGGGGAGGCTGGGCTCATGACCCCCATGAACTACTATCTGCCGGTGGAACCACTCATAGATCGGGTTTGTTGACTTTGTCAGGGAGGGAAAGCGTGGAGACAAATGTCACCAACGGCCAGTGGCCCTGTGTACCGAGTGCCTTCTTTGTGGCAGGAATCATAGATGCAGAACACCACGTCATAACCGGGAATTATCGTCCGTGGTGCTGTCGTTCTGATATGTGAATGTTCTCTGTGTAATTCTGTGGCACTGACATCCAAAGTCTGAATTTGGTTTACCTGGGGACCAAGGATCTGCACGCAAAGCACCTCTACCCACCCCCCCACTCTTTGCCCCTCTTATTCCACGTTTGCTTTTTCACAAATGTACCTGTGTGTTTATTGTCTGCCTCCCCTCCCTGGGCTATAAACTCCTGGAGGGCAGGGACCTCACTGTCCCATTCACTGCTCTGTCCTCAAGGCCTGGCATGGCAGGACTCAGTAAATGTCGGCTCAATGAGTGAACGAATCTGCCAAATGAAGTCTCTTGAATGAGAAGATAGGAGAACGGACCCAATGGAAAATCAGAAACCCCAACAGCTGAGTGTGTTGCTCCCACCAGCTTCTCTCCTCCCCTTTGGAGCTTCTATAAGGATGGAGACGGTGCTGTTTCCCTGTGGTGTCCCACTGTGGTTTTGTAATGGTGTTGCTGGTCCACGAGTGCCCAGTGGGGAGTGCCTGTCCTACTGAAGGGCTGACACAGCAGCGTCAGGTCACATCTTCCCAGGTGGCCTGGGGAAATTCCCGAGGCCAGATTACTAGAAGATGGGACATACAGAGAAAGAGAGAGATTCCCCGCAAATGCTAATTTTTGAACCGATGTCGGTGGGTCGGTGGAGAGAGCTGGCTGCATTCTCCGCTTCTGCCACGGCCCCCCCAGACCCTCAGCCTGCAGCTCCTACCAGAGCACAGAGTCCCGCCCTGCCGCTCAGCTCAGGCCGGCCGCCCAGAGCAGAAATCTGCCTCCTGTGTGCACCAGCCCTGGCCTCTCCACCCCAGGGCTCAGGACCCCAGCCGCGTTGAGGAAAGGTGCCAGGGCATCATGACCCTCTCCCCGAGGCTCATGCAGGCTTTTCCCCCTCAGGCACTCCGGGGAACAGAAGCGGCCTTGTTGCTGTGGGAGCCACTGGGGGGCTGCTCAGCATTCTTCTCCTGGCGGTGGCCCTGTGGATTTGCCACCAGCACCAGTGGAAGTCAGGTTTGTGCCCTCTCTTACCCTCTGCTAGAGGCCATGCCCTGTCCCTGCCAAGCACCTCGGTCACCAGCACGCCCATCATTCTCCCTCTCACCACCCCAACACCCACAGACCTACACCCTTCAAGGAGGGGAGCTGAACAGAGGCTGTTGTTGAGGGTTGCTTGTGCTAGTTGGGTTCACTAAGGAAGGAAGTACAATTTTTTTATGTAAAGTTTCAAAAACTTAACCCAAACTGTTTCTCTGGGCAGTTTTTTGGCTCATACAGACTCGTCAACTACACACTTCAGCCCATTCTAAATCCCCCATAAACGGGCAGTCACAATATGTCACAGGGCTCTGAGAATGGGAGCTGGTTAATCCATATCCTTCCTCCTCCTCGGAGACTTCCCCGAGCCAAAGCCCGAACCCGCCATCCTGCGCTCCAAGGGCTGGAGTCCCCCCAGGCCAGCCCACCAGCTCCTCCCTTACCTGGGGGAGAGTCGCGCTTCCAGAGGCTTCTTGCCTTGGCCCAGCTCAGACTAGTTTCAGGTGCTAGAGAGCCTCGTGTGGGAGATGGGCACAGAAGCTGTTCCGGCTCTAGAACAATTACCCACACCCTCCAACTCTGTCTCTTGGTTTAAATCAGTTCCGTTCAACCCATCACATTGTTCTCAGCACCATCCCTGTCCCCTGCATGGGCTGCTTTGGATGACGAGCCTTCTTGGCGAGCTGGAGCTGGAGTGGGAGCCCGAGGCTCCTCCGGGCATGACCACGGATGCTCCTCAAAGTCCGCCTGCAGCCCCTCACTGCTCTGCCTGCCAGACTATTTGGTCCTATTTAGTGTTTCTTGAGGTGTATCTTCACAGCCTTCAACCTTAATCAAGTCTCAAGTAATTGCGTGTTTGACCCAGGAATGTGCAGCCCTGTCCCCAGCAAGTTATGCACTTTGTTCCATTCTTTTCCAGATCAGATCGTTTTCCTAAAAATTGAGGACAGGGTGCATGCTTGAATTGACTCTTTCTGATGACCTAAGGCAGTTTGTGTGTGGGAACTGTTTGAGAACGAGCTCCCTCTGCTGACACGAACGTGCCTTTGCTTTGTTTTGCAGGAGATGGTTTTCTGGGAAACACAGCCAGGTGAGGCCTCAGCCTTCAGGTCTTCCAAGAATAGAATATGCAGAACTGTGGGTTCACACAATTAGGTCAAGTCCTGTCTCCCTGTCCCTGTGGCTAGGTGCCCGCATTTTCACATCCCTTGAAATGACCCAAATCACAACTTACAGAAACTTCTAATAGTTCCTATCATGGATTTTGCAGGTATTTGGATCCATTTGTTATTTGAAATTTATCCACTCATCCAAATGGGTGATACCAAAGATGACAGGTCTTCTAGGTGGGCACACAAGATTTCTGGCGCAGCTAACACCCCAGTCAGACGATGCGTGGCTGTGAATACGTGCCCAGTGACTGTGCCAGATTTTCCAGGGAAGTCTCGGTTTTGAATCATTTTCTTTTGCCCCACACGTGCACATATGCTCCTCAGACTTTGTATCTTTAACTTTGGTTTGGAAAACATGGTCCTGCGTGTCTCAGGCTTGGGTGGTAGCCAGTGACTTGGGGCACAGATGGTGTCTAGTTCCTTCCTGACTTGTCCAGGCAGGACAGTGTGAAGACATGGAGTCACCACCTCCTGGGGATGAGGCGAGGATTTTAACCAATTGAGAGTGTCGCTCTGTCTCTGAGATGGTTGTTACTAAGCTGTCAGAGAGTGGTCAGCCTGTTCCCCGCAGCCCGCCACACCGTGGTCCTCCGGTTGCTCTCAAAAAACAATCGGGCTCTATATGGACCTACTGAACGTCCAGTTAAACCATTCCCGGTCCCGGTCCCCTGCCATCTGCTGACCCCTCCCCTCCTGCTCCCCCAACCTCGTTATGCGCCCCCCTTGGTCCCGGGTCCCCTGCTTTCCGCTGGCGCCCCCCCGTACCCCTCCCTCTCTGGGTCCCGGGTCCCCTGCTTTCCGCTGGCGCCCCCCCGTGCCCCTCCCTCTCTGGCCATCCCGCTGCCGTGCACCGTATGCCGTTCCAGGGATGATCATGCGGTTCTGTCTCTCACAGGAGCCCTCCCACCCCAGGCCAAGGAAAGGCGCCCCGTGCCGGGTGCCCTGCCCCAGTGGAACTGCAGCGGTTATATGACAATGGTGAGAAGCCCCGCAGGGAAGCCGCTCCCGCTGGAGCCAGGGAGAGATAATGTGCTTGAGGCCTGGCGGAGTCCTGGTCTCCTTACGGGGTCGCAAACCCAGACCCACAGGAAAGCACCACTTCATCCTGCGTCCACGAAGCGTGGGGACGAGCTTTAGAAGAGGCCTGTGTGGCGCATACTTCTGGGGGGGCGGCCTAGAAAGCGCTGTTTCTCCTTTGCAGGGCACCCCGGAGAGGGAGGCTTGGTGTATTCTGAGATCCAGATTATTCAGCTGGGACAAGAAGCGGCCGGTAAGTCCCTGGGGAAGATTCGGGGTGCAAACTATATTCCTTCATTCAACATAAGCAAGGTGCTAGGCACTGCCGAACGTACAAGGAGTCAGTCAGCAAACAAGACAGATAAAAACCCCTGCAGTGGTGCTTAGATTCTAAAGAAAGAAAAAAGACACTAAAAAATCCATTATATATCTTTGCTGATGATCAGAACAGAAATTGAACATCCTTCTAATCTGTATCATGATCGTGAAGGTGTATGTATGAAATTTTTTTAAGATTTATTTATTTATTTAACAGAGAGAACACGCATGAGCGGGAGGGGGGAGGGGCAGAGGGAGAAGCAGACTCCCCGCTGAGTAGGGAGGCCAATGCGGGACTCGATCCCAGGACCCCGGGATCATAACCTAAGCTGAAGGCAGATACTTAACCGACTGAGCCACCCAGGTGCCCCAGAAAATTTCTTTTGAGTAATGAATTAAGTAGTCAAGTGATGAGGTTTACAAGCCACCTACTATGTGGTAAAAACATTTATAGATACATGTTCACATAATGTATATATATGCATAGACAAATGCTCAGTTAGTCCATATAAACAACCCTGTGTGACCAATACACTGAACAAGTAAGACCTGTGACTTCATTACAAAAATTGTGTTTCCCACTGTTTCTTGAAACTTTACTCTGTGGGAGATCTGCCCAGGCCCTTCGGATGAACATTTTGGCAGCACAGGCTTTTCAACACATTCTCCAGTCTCTTAGGTAACGGACAGCAGGTGGACACTGTCACAGTCTCAATTCAGCTACTAGAACAGTTAGCCCTCCACTCGTTCAGGCAAATATCAGGATGGGAGCTTGCCGGGGCGGGAGGATAGGATGGAGCTGGCTTCTCTGTTTCTGTGGCTGCCACCCCTCACTGGCCTGGAGGGCGCTGAGGACCTGAGCGGGAAGGACGCACCCAGCTGGTGCTTGGGAGCTAGCGCCGGCTGTCTGGCTGGCCGGTGCAGAAGTGGGTCCTCCGGTCGTGAGGTGCGTGCACGCTCTCTTCTGAGGCTCCCTGTCAGATGCTCCTTCCTGCAGCTCCTTTGGCACAGTTGGCCATCTCTAATCCCCGCGGGTGCTTCAGGGGCCTCCTTCCCCCATCACTCACATCCAGCTTCCTGCTGCTGGAGTCCCCTGGTACCTGTCAGCCCTACTAGACACCCCCTTGGCTATACTCTTGTCCTCTGTCCCTGGGGGCACATGCTGCCTCGGCAATGTGTTGATGATACCACCAGCTGCGAGTCAGCGCTCTCAAGCCTCTAGACTGGTGGCTCTCAAATATTTTTATTGTAATCCACAGTAAGAGAGACAGATTGTACTGTCAGCCGGTGTGAACATGCACACACACAAATACTAATGCGTAAGTGCAACACAAGTTCTATAATTGTACTTAGTGTGATGCCCTCGAGTTTCTATTCCACTCAAAGTTTGGTTTTAATCAGATTTATTGAGGTATAACCTACATATGGTATAATTCACTAATTTAAAATGCACAATTTAATTAATGTTAACAAATGTATCCAGTCCCAGACCCACTGCCACCTCCAAGACGTGGAACGTTTCCAACACCCCGGAAAGTCCCTTCCTGCCCCTTTGCAGATAACTTTTCCAGCTCTACCCTGACCACCACTGACCCACTTTCTGTCCCCAGAGCTTTGTTTTTCTACAATTTCATGTAAATGGAAACCTATGTAATGTAGTCTCTTTGTCTGGCTTCTGTCCCTTAACATAATAATGTTCTGCAACTCATCCATGTTCTAGCGTATTTTAAGTAGCTCACTACTTTTTTTGACATGGAAAAAAGCTGTACATATTTAATGTATACGAGTGGATGATTTGAGGATAAGTATATGCCCGTGAAACCATCAGCATATGTATCATCTCCTAATGATAACTCCTAAAGTTATCTTCCACCCCCATTATTACTCTTACCATCTGTGTGCCCGGTTAGAACACTTAACGTAAGATCTACCCTCTTAGCAAATTTTAAGTATACGATACAGTAACATTAGCTATAGGCACGATGCTCTCTAGTGGATCTATAGAACTTGTTCACCCTCATAACTCAAACTTTGTATCCTTTGACCTTAACTTCCCTTCCCCCTCCCCACAGCCCCTGGTTACCACTGTTCTACTGCCTGTTTCTATGAGCCTAACTATTTTAGATTCCAAATATAAAGTGAGGATATACAGTATTTTCCTTTCTGTGTCCGGCTTATTTTACTTAGCATAACATCTTCCAGGTCCATCATGTTGTCAAAATGTCAGGATTTCCTTCTTTTTTAAGGCTAAATAATACTCCACTGTGTGTGTGTGTGTCTGTGTGTGTGTGTGTCTGTGTGTGTTTGTGTGTATCACATATTCTTTCTCTATTCATCAGTTAATGGACACTTAGGTTGTTCCCATGTCTTGGCTACTGTGAATAATGCTGCAGCAAACACAGGGTGCAAATATCTCTTCAAGATCCTGACTTCAGTTCCTTTGGGTATATACGCAGAAGTGGGGCTGCTGGATCATGCAGTAGTTCTATTTTTAATTTTTTGAGGACTCTCCATATTGGTTTTCCGCAGTGACCGCACTGCCTTACACCCCCACCAACAGTACAGGAGGGCTTCATTTTCTCCACATCCTTACCAACACTTGTCATCTTGTCTTTTTAATGACAGCCATCTTAACAGGTGTGAGTTTACATATCATGGTAGTTTTTGTTTGTACTCCCTAATGATAAGTGATGTTGAGTACCTTTTCAATATCTGTTGGCCATCAGTAAGTCTTTGGAGAAATGTCTATTCTTTGCCCATTTTTTAATTAAGTTAGTAGTAACAGTATTTTGGCTATTGAGTTGCATGAGTTCCTTATATATTTTGGATATTAACCCCTTATGTAGTTTGCAAATATGTTCTCCCATTTCTTAGGTTGCTTTTCCAACTATGGCACCTCACATGGGAATTTAAAATCCCCAATATCTTTGTGCCTCTTAGAAATTTCAATTGTAACCTGATCTTGAACTTCTTTTACAAACGATGTCAAACATCATTGCTCCCAATGATCCCAAAGGCTGCAAAAGACAAAGCTAAGACCGAGTCTTCTGTCTTACTGTATTTGCTGCTTATAGAGCCCATCACTATATTTGACCAACACGGACCACCTGCTTTGTCAGTCACTTTGCTTTCTCAGCCATCCCCACTAATCAGGACCCTTTGAATGGTAGAATTAGGACTGCCTCCAAGCTGTTTGGGTTAATTGAATGCATCTTATAGAGTTAGCTTGATCATTTGCTGTTCTTTGCACTCTTTCTTTGATGTATTTGTCAAAACACCATTGAAGCTGAGCACTCTGTTGGTGGACGAGTTCCATTTCAGGTACTTTATGTATTAATGATCTGTAGCAAGATTTCTTCCCCAGTTCCTTGAGGTTTGCATGAAGCCCCTAAAATTGTATACAAAGTTCCATGTATATGATTAACATTCTGGGAAAAGAGTACATAGCTTCTACCACATCGTTACAAAGATCTGTAACCCATCCATGTTCTAGCGTATTTTAAGTAGCTCACTACTTAAAGGTAAGAATATGGTGATAACGAGAGAAGCCCCACTTATCCCAGAGGCCCTTTTTTTGGTCTCTGTCTCCATAATGGCTCTGATGCTTCCATCCTGTTCCCCGAGACCCTTAATTTCTAACATGTAGGATCTGGCGAATCCCACCTGCTAACCCTCCCTTCACTGCAGCTCCATCTCTAGAAAACAATGGAAATAAACTAAGAACTAGAACACACTAATGTGAGAGAGGGTTTTCCCATGGGCACACACCTGAAGCACTCTCATGGGAACTTGCTGAGCAATCACGGCGGTGCTCTGAGGTTAGGATGAGATGGAGGAGCTCTAAGTTAGGAGAGGCAAAAGTTAAAACAGAGAGACGTTCTATGTCGATATCTGGTAAAGGAAGGGAGCAAGGTTTCTTGGTGTGGTAGTAAGGAGGGACCTTACAGATCAATGGAGCTTATAAAGAACTTGCAGAGGACTGGGCTAAGAAACGGTAAAAGAGAAAATCACATGTGCCATAGGGGGTTGGGGTGTGGGAAACATAACCACGGGTGGAAAAGGTTCAATGGCTCCCAACCTCTGGGGAAAAGCTTGCAGCCTGTTCTAAACAGGTCATGATACCCATAGTTCAGTGAGGCCCTTTCCCTCCACAGCCAGCTCATCCAGAACATCTCTAGAGGACAAGGTGAGTATCAGTCCCTGACTGTTTTCTCTCCCACCACTACCGCCAGCCCCATCCTCCCTCTCTCTTCCCAGTTCTTCTTCTATCTCCTTTCCACCCCAGCACAGCTCAGTTGTCTACTCTTCGGTGAAGACACAGCTCCCAGAGGACTCAGCTGGAGAGGTCAGGTCTCAGGATGAAGACGCCGTGGAAAGTTATGAGAATGTCCAATTCGCATGACTTGTCCCTGATCCAAAACCCCCAGCTCAGTGCTGTCCTCGGGGTCCTTGGAGTGACGAACTGGTTCCAACGTACCAGTTCTTCTTGCCAGTGTTCATTCACATCCGGGACTCCTAATTCACCTGCTCTGAAATGGTGATGGGGCAGCCACTGAGAGACTTGCGAGAGACTTGCTCAAGTGACCAGAGTCCACGGGGGAGACAAGACCCTGCGCACCTGCTCTGAGCCTAACCTGATGTGTTCCTCAGGGTCTGATTTAGGGGAAAGGAAAAATGGGGAAGAAGTACTCCTGTTGAAAGGCAGAAGCACAAATTTTGGTGAATTGGACTTTGCACGTAGACACGACTGAGTGACTCAGGTCTCTGCTCAACGAGTCTCCAACAACTGTCCCACTGGGGATCATCTGCATCAGTTGGCTTAGCTATGAGTGGTGCCTAGGTCCTTCCCAGACAATGCCCAGAGCCACCCCTCCTGCTTATACTGTTTATACCGTCAGGATTCAGTTGCAGACAAAATAATCCGCTCCAGTGGTTTACAGAGAAAAGAATTTAAACAAGATATTAGGTACTTTACAAAATCATCTGAAGAGCTAGAGAAGCAGGCTCGAGGCTGAGCTTCCAAAAGCAAAAGGCAACTATGTTAATGTTATTTCAGACAAAGATTTTTAACATTAGAGAAAAGAAATTTTAAAAATTGAATTAAAAAGTTAACTAATAGCCATACAAATCTAAATTTGAGTTGGAAGTTATCAGCATAAGCTGATGTCAAACCCTGTTTTTTTTTTTAAAAAAAAGATATTTATTTCCTAGGTCTGTCCACTGAAAAGGCCTAGAAATAATTAGCAATCCGACAGCAGTGAGCACATTTCCATAGGTTGCATTCTCCAAATGCTATTTCCCCACCACCAAGTAGTTGATGTGGGAATAAATAATTCTTCCAATAAATGAAGAAAGAATGAAAGAAACAGCAAACCACTATTTTGACCAGATATTTCATGGGACACCTACTGATTAGGTTCTATCAAAAACTAAATAGCCTAATATTATGTGCCTCCTGATGGAAGTATTCAATGTTACCTACAACGTATTCATGCCCAAAATATCAAAACTGAATCCAATCAAGCTTCTAGATGCAACCAGCAGCTTACAGGAAATACACGGAGCTACAACATAACACCATGAGATGGTACCACAGGGCTACAATCAACAAAATCCACACAGTGGGAAAATCTACAGGACAAATGACTGGGTTTCTTCACCAAACCAATGATGGAAGGAAGGAAGGAAGGAAGGAAGGGAGGGAGGGAAGAAGGAAGGAAGGGAGGGAGGGAGGGAGGGAGGGAGG
>NC_138374.1:135926851-135967558 GCF_054177405.1 Leptonychotes weddellii
TATTTTAAAAATACAGTATTCATCTTTAAGAACTCCTACTGAGGTATTTGTTCATTAAATGATACAACCTTGTTTGAAATAACCCGGTAAGAGCAGGGTGGGTGCGATGAAATGGGGCTGGTTGTGTGTGCAGCATTTCTGAAGCTGGGTGGCAGGCACATTGTGGGAGGAAGGGGGTTTTGCACTAGTTTCTGCTTTTGTATGTTTTTAATTTTCCACAATAAAATACTAAAATATCCATACCCAGACACCGTCGCATTCTGTGACCAGCAGCACCCCCACCCTGGTGAGGCCCCCTCATCCATCAAGCGGTGGGTTCGCTGTCCCCTTGCTGGTGTCTTTCCTCCGTACCCCCCATTCTTAGCACCATGGTCGCGTGGTCAGACCCTTGCAGTGAGTTCTCCCCATCTCCCCTTACATGCCCACAACACTCCACCAACCTCCCTCCTGGGCCTCCGGGGCCTCATCTCCTGCCCCCTCATTACTGAGCTCCAGACACTGCATGCACCAGGCAAACGCCCCCCTAAAGCCTGCATGGAGAGCTCTTCCTCCCAGATGTCCATCAAGGCCTTGGGGCCCACCCTGAATCACATGTACCTCGGAAACCATTATCCCCCATCTCCAGGACTGCTAGTCTCCCTACCTACACCACTTTACTTTTTTCCCCATAGCACATCACTTCAAAACATACTACAAAATTTACTTATTTATTACACTTCTTGTAACAGAAAGAAAGTTTCATAGGGACAACACTCTCTGTCTTTTTTGCTCACTGATAGATCCCAATCACCTACAATGGTGCCTGGCACACAGTAGGTGCTTAATAAATACTTTTTAGAGAATAAATGATCTATTTCATTGAAAAAAATCCTGTCCTCCCTGTGATGGAAGAGATCCGATGTAAACAGTCTACCACCATGTAGCAAGCTGGCCTCACGGGGGTCTTCCACTCTATCAGAAGCGCAGGTCTGGCCCCTGTGTCTGCCAGCGGCCAGTCTGGCCTCGGCGAGCAGGTGTTTGTATAACGTCTGCATCCCCCATCAATGTCACTTCATACGCCGTGCATCCTCAAGCCTGCACAGGGGGTGCGGCGAGGAGACCGACACCCCCGGCAGGTCAGAGACCCCCGCCCGCAGCAAGGCCTGGTGAGCGCTCACACAGGACACAGGTGGTCTCGTACTCTGGGCCCTTCCCCCAGGCCCGCCCATACGGCTTGTCCCTGACCGTCCAGTTGTGTTCTTTCCTGACCTGCGACCACACGGCCCCCGCTCACAGGCTAGAGCCGACCGGCCTCTGGGTAAGTCTTCTTGCAGGCAAAGCGGGCTGAGGGTGTGCGGCCGGAAGCCCTCCCACTGGCAGAGTTCTTCTTCAGCCTCCTTCCAGGACTCCCTGGATGCTGGCATATTTAAACCACGAGAGACGTCTTTTCCTCCTTTGTCAACCGGTCACAGGAACCCGCCTGTAACAGTAACAGTAGTTACTTGCCAGGGTCATAGGTTTGCTTCAAAATCCTCAGGTCATTGACGGCTCTTCCCCGTCAAGGCTTGCTGCAGACCTCAGCCAGCATCCCCATCAGCCACAGCACGTCTGCACCCTGCGGGTACCCTGGGTCATAAAATCCAGGGACACCCTGATCATGCTGTAGCCGGAACAAGCGAGAGGCGTCTTGCTTGCCCAGGGCCCACTCAGAGATGCAGCTTTATGGCTTATCTGGTTATGCAGTCAGAGCAGGGCAGCCCAATGTGACATACTTTGCCTCCGATGTCCAGTGGCCTATCCAGGGCTGGGCTTCTCTCTGAAGAGAATGGGAGAAGCCACCAGTCTGCATGTGAAAGGACGAGCTCAACATGTCACGGGGGACCAATTACACTCGAAACCCCGAAGGGGAGGGATTGCCTGTCCCAAGAATTAAAAGACTTTACCAATGTACGACAGCCCAAACCTGGATATTTTGCCAAGGCTAGGAAACCAGGGAGAAAGAGGACAATTCAGTCTGCGGCTCGGGTATTGGGATTTGGCGCACTTGCCAGGGTCTGGGCTCCCGCCCCGCGCACGGTGGTCCTCATTAGCTGCTCTCTTGGTGGGGCAGACTTTGACTGTTAGTCCGCGGCGGCCCGGGATCCGTGAAGTTGGGGTAACAGCAATGCCTTGGTGTAGTGTAGTGCAAGGATTCAGGATTTATGCAGATGAGGTTGTGGAAGTGGGTATATCGTGTTCGACCCCCTCACGTACACCCTGACTGCGTCTCCCAAGAGGGCCCAGGGGACAGGGCTTTGCACACATGATGCTGAAAAATGCGCATGAGGAAAATCCAAGCCTCTCTGAAAAGCATCATAGAAAGAGGCCCCGGGATGGAGGTGAAGATACTGCTTCGGAAGTGGGCTCCCTGATTCCGACGGGTCCGGGGAGGCAGAGCCCCAGGAGGGCACGGCGCCTACGAGAGCAAACAAGGCCAGAACGGTCATCAGAATACCATGGCTGAGCAGGACTTTGGATCACGGGACGGGAAGAGACAGGCAGGCCATATCTGTGTCACTGAAAACGTCTGGAAGCCTGGCCTGAATCAGACAAGTGAGTCATTGCCACCCCATACTTTGTGCTCGTTGCTACATCAGCCAGGGTTCGGTGGCAGACAACAGAATCCACTGCAGCGGATCTACGAGGAGAGAGATTTAATATCGGGCATTAGGGGAAATCAGGAGAGTGCGTCTCTAGGGCCGAGCCTCCAGGAGCAATAGCCAGCAGGCGGGCAGGAGAGCAGCCCCCCTCCCCGACAGCTGACTCCCCCATCAAGGGGCCTCTGTGGCTACCAGAGAGCTGCTGCAACCAGGGAAGCCGAGGGCGACCATGCCACCGATGGGAACAGCCTGCTCTGCACACCATCCTCCCTGGTTCCCCTCCATGTTGCATTTCATGGGCCAGGATTTAATGTTCCCCCCAAAACTTCTAGAAACTTTGAGATTCACATCGGTTTTCTCTCCCCCTAGCCTAAACTTTTTTTTCTTTTTTAAGAATTTTGAGTGCTTTTGACAATTCCTTGCCTTTCCACTTGAGTCTAGGTAGAAAGTTGACCTAGATGATCTCTGTGCCCCTTCCAGCCATGTATCTGATGACCCCGCGGGGCACACCATCGGCCTTCAGCTCATGTGAGCTCCATCCCTGTTTCTTGTTTATTATATTTAATAAAATCTAAAAGGCTGAGTGTGAACTGGAGATAAAATATAAAACAGCCTCCAGACAAATGTCAGTTCAAGAGTTTCAGAAAGAGGAACCCCAAGATAAATATATCATTTATGTTTATGCAAAAGTGTGTTGGGTCTTTGGACTTCCCAGAGGCATGGAAAAATAACACCTGAAAAATTTACATAAGCTGGAGGGCGGGGGAAGGCCTCGAACCGGTTGGCTTCTGTTATTGTCTGGTTTAAAAAATGAGAGTTTTCATTAGGAAAGGAAGTCAGCTCACTGGCATGGGGCCCTCCTTCCCCGAGAGCACAAGAAGCCAGTGCTCCCCCCCGGGGCTGCTCAGGACCACAGATGAGAGAGCAGGGTGCCGGCCAGCAGAAAAGGGAAATGCAAGACCCCTTGCTCAAAAGGCAAGGGAAAAAATTGTTGTTCAAAGTACAGAAATATAAGCTTCTTCCTTTTTCCCATGGTCTCTGCCTCCACTTATCATGATGTTTTTGGTATTTAATTCTTAGTCGCGTTCTAAGAAGAGAAAAAATACAATTTTAAGTCATTACCGTGAATCTTATTGTTCATCTTTGTATTTGAACTGCAAACACAAGAGCATTTCCTGCATCTGTGGAATCACTGAAGTTAGACAATTTGCATCTCAGCGTTGATGCATATGCATATGCATTTTGTTCTTATGAGAGGGTGGAAATGTGGAAAAACAGCCTCTCGGCTTTTGCACTCATCTCTTCATATGTGTGCCTCCTGCCCACACTCCGTGCCCTTGGGAAGCTGGGAGGGAAGGAGGTCTGGGAGGTAGAGGGCTGCACACAGGCTGGTCTGACTTCCTCTGTCCTTCCTGCTGTTTCCAGCCTGAGTGAGAAGCCAACGCAGGACGGCTGGGTAAGGAGGGATAGGCAGGTTTCCTTGTTGTCCAAGTTTCTTCACTGTGTTCGAAGCCAAGTTCTGGTTCAAACGGAAAGCGTGGCTTCTCAGGGCTGTTAGTCATCAATGTTATAATACGCTTGCTCTTCACTCCCTTTGAGCCTTGCTGACTCGCACGCCCTGTGGGCCCACCTGGACTTGTGTGTTCAAGGGCCCTGGGAACATGTTTGCTGACGGGCAGCAAGGAAGGCGGGCACGTGTGTGGCAGGGATTTCCTCTGCCCACGTGTTGACTCCATGGTCCCATCAGACTTCATTTACAAAACACAGGTCCAGTCAGTTGAGCATCTGATTGATTTCGGCTCAGGTCATGATCTCAGGGTCATGAGATCAAGCCCCGTGTCAGGCTCCATGCTCAGCGTGGACTCTGCTTCTCTCTCCCCCCTCCCTCCCTCTCGGCCCCTCCCCACTCCTCTCCCTCTCTTAAAAAAATTAAAATAACAAAATTAAAAAAGAAAACACAGGTTCAAAAAGAAAATTATCAGGAATTTCAAGATGGCAACCAAGCTCAGGGCCTTCCTGAGCGCAGGGCCCTGCATGACGGCGCAGCTCCTAGCCGGCCAGGCCAGCGCAGTCCCATGCTTCACGTCGTGAGGCGCTGGGCAGGGGCCAACTCCAACTGGGAACCGACCTCCTAGGATCAAACAGGCCCCAGACAAAGTCTAGCTCTCTTTTCCTAAATTCTTCATAACTATATGAACCACTGTTGGCTTTATAACGGGGTTAGTCCTGGGGTTAGAAGGCACTTGCCCACGCGAGCCCAGGGCTGAGAGCAGCCTGGTGACACAGCCACCGCGTAAGTGGAAAGGTCAGAGGCCGGAGGTCAAGGTGGGGGGGCTCGTGAACTCCCTAACTGCCTTTTGTTCAGCCTCTTCTCTGTGCTGACGGCACAGACTTTGCAAACATCTGATCCAGTCCTGACAACTAGGCTGCAAGTAACACCTGCTTTATAAATGAGGAAATTGGGGCTCAAACTCTTGAGATTCGGCTTCGTGTCTGCCCAACGCGAGCACCCACAGGCCTCCCACACAGCAGGCTTCCTCTCTGGCCAGCCACCGGAGTTTGAACAGACGAGACAGATGGGGTGTGGAGACGGCTAAGCTGGGAAAGAAACAAGCAGAGAAGAGGGTCTCTGTGCGGAGGGTTTAGGTGGGGCTCACCTTGGCACACCCCCAAGGTGGGGGGGATTTGCTTGGCAAATCTCATGATGGCTGCCTGCCTCCATTAGTTTTTCTAACTATAACCAGGCAAATTAGGTAATTAAGGAGAAATAAAAATCCATGTAAACAGACTAATAGAGGGCATTCGGAGGTTGAATTAGTGAGAGATTCGGGCATGACTGGAGGACCAGCCACAAGCTGGAAGAATGGGAACGATAGTTCCCCGGAGCCCCTTGCAAGGCGGCCGAGCCCCTGCATAGAGAAGGGGCAGCATTCAAGGACGACGCTGAGGGCCAGCCTAACCTGACCTAATTTCGCCTCTGGACGTAGTCAGGGCAATAGTAACAAGGGTGCAAGTGACCCAAGGGCATGGGAGGTTCGCCCCCAAGCCCCAGAAATTCTGATGGCAGATGGCAGACATGTCCTTTCTTCGTTATTTCTGGCTCTTGCTCTCGTTTATCAGACTCAAGTTGCTGTAGGCACTACTCCAAAGGAAACAGTGAAATCCTCCAGGAGACTCTTAAATCTTGTTATCCTAGCCAAGAACACTCAAACCTCAAAACATCCATTCGCCAAACACTGAGGCTGACACAGGGATGAGCCTCAGAAACGTATAGTAAGTGAAAGCAGCCAGACCCAGGAGAGCACCTATCACATGAATCCCTGTGTATGGTCAGAAAGACAAACCCACAGAGAAAGAAAATAAATTAGTAATCTGCTGCCTGGGGTTGTGGGTGAGAATGGAAAGTGCAAATGGGTGCCCAGTTTCTATTTGGGGTAGTGGAAATTTTTACAACTTAGGTGGTGGTGATAAGACAAGAGAATTTTTTCATTGAAAATTACACTTCACTGGAGTTTATTCAATATATACATATTGGCCCAGTGATTTTTCATAAGTGTTCATTCCCACACATGAGGGCAGTTAGGTAGAATCACTGAGGTGTAGAAAGCTGGAGAGAGCAGGAGGCTTCGGCGCAAGCTGGCTGGGTTTTGAATTTGCCGAGGATGAAGTTTTCGCACCAGCCCCAGGGCATGGGTGGTGTTGTCCCTGTCTGTAAAGACAAAGCAACTTGGGATCAAGTTTAATAATCTGTTTAAGGCCATGCAGCTGGTAAGAGGCAGAGCCCCGAGTCTCTCCGGGGACAGGGCCTGTTCCCCGCCCTCTGTCTGTCCCAACAGAACAGTGTCTGTTAGAGTTTCCCTCAGGAAAATGACCTCAGGGTACCATTTAAGAAATTAAACTCTCCTTTCATCCAGATTTGTTTGCGCTGCGAAGATTTCTTCCTCACCTGTGTGCCCTCCCTCCCCACTACGTTCCATGAGACCCTTCCCTGTGGTTTCCTCGACGACGGAGGACCACCTGGGAGGTGCCGCCCCTTTCCCAGATGGACTCACAGAGCCCTAAAAGGATTGGATGGGGCTAATCCCCCCTTCCTACTAATCTGTCTCTCCGGTCCTCCACAAGCATTTGCTTTGATCCGCAGAGACCTAGTGCGATGGTACGCATACATATAAATAGTCCAGTGTTTATTTATAAATTCAGAACACGGGGTTTCAGGGTTTCCATTTCCTGCCACCAGGGACTCAGAATAGGCCCTTAATTGCTCTTGAGAGTCATTTAACCATAGAAACTGCTGCTTTAGCCGTGTTGTATCTAGATCCCTGCTCAAATGTCAATGGCCACTGACTCTCTTCACTGGATTTGCTTGGCCCCCGCTCAGACAGATGTGGGTTTCAGTCCTGGCTCTACCACTTACTGGCTGCGAGCTCTGGGTTCACAAGGTCCTTGAAGTTAAGGTTCCTAATGTCTTTGAGCCTCAGTTTTCCTCATCTGTAAAATTAGGGTAGTAATGCCTGCTTGATAGAACATTGCCTGTCTTACCCCTTGTTCCACATGCTTCAGCTTTGATGCACAGATTAAAGCAGGGAAGAGAGACAAAGGGCCTGGTGTGACCCTGTATTACAGTAAGTGTCCACCATAGGGGAACTCTTAGGATAAGGATCTCGTTCAGTTCAGAATAAAAGCTTATCTACCACATTTTACTTTCTGAAACCAACCACAAATGACAAAAAGAATGAAAAATTCTATCTTCGATGAAACTGTTGGAAAAGTCTGCATTCTTCCTCACAAATTAGGAAGAACGGCTTTTAACCCCAGTGACATTCAAATTTAAAACCACACCAAGGGAAGAAAGAATGTGACCGTGACCCTACACACACCTCTAGGAAGACCTCCAGCTCCTCCAAAAGTTGGTGGCAAAACCCCCAAGGTCCAAAGCTTCTGTACGTGACCCCTTACCCAAAAGGCAAGATCTGGGGAGTCTGGGGGCTGGGAGACTGGACGGTAGGGCCGAACAAAGCACCACACAGACGCAGGCGGGGATGGTGGGTGGTATTCGTTCTGCAGGGGCAAACGCCGTCAGCTGGGGAGAGGTACGGGCCAACCCCATCACACAGGAATGCCGTGAAATACTTCAAGCCCGGACAAACCCTTTCTGCTCCCAAGACAGGGGCCGTGGCAGAGACGGTGAGGAAATGCCCTGAAGTGACATGAGGAGGCGGGAGCAGTCTGCCGCCCGGCTCACATCCCTGATCTTCCCCACAGCCAGAACCTCATTCAGAGAGAAGCCGCCCTACAGTGTAACTGGCATGGGGGTCACCTTATGGACAAGAGTAATTCTGAAAAAGAGCATGGCCCGAAGTAGAGCCATACCACTAAGTCAAAGGGGGGAAATCAGATACTGTCTTCTCCACGATATCAAAGGAATTCTTTTAAAATTTCTCTTTTTTATGTAAAAGATATTTTGGGAGTGAAAAACAAAAGAAAAGAAACAAGGTTGGAGGTAAATGAATAACATTTGAAAATGGAAGAGGGAAATCAGCCATATTTAAATCAGAAAACAGAAAAAGAATAAACACTGCTACAATGCACCGAGTGATGAAAGATAGGTTTGAGAAAAGTAAGCAAACTAAAATCGGAAAGAAGGTTAAAATTATTACGGGAAAATAACTGATACAACTGACAGATGGAAGAGCCAACATACCTGTTCATGGCACGCTGAGCGAAGCCAACAGAATAAACGAAAATGGAAAATATCTAAAGATGTCATCGAAGAGAACAAGCGGAACACCGGAACAGGATTGCCAACGAGACATATTCTGCTGAAGGGAAGAGTCCAGCAGGGCGAACAGGAAGGAGTCGCGTGGCGGGAATCCAGCGGGGAGGCAGTGTTCCAACCCACACCACAAGAGGACAGGCCGAATCTGCAAGAGAAACATGTTTAACCCAAGAATTTTAAACCCGGATATCCTAAGAATAAAGAGAAAGATTCTTTCTAACATGTCTAACATGCGAGAGCGCAGGGACTGTAGCACAGGGAGCCCTGAGGACAAAATACAACCTAGACTTGGGGTGAGTCTTCGACCCACGTGAACATGGCACCAATGCCATGCAATTGTGAAAATTATGGTGGTAGCACTCGGCACAAATGCTGTAACTTTGGAAAATGTGGAAATTATATTATTACTAACCAGAAGGTGAAAGAGAGGAAAACATGGGTAGAGGTACAGAGCGCTGATTTCTTTCTTTTTTTCTCAGGAAATAGAGTCCAATTAAGAAAAAGAGTTTTAAGAACACTAAAGTCATAGAGTTAAACCACTAAGAGAACTAAAGAGAAGCTATAGCCTCTTCGAAGTGTGAGCAACATGATACAATCTTAAAAGAAAATACAAACGAGGGACTGGAAAGAAAATAAAACAACTAGAAGAGAAAGTTTGATAACACAAAATTAAATGACAGAATGAAGACCAACATAGTTGTCATTTGAATATATATGTGATAAATAAATGTTATAAAAGCAATAGACACATTTGGGATCTAAAAATAAAATCCAATAGGTTTTTGCATATACTATATGCAAGAAATAATTCTAAAACAAAGTGACCCAAAAGGTAAAGTAAATTAATGCTAAAAGCATACCCAAGAGACACACAAAGAGGAAGAGGAATCCTGCAATTAATACAAAACAAATCTAATTCAAGCTAAAAAGAAAAAAATTTTAAATTATACCAAAAGAAGGGTACTATATAATGATATAGAACCTAAGATTGATCATGAGTTGCCATCTATCAGAGCACATAATTTTACAATTTATAGATCAACCAAAAGTTAAGTATTACATGAGAATACTAAAGATTTACTTAACATATTTAATCAGCGGGCTCTCCTAAATATATGTAGAACTTTCTTTCTTTAAGATAAAGAATACACACTCCTTTTAATGGAATACTTAACAACAACAATAAAGACCACTTTAGGGTTACAGAAACTCCCAGTAAATTCCAGAAACTAGGATATGTACACACCATATTCTTTGATTTAAATGGAATGGTTAACAAAACGTCATTATTAATATCAAAAAATAGAAAAAGAAAAACCTACCATGTAGATATTTGAAAACTCTAAAAATTCCTGTTTCAAAGAGAAAATCAAAACTAAAATTGTAAACTATCTAGGACATGCTGTAATAAAGACTGTATCAGAACTTACAAAATATAGCCAAAGCACAGAAAAAAAAAATCCATAGCCTTAAATATTCATATTGCTCAACAGGAAAAAAAATTAAAATAGGTTAACATTTTATTGAATAATTTGAAGAAAACAATACATGTAAGAAAAGCAGAAATGTATAAATTACAAAACAGGAAAAAGAACCATAATAAAATTCGAGAGCTGGTTATTTTGAAATAAAGACATAAATACCAGGAAATAAAAACCAGAAAAAATAAATAAAATAAAAATAAAAATTGTCCTGAGATAAGGAAGAAAGTCTGAACAGATAAATTATCATGGCAGAAATTTAGACCATTGCCAAGGAACAACCTTATAAAAAAACCATCAGTTCAAGATAGTTTCTCAGCTAGATTTTTGCAACACCACTGACTATATTCCTTACTATATCCTAAAAGTTAATTTTTATTTCAAGTTACATATCCAATATGAGTTGGGAGCTCCCCCCAAAAGGGAAGATGAGCCAGGTTTCACCACTTTGTACCTGCACTCTCTGGAACACACGGGCTGTTGGGACACGCACACCTGCTCTTGTCTATTTCAGGCTGGGAGTAGCAGGGACCGCTTTCACTCACAGCCCACCAGACACGTCTATGGTCCTCTACTATTTGGAAGCTGGGAAATGGGGAGCATGTGGCTATTTAGTGAGCAGTAAATGTCTAGCCAATGATTAAAGGCCAAGAGAAATAAAATATAAAAATTAGAAAGAATAAGGTAAAATTAAAACATACATGCATAAGAAAGCAGAAGCTGAGGCCGACTAAAATTAGGAAGAGTGCAGATTTGAATGACATGATTAACAAGCTTGATCTAATTAGAAAAATAAACTTGAAGACAAAGGCATTATTAGGGAAAAATGAATTATTACTTAATGATAAAAAATAACATTCCTAAGGAAGACATAATAAGCCAATCTCAGTTACCTATTGCTGCATATAAAACCACCCCAAAACCTTGTGGCTTAAAACAACAATGATGCTGTTGGTTGTCCATGCACCTGGATCAGCTAGTGTCCCTCAGGTAGCTGCATTCAGCTAGGAATGCAGCCGGGTGGGAACACGCAAGATGGCTTCATTCACACGTCTGGCGCCTTGTCTGGGGAGGCTGGGGCAGCTGCAGTTGGTAAGACTCTCCAGTAGGGCACTCAGACTTCACACAAGGAAGTTTCTGGCTCCAAGATAATAAAAATGAACATTGCCAGGACTTTGAAGGGCCAGGCTCCAATGTGCTCAGCTTTACTTCTGTCATGTTCTATTGGCAAGTCACAGGTCAGCTAGATTCAAGTGTAAAGGATATACAATGAACTTTCTGATGGGAAGAGCAGAATGCACATACAGATGTGAGAAAAGTTGTCTCTTTGGAGACAGTCCATCCTCTGGCCACAAATATTCACATCCTTCTTATATGAAAAATAAGCCCACCACCTCCAGAGACCCCCAAAGACTTATCCAATCACAGCATCAGATTCAGATTCAGATTCAATCCTCTAAATCAGGTCCAAAGGTGGATGAGCCCCCTCCAATGTGGTTCTCAGGTTAGAAACATCTAGAGAAACTGAGGGTTGCTGGAGGGGAGGAGGATGGAGGGATGGGGAAACTGAGTGATGGGCATTAAGGAGGTCACTTGAAGTGGTGAGCACTGGGTGTTATGCGCAACTGATGAACCACTAAATTCTACCTCTGAAACTGATAATACAGTATTTGTTAATTAAATTGAATTTAAATTTAAAAAATTAAAAAGAAACATATAGAGATAAGACAGACATTTAATACGGTGTGTTAAACCACTAGGAAGAAATAATAATTCTAAATGTATATGCACCCTATGAAACTTCAAAATATAAAATGAAGACATGGATAGAAATGAAAGAAGTAGACAGATTCACAATTATAATGGGAAGCTTTAACATAATTCTTTTGGTAATTGACAGAAAATCAGAAAAAAAAATGTAGCTATATACCAACAATAAATATTTAGGAAAAACTTTTAATGATGTCATTTAAAATTACATCAAAAATACATATCAAAATATTTTAGGAATAAGCCTAATGAAAGATGTAACTTCTACAAGAAAGTTACAGAAAATTCTTGAGAGAAGTTCAAGCTGACCTATATAAATGGAGAGATATTCCATACTTATGGATTGGAAGAGTCACTCCATGTTAATTTATATAAATTGACTTACCAAGTCAGCACAATTCCAAGTATTAAAAATCCAGTGGGTTTCTGGTTTTGTTTTGTTTTTTTGAGAAGATAACAGTAGGAATTCACAAGTTGATTTTTAAATGCACAGAAAAATATAAAGAGACCAAAACAGCCACAGATTTGTTGAAGAAGAATAATATTGCATGAAAAATTATTAGATAATAAGACTTGCTAAAAAACTAAGGGCACCTGGGGGGCTCAGTCAGTTAGGTGTCTGCCTTCGGCTCAGGTCATGATCCCGGGGTCCTGGATTCGAGTCCCACATCGGGCTCCCTGCTCAGCAGGGAGCCTGCTTCTCCCTCTCCTTCTGCCCTTCCCCCTCTGTTAGTGTACTCACACTCTTTCTTGCGCTCCCTCTCTCACGCTCTTTCCCTCTCTCTCTCTCAAAATAAATAAATAAAATCTTTTAAAAAGTAAAAATAAAAAAGCAATATTAATTAGGACAGTGTGGTGTTGGCATGAGAACGGACAGCTGACCAGAAGCGAACAGTTTCCAGAGGCAGACCACATGTCTGCTGGTTTTACGACAAAGGTGAAATTGCACAGTGCTGTGGAAAGCCTGGATTTTCAATAAATATGAGAACCAGGCAAAGTGGCCATTTGTAGGTGAATATAAACCCTTACTTATAGACAAAAGTCAATTCCAATGACACTGTAGATAAAATAAAAGTAAAATAAATATTTCTAGAAAATAACAGGAGAACAGCTGCAAGAGCTTGGAGTAGATAAAATTCCTGGAAGGGACGGAAAAAGCTCTAACCATAAAGGAAAAGACTGATAAAGGGCACATCAGAGTTAGAGTGGTGGTTTGTCAAAGGCTCTTATCATAGAGGGAACAGGCAAACCACAGACCGAGGAAGACATTGCAATAAGTATCCGAAAAAGGACCGACATCCAGCTTTAAAAGCCCCACAGTACAGAATGAGAAAGACTGAAAACCAATAGAAAAATGGGAGAGGATTTGAACAGACGTTTCACATTAAAAAAGAATATCTAAATTGCCAACTAAAATATGAAAGTTGCTCAATTGCAAAATTCACCAGGGACACAACAATTGAAACCATATTGAGATCATCCCAGCAGAAGGGCTAAAATTTACAAGACTACATATAATACCAATATCATCAAGGATTTTAGAGCAACGAGAACTCGCACACCTTGGTTGATGGGGTGTGCATTAGCACAACCACTTTGGAAAATAATTTAGTGGTATCTTCTAAAAATATATGCAAGCCTTACAAGCCACGGATTCCACTCCCAGGTGTGTACCCGGTAGAAATGTGTGCACACACGCACCAGGAGAACTATCCAAGAATATTCACAGCAGCGCTGCTTGTATCCAAAAGCATGTAAAGGCTCTTTGCTGGACTAAGATGGATTAATCTCTATTTACCCTTATATACTTTTCTTGTCTCCGAGCACAGCAGGTGGGAGGTAGCATAATATATGTAAGGTGATGTGCATTTGTAGACGTGAAATGTCCCCTTAGGAGACCAAGGTATGAACCTTGAAAAAAAGGGATAAGAAACATTATTGGAAAGGAAGAAATTGGCATTCCTCATGGTACTAATGTCTTCAGGATCTTTGTTGACCAGGATGGAAACTTGACTTAAAAAGTTATAAAAGCAATACACATACATAGTAATTTTTCAAAAAAATCAAACAGTATAGAAAGACATAAAACAAATATTTCCTTCCCATCCACAGTTCTTTAAATGCAACTACTATTTTAAGTCTACTTTCCAGGGGAAAAAAAAAGTATATTTCTATCAGTTGATACACACACGGATTCCCTTTTTCACATGTACCCCCCTGGGACCACACTACATGTATCAATCTCCTCCTTACGTTCTCCTCTTCCCACTAACCAGGGTGGTGTTGCCAGCTGATCTGTGCGGGTTGGTCTCATCCTTAATAGCTGCATTGTGTATTGTTGTAGAGATGTATCAGAATATTTGTAAACAGTCCCGCATTTGTGATCATTCATGTGCTTGCAGTGTTTTGGCAATTATGAATGACACTACCATACACATTCTTTTAGACTGTCTATGCATTCCTTAAGGTAATTTCTCAACATTAGAAATGTGGGGACAGGAGTATGTGCTTTTTTAAAACCCTAGCATTATTTTCTCACTTTGATCACAGGGCAGGAAATTTTGATGAGGAGTTAAAATGGGGACTTCCACTTCCTGTTTTCTAATTCACTAATGCATCCTGCTCTTTGAAAAAGAAATTTCTCAGATGTGCTCCTTGGGGCTGCTGGGCAACATACTACTCTAAGATCAAAACTCCTGAGAAAACCTCTCTTTTGGTCTCAGCCCTGGGCAGGCCAGGTCTTCATGCTGCTGTGGCTGTCAGTGCTGGTCCTGGGTGAGTAGAACTGCTCGTTGAGGTCTCCAGGTGGGGCACGGACAGCCTCTCTCTCCCCCTGGGTTCTCTCCCCCTTCTTGGGGCTCGGACATTCTTTCCTGTGTGGGGAGATTATATTCTCAGGATTCACCAGCCAGCTCAGGGGCTTCTCCCTTGAGGCTGAAGGAGTGGTCAGAGCTGGGATAAATCTTCAATCCTACAGAGGAGGAAGCCCAGTGACCCCAGTAGTTAAGGATCTATTCATTGTTTTTCTACAATAAATATTACTTCAAGAAGTCCAGAAAATGTATGATATTTGCTTGTTCCTACTGCCTTATTCACAGAAGACCTTCCTTTTCTCTCTGCAAAGGACATATACTTATTGCTTGCATGACAAGCCCAGGTCCTGGTCCTGGGCAGGGGAGGGCATGGTCTCTAACACAAAAGATGTCTCCTTCCCCTATACTCGAATGCAAACCACAGCAGTGATGGGCAGATAAAGAACACAGGGGCAGGGAGGGACCCAGAGGGGAGGTGGGTAAGGCACAGGGAAAACCTAAGGCACACTGCATTCTTTTTCCCCAGGCTTATTGAAGTATAATTGACAAATAAAAAATTGTGCATATTTAAGATATAAAAGGTGACGTTTTGATATACATATATTATTAAAATAAGTACCAGAATGGAGCTAATTAACATTTCTATCTTTTCACTTACCTTTTGTGTGAGTGTTTGGTAAGAACTCTCAGAACCTACTCTCCTAGCAAATTTCAAGTATACATTACTATTAACTATAGTCACCATGCTGTGCATTAGATCTCCAGAACTTATTTATCTTATAAATTAAAGTTTGTTTGCTTTGACCAACATCTCCCCAGGTCCCCCACTGCCTGGAAAACATCAGTTTATTCTCTGCTTCTGTGAGTTTAATTTTTTTAGGTTCCGCATGAAAGTAAGGTCATGCAGTATTCACCTGGGTCTGGCTAATTTCACTTAGCGTAGTGTCCTCCAGGTTCATCCATGTTGTCACAACGGCAGGATTTCCTTCTTTTTTGAGGCTGAGTAATACTCCATTGTGTATCTGTGCCTTGTTGTCTTTATTTATTCACTGGCTGGTAGACATTTAGATTGTTTGCATATACTGGCTATTGTAAAGAATGGCGCAGTGAACGCAGGAGTGCAGGTGTCTCTGGAAGATACTAGTATCATTTCCTTTGGATAGATATCCAAAGTGGGATTGCTGGATCCTATGGTAGTTTTATTTTTAATTGTTTGAGGAACCTTCATAATAGCTACTCCAAGTACATTCCCACCAATAGCACAAGGGTTTCTTTTCTCCACTTCCTAGACAATGCTTGTTATCTTCTGTCTTTGTGATAATAATCAATCTGACAGATGGGAGGTGATGTCTCATTGTGGTTTTTGCTTTGCATTTCCCTGATGATGAGTGATGTTGAGCATCTTTTCATGTACTTATTGGCCTTTGTACATCTTCTAGTGAGAATATCAATTCAGGTCCTTACCTGTTTTTTAATGAGGCTATTTGTTTTCTTGTTGATTTGTTAGAGTTCCTTATACACATTAGATGTTCATCCCCCTTATCAGATATAAGGCTTACAAATATTTTCTCCCATTCTGCAAGTTACCTCTTCATGCTTTCGATTGTTTCCTTTGCTATGCATAAGCTTTTTATTTTGATGTAATCCCATTTGCTTATTTTTCTTTTGTTCCCTGTGCTTTTGGGGTCCTAGCCAAAAAATCATGTCCAAGACCAATGCCACGAAGCTTCCTACCTATGTTTCCTTCTGGTAATTTTATAGTTTGGGGTCTTATATGTAAGTCATTAATATATTTTAAGTTTATTTTTGTACATGGTGAGATATAAGGGCCTAATTTTATTTTTCTTCATGTGGACATTCAGTTTTCCCAGCACATTATACAGAAAAGACTATTCTTTCCCCATTGTGTGTTCTTAGCACTCTTGTTGAAGACCAGTCGACTGTAAACGTGTGGATTTATTTCTGGGTCCTTGATTCTGTTTCATTGTTCTATATGTCTTCTTTTACCCCAGTTTTGGATTAGTATAGTTTTGTAATATAGTTTGAAGTCAAGAAGTATGATGTCTTGGGCACCCGGGTGGCTCAGTCGTTAAGCGTCTGCCTTCAGCTCAGGCCATGGTCCCAGGGTCCTGGGATCGAGTCCCACATCGGACTCCCTGCTCAGCAGGAAGCCTGCTTCTCCCTCTCCCACTCCCCCTTGCTTGTGTTCCCTCTCTCGCTGTGTCTCTCTCTGTCAAATAAATAAATAAAATCTTTAAAAAACAAAAAAAAGAAGTATGATGTCTTCAGCTTTGTTTTTGTTCAGTATTGCTTTGACGGTCAGGATCTTTTGCGGCTCCATATAAATTTTAGGATGCTTTTTTCTAGTTCTGTGAAAAAATGCCATTGGAATTTTGATAGGGATTACATTGAATCTGTAGATTGCTTTGTATAATATGAACATTTTAACATATTAATTGTTCCAAACCATAAACACAGGATGTCTTTATATTTATTTGTGTTTTCTTTAATTTCTTTCAATGTTTTGTAGTTTTCAGTATAGAGATGGTTCACTTTCCTGGTTAAATTATTCCTCAATATTTTATTCTTGTTGATGTTATTGTACGTAGGATTGTTTCCCTCTTTCCTTTTTCAAATAGTTTCTTGCTAGTGTATGGAAATGTAACTCATTTTTCCTTCAACTGTACTGAATGTGTTTATTAGTTCCAACAGTTTTTTGGCAGAATCTTTAGGGTTTTCTTTTTATAAGATAATACCATCTGCAAACAGAAAATTTTACTTCTTCCTTTCTGATTTGGATGTCTTTTATTTCTTGTTCTTGCCTATTTACTCTGGCTAGAACTTTCAGCACTATATTGAATAGAAGTGGCAAGAGTAAGCATTCTTGCCTTGTTCCTGATCTGAAAGGAAAAGCTTTTTTTCACGGTTGACTATGATGTTAGTTGTGGATTTGTCATATATGGGAGATAATTTCCTTCTAGACATAATCTGTTGATTTTTTTTATCGTGAAAGTATGTTGAATTTTGTGAAATGCTTTTTATGCATCTATTGAGATGATCCTTAGATTTTAATCCTTCATTCTGTTAATTTAGTGTATCACATTTATTGCCTTGCACAAGTTGGGTCATCCCAGGGGTAAATTCCACATAATCCTCTTAATATACTGTTGAATTCAGTTGGCTAACACTTCATTTTAGGATTTTTTAAATCTATGCTTATCAGAGATATTGGCCTGTAATTTTGTTTTCTTGTAGTGTACTTGTTTGGCTGACCTCATAAAGTGTGTTTAGAAGTGTTCTTGCCTCTTCATTTCTTTGGAAGAGTTTGAGAGGGTTAGAGTTAATTCTTTAAGTGTTTGGTAGAATTCACCAGTGAAGTCATCTGATTCTGGGCTTTTGTTGTTGTTGTTGTTTTTTAAGATTTCTTTATTTGAGATACAGACAGGGAGAGAGAGAGAATGTGAGTGGGGGGAGAGGCAGAAGGAGAGGGAGAGAATCTCAAACAGACTCTCCATTGAGTGCAGAGCCTAGCGCAGGGCTCGATCTCATGACCCTGAGACTCTAACCTGAGCAGAAATTAAGAGTCAGATGCTTAACCAACTGAGCTACCCAGACACCCCTTTGTTGGGAGGTTTTTGATTAACAAGTTAATCTCCTTACTTGTTATCAGTCTGTTCAGATTTTCTATTTCTTCATGATCCAATATTGGTAGGTTGTATGTTTCTAGAAATTTATTGATTTCTTCTAAGTTTTTCAATTTGTTGGTATATACTGTTTATAATAGTCTTTGTTTATAATTCTGTGGTATTGGTTTTAATGCCTCCTCTTTCATTTCTGATTTTATTTGAGTCTTCTCTCTTTTTTTCTTGGTCTATCTAACGATTTGTCATTTTAGTTTATCTTTTTTTATTTTTTTTACCATTTCTCTCACTAATATCTGTTTATTTAAATACAGAATAAATCTGACAATTTGCCATTATGTTTTTTATTATGTTATGTTAGTTTATCTTTTTTAAAATATAGCTCTAGTTTTGTTGTTCTTTTCTATTATTTTTTATTTTCTATTTGATTTATTTCTGCTATAATTTTTATTATTTCCATTCTTCTGCCAACTTTGGGCTTCTTGAGGTATAAAGTTAGGTTTTTTACTTGGGAGCTTTATCTTTTTCTTAAACTAGGCCTTAATCACTATTAACTTTTCTCTTAGAATTGCTTGTCCATAAGTTTTACTATGTTGTGTTTCCATTTTTGTTTCTCTCAAGATATTTTCTGATTCCCCTTTCGATTTCTTCTTTGACTGTTCAGAAGCTTGTTGCTTCACTTCCATTATTTGTGAATTTTCCAGTTTTATCCTGTTAACGATTTCTAGTTTCATACCATTATGGTCAGAAAATTCAATCTTCTTAAATTTGAGACTTGTTTTGTGGCCTAATATACAGTCTATGCTGGAGAATGTCTCATGTTCACTTGAGAAGAATGTGTGTTCTGCTACTGTAGGATAAAACGTTCTATATATATCCATTGGGTTTACAAATAGATACATAGACTCTTTGGTCTAGAGTTTTGTACAAGTCTGCCATTTCTTTATTGATTTTCTGTCTGAATGATGTACCCACTGTTGAAAGTGGGTTATTAAAGTCCCCTAACATTATTGTATTGTTACCTATTTCTTATTTCAAATTTGCTATTTGTTTTATATATTTAGGTGCTTTCATATAGGGTGCATATATATTTATGATTGTATATCCTCTTGATGAATTGTCTACTTTATCATTGTATAATACCTTTCTTTGTCTCTTGTTACAATTTTTTTAATCTTTATTTTTATTTTATTTTATTTATTTATTTGAGAGAGAGACAGAGAGAGTGAGAGAAAGTGAGAGAGAGAGAACATGAGCGGGGTGAGGGGCAGAGGAAGAAGCAGACTCCCTGAACAAGGAGCCCGATGTGGGGCTCGATCTCAGGACCCTGGGATCATGACCTGAACCAAAGGCAGACGATTAACTGACTGAGCCACCCAGGCATCCCTCTTGTTACAATTTTTGACTTAAAATCTATTTTGTCTGATAAAAGTAGAGTCATTCTTGCTCTCTTTTGGTTACCATATGCATGGAATATGTTTTCCATCCTTTTACTTTGAGCCTATGTGTGCCCTTTAAATCTAAAATGAAACTCTTGTAGGTAGCATATAGTTGTATTATTTTTATTCATTCAGCTACTCTGTGTTTTTTATTGGAAAATTTAATCCTTTTAAATTAAAAAGTAGTTATTTATAGGTAAGGACTACTATTGTCATTTTTTCATTGTTTTCTGACTATTTTGCAGTTCCTTTTTTTTCTTTCTTCCTCTCCTATTGTCTTCCTTTGTGATTTGATGATTTTTTCTAGTGGTGTGCTTTGATTGCTCTCTTTTTATCTGTTGTGTATCTACTATAGTTTTTTTTTCCCTTTGTGATTACCATGAGGCTTATATAAAACTGGTTATAACAGTCAATTTGAGCTAGGAAATTTATTTCAATCATGTATAAAAACTCTACACTTTTACTTCTCCTTCCCCACATTTTGTTATTAATGTCACAATCTACATATTTTTATATTGTGTATACATTAACAAATTATTGTAGCTATAGTTATTTTTAATGGTTTTGTCTTTTTTAACTTATACAACAGTTAAAAGTGATTATATATCACCATACAGTATG
Source organism: Leptonychotes weddellii (assembly GCF_054177405.1). Taxonomy (NCBI): domain Eukaryota; kingdom Metazoa; phylum Chordata; class Mammalia; order Carnivora; family Phocidae; genus Leptonychotes; species Leptonychotes weddellii. Next base: position 135,947,011 of record NC_138374.1, read on the forward strand.
CTATGGTCTGTGCCCCCCAAAATTCATGTTAAAATTCTGACCTGGGCGCCTGGGTGGCTCAGTTGGTTAAGCGACTGCCTTCGACTCAGGTCATGATCCTGGAGTCCCTGGATCGAGTCCTGCATCGGGCTCCCTGCTCGGCAGGGAGTCTGCTTCTCCCTCTGACCCTCCCCCCTCTCGTGTGCTCTCTCTCTCTCATTCTCTCTCTCTCAAATAAATAAATAAAATCTTTAAAAAAAAAAAAATTCTGACCTGTCAGGTGGTAGTATTAGGAGATGGTGGGGCTTTGGAAAGTGATTAAGTCTTTAGGGCAAAGCCCTCATTAATGAGATTAGTACCCTTATAAAAGAGGCCAGAGAGAGCTCTCTCACCCTTCTGCCTTGTTACATCAGAAGATGGCTGTCTATGATGAAATAGGCCCTCACCAGAAAGGAATCGGGCTTGTGCCTTAATATTGGAGTTTCCAGCTTCCAGAACTGTGAGAAATAAATTTCTGTTGTTCATAAGCCACTCACTATGGTATTTTTGTCATAGCAGAATGAATGGACTAAGATACTGTATTTAGAGTATTCTGAATTTGACAACACATTTACCTTCACCAGGGAGTTTTATACTTCTGTGTGTTTTTATGTTCTTAATAATGTCCTTTCTTTGGTGTTCTTGAAGAACTCCTTTTTGCTTTTCTTGTAAGGCAGGTCTAGTGGTGGTTAACTCCCTCAGCTTTTGTTTGTTTTGGAAAGTATTTAACTCTCCTTCATTTTTGAAGGGCTGTTTCGCTGGATATAGTATTTTGATTGGCAGGGTTTTTTTTTTTCTTTCAGTGTTTTGAATATATCATCTCACTCTACCCTGGCCTATAACATTGCTAAAGAAATCCACTATAAGCCCTATGGGGGTTTCTTTGTATGAGACTCCTTAATGAGTCATTTTTCTTTTACTGATTTCAAAACTCTCCGTGTCTTTGACTTTTGAGAATTCGAATATGATGTGTCTTGGTTTAGACCTTTGATGTTCAGCGTATTGGGGGTTCTTTGGGGATCATGAATCTGGATACACATTTCCCTCCCCAGATTTGGGAAGTTTTCTGTCATTATTTCTTCAAATAATCTTTCTGTCTGTGTTCCCAGCTTCTTCTGGGACTTCAATAATATGTATATTGATTCACTTATTGTTATTCCATAAGTCACTCAAGCATTTTTCACTTATTGTCATTCTTTCTTTTCTTTTTGTTCTTCTAACTGGATAATTTCAAATGTTCTGTCTTCAAGTTTGCTTATTCTTTCTCCTGAATGATCAGTTATGCTATTGAAGGTCTCTATTGAACTTTCCAGTTTGGTCATTTTATTCTTTAATCCCAAGATTTCTGTTTGAGTCTTTTTTGTTTTCTATTTCTTTGTTAAAATTCACATTTTGTTTAGGTATTATTTTCCTGATTTCATTTAGTTGTGTCCACTTATAGCTCACTGAGCTTCTTTAAGACTATTATTTTGAATTATTTATCAAGCAGTACATGAATCCCCTTTTCTTTAGGGTCAGTTGCTGGAGCTTTATTAATTTCTATTGATGTTTTCATATTTTCCTGACTCTTCATGATTTGTGTAACTTCTCATGGGTGTCTGTTTATTTAGAAGAACAGATAACTTTACAGACTGGTTTTGGCAGGTAAATACCATCTGCTGCTTCCCTGGACTTATGGGACTGCCTCTAGGATCATGGTTGAGCAGGGCTGGAGCTGGATCTCGTGGCCATTGCTAGGTCTGCAGTTGGGTCCACAGTTGGCAAGCCTGTTACCAGGGGCATGAATGGGTGTGATTTCTCCTGGGTCCCTGAGTATTCTCCCAATGGGTTGTTAGGCTGATTCCTGGATGGCCAACACTACCTCTAGACTGCAGTAAAGTGGGACTGGAGCTGGGTCACGGGACTGCTTCAGCAACAGTAGTCAGGTCTGAGATCAGTGGGCCTGCTACTGGGGCATGGATGTGGATGATTCCTCTTGGGTCCCTTGGCAATGGGATCTAGAGGCAAGACCATGGACAAATTGGACTAGAGTTGAGTCCACAGGAAGATGAGGTAGCTTTAGGTCTGCAGATGGGCTCATAGTCAGTGAGTTTTCTACAGGGCATGTGCCTGCCTTCTCAAAGTGATCCTCCTTGGTCTTTGGTTCCAGTGGGATTTTGCAATCTCCTACCTGGGTCTTACAGCTCTCCACTTTTATCTGTGGATGGCTGCCAAATATGTGTTTCTGTGGGAGACACAGGTTGTAGACCTCCTATTCCTGTCATTTCTGGTACTTGACATTCTAATTGCACCTGTTGATGTGTTTCAGTTTCTGTTAATTCATACATATAAATGGGTTTGTTTTTACCAAAGTTTAAATTACTAGAATAAAATATATTTATTCATTTATTTAACAAAAATTTTAGTAACATTTATGTACAGCATTGCGCTAGGTGTTGAGAATGATGGGAAAGCATAGGAGGCAGCATTTCTGTGCTTAGGAAGCTCATGATATAAAAGGGCCTCCAGCCAGTCCCTAGTGTACAAGAAACATCCACCTAACAAGATCCCAGTTAAATAATTGTCCAAAGGTACCAATTATGGTGCAAGTAAATAATAAACTATATGCCAAGTAGCTGGTAATGACTTCATGGAACAGAGAGTGGGAGCTGGAAGGGGCAGGGATGGAGTGGGGCACAATATAAGAAAAAAGTCCCCATGGAAGCTGCATGAAACACTCCAGAAATAGGAAGCACATCCCAGTGTGGTACCAACACAAAAGGGCAAGATCGGCCAGGAGTACATGCTTTGGGACCAAACAGGATGTGTTCAAACAAATGGTTCAAAACTCCATTCTGCTGCCTACTAGCTACTTAGACCAGTTTATGGCCTGTAAATGGAGATAATCATAGAACTTACTTCATAGGGGTATTAACAAGATTACATGAAATAATATATGTGAAAGTCTACCACATCGGAAACATTCAGAAAAGTTTTAGCTACATTTAAAACAACATGAATTCCATGGTGACAAAGATATTTGGGTAATGGCAAATAATCCATTGTTCTCTATCAAACACTTAGGTTTGGATTACTTCTCCTTCATCCTCATGTGGAGAGGGACAATATCTCTCTTGCTTACTGATGGATTTCCTTTGTCCTATCCAGTCCCTGGCATATAGCTGACATTTCAAAAATTTCTGTTGAATAAACCAAATCTGTCCCTCATCTGAAATGTCTAAGCAATTTATAAACTTGCCAATTTTTCCTCCTCTGTCTTTCTATTACCCGTTTCTCAAGCCTGTATCCTCCTATCTCTATTTATTGACCTAGTTACTTAATTTGTTACTCAATAAATAAATATTCAATAAATATTTATGGAATATCTCTTATATGCCAAGCACTGTTATAGGTACGGGGGCGGGGGGGGGACATATGATGAATTTAAGAAGTTCCTGCTCTCACAGAACTTCTATTCCAGAGAAGGGAAAGTAAACAAAGTAAACAAGCAAATAATTTTGGGTAAACACTCCGAAGAAAATTAAATATTATCATCTCTTGTCCTGCCTTCTAATCAGTCTCTCTGCTTCGCATCTGGTCTCACTGACGTTTACCCACTGTCATAATGCTCCATCTAAGTTTCAAATTCTAACTTTGTCACTCTCTACTTGAAGACTTTCCATGTCTCTTGGTTATAATAATAAAACTGTAGCTTTTATAATAAAACCATAGCTACCTACCACCCATGACATGAGCCCTACATGCCTCTCTCACCTGATTCCCCTTCATTCTCTACCTTTCAGAACTTCACCTTAACCCCTGAACATCAATGCTGTTTCTTCACTTCTATGCCCTTTATGCCTCTATTACCCTCTCCATCACCTCTTGTCATACACAGACTCCTTTGCCTGGCTGAATCCTATGTGTTCATTCAGTTTTCTCAAGCATCCCTCTTTCAGGTACCTGTCATAGCCCACCCTCCTCACCATACACTCACACACACCTCACACACTGGCAGGGGTGGTCCTTCTGCCCACAAAGTGCCCTATGTGTACTTCTATTGCACTTACATTCTATATTATAATTATATAATTTTGCTTCATGTTTCTGCTTCCACCTTCTGTCAACTTCTTACCAGCAGGCACCATTTTTTGTTCATCTTAGAAGTCCAAGTACAATGACTAGGATATACAGAGACATTTGACAAATGTCAATTAAATTTTTTAAATATGAATTTCTAATGAAAGAAATAATAAATGGATAGAAAATAACAGGCATTACTTTTGAAAAGCCAAAGAATCCTTGCTCTGTATTCATCTCTAGCTCTTTTTTTTTTTTTTTTTTTTTTTTTTGCAGCTCCTGTCAGTGGACAATTTGGTGAGTTCTCCATTCTTTTGCTCTTCAGTGTCTCTGGATAAGAGTGTCTCCCTAATAAATATGAGGCATTTGCAATGGCTATCAGAGGATCTCTAATATCTCCTGTTCTTGCTGAGACCAGAAGGGATGTGAAAGTGTTACGTGGTCTATTGGCATCACCCAATGGCTAAGATAGCCATGTGGCTACCCTTTGACTCTCCCTGGAAGAACGGACAAATGCACAAGCAGCTCCTGGCCTTTGGTAGGCCCTGCACTTACCCCTATCGCCAATGGACCCCACTTGACCAGGCAGGACATCTTCAACTCCATGGTAAACATGCAGGACTTGGGATAGGGTTTTCTCCAATCAGCAAGCCAGAAAAACTTCTCTGATAACATCACACTGTGAAGATATCAGCAGGAATATTACATCCTCTATAGTTTTAGAAGTAAAATCCTCCAGGAAATGTGTGGAGAATAGAAGAACATCCAAAAATTGGGGCCTTTAAAGGAAGAAATGCAAAAAAGAAGAGAGCGGGGGAGAAGATGTATTATCTGTATCACACATGTTCTTAGTTCTGACTCTTATTGCCATTCTCCTGGGTCAGAGAGTGGCCCATAAATAGCAAGGAAGATCTACATCCTCTCTCCTTGTCCAGAACCAGCTGACCCGGGATTTCTTCCTTGTCTGGGTCACCTCTGGATTCCAGCAAATGACTTGTCCATTCCTTGCTCTGCCACAATTAGCTATGATGAGAGTTTCTGGGCATCTGAATCATCTGTGAAATGAAGGTGTTAAAAAAGTTAATCTCTCAAGCTTTACTCAGTGCCAAAACCTTCAGAAAATATGATTTATCCTTTTAGGAAAGTACAAACCTGTTATTTACACAATTCCTTTGGAGGTTCTTATGAGTTTGTGAACACGATAAACCAATATCCCATGTGGGGCAGGGATGGGTTTCTCTAGGATCCACACCAGACTAACTAGCTATTTCTCCCACTGGCATTTGGCAGTGAATCCCGCTGGTGTTGCCTTCTTGAAATCATTTAGCTCATTGCCATCCCTGAGCAACCATTCTCCCCTGGGGGCTCTGGTCCACAATTGGCCTTAAGCAATCACTGACCTTCCCAGATGGCTTCCTTGGGAATTCTCCAAAGCCTGGTCCTTGGGTCTGTCCCACACATACAACTGTGGTGGGGACCACAAGGTTCTCTATCTCAGACTCTGTCTCTTCCTTCCTCAGCACCTGCACCCAAACCCGTGATTTCCCTCCATCCTCCATGGACCATCGTTTTCGAAGGAGAGGCAGTGACTCTGACTTGCCACATATCTCACTTCCCTGCAGCAGAGAACAAAAAATTGTACCAGTGGTACCTTGGAACAGAAATAATACGTGAAATCCCAGGAAACACCCTCCAGGTCCGTGATTCTGGAGAGTACAGATGCCAAACCCAGGGCTCGCCCCTAAGTGATGGTGTGAGCTTGACTTTTTCTTCAGGTGAGTAAAAAGTGAAAAGAAATAAAAACTTTAGGAACCATACAGTTACGCAGAACCTGCCCTATAGTTACTGAATCAAAATCTATATAGATAGGACCAAGGTAAAAAGAAATTTTTTTAAATTTTTTATTTAAATTCAATTTAGTTAACATATACTGTATTATTAATTTCAGGTGTAGAATTTAGTGATTCATCAGTTGCATTTAACACCAGTGTCATTATATTAAGTGCCCTCCTTAATGCCCATCACCCAATTACTCTTTCCCCGCCCAGCAACCCTCAATTTGTTTCCTAGAGTTCAGTGTCTCTTATGGTTTGCCTGCCTCTCTATTTTCATCTTATTTTATTTTTTCTTCCCTTCCCCTATGTTCATCTGTTTTGTTTCTTAATTTCCACATATGAGGGAAATCATATGGTATTTGTCTTCCTCTGACTGACTTATTTCACTTAGCATAATATCCTCTAGTTCCATCCACATCATTGCAAATGGCAAGATTTCATTATTTTTGATGGCTGAGTAATATTCCATTGTGTATCTATATACCACATCTTCTTTTATCATTCATCTGTCCACGGACATCTGGGCTCTTCCCATATTTTGGCAATTGTGGACATTGCTGCTATAAACATTGGTGTGCTTGTGACTTAGGTAAAAGGGAATTTGAGAAGTAATTTATTTGAATGGTTTCTGAGTCTATGTATAATTTTAACCTTAAAAGATTAACTTGGAAGGGTGCCTGGATGGCTCAGTCAGTGAAGCATCTGACTTCAGCTCAGGTTATGATCCCAGAGTCCTGGGATCAAACCCCATGTTGGATTCCCTGCTCAGCTGGGAGTTTGCTTCTCCCTCTCCCTCTGCAGCTCCCCCCCTCCCCTACTTGTGCTCTCTCTCTCTCTCAGATAAATAAATAAAAATTTTTTTAAAAAAAGATTTACTTGGAATAATAAGCAGCATGAGAATTTTTCAGCTAGGTAGACAGGCAGACAGCTAGAGGTACAGCTGACCCATGAAAACATGGGTGTGAATTGCACAGATCCACTTACATGCAGTTTTTTTTTTTTTACAGGACAGAGCTGTAAATGTATTTTCTCTTCCTTATGAATTTCTTAATAACATTTCCCTCTAGTTTACTTAGTTATAAGATTATAGCCTATAATACAGAGAACATACAAAATACGTGTCAGTTGACTGTTCATGTTATCAGTAAGGCTTCTAGTACAGCTGGCTATTAGTAGTTAGGTTTTGGGAGAGTCAAAAGTTATACTCTGATTTTCCACTGCGTGGAGGATCCGTGCCCCACCCCCACATTGTGCGAGGGTCAACTGTATACAGAAAGCAAGAGAGAAGGAAGAAACATTTCTCTTTTTTAGGTGCCCTAAAGCCACCTGTTTTGAATTTGAAGCAGTTATAATGCTGTTTGCTTTCATGAACAAGGAAACAGTATAGTAACAGGGACAAAATAAGATGCTTATCCTCTTTGAACTGGCAATTCTTCTCCTAAGAATTTACCTACTGAAATCATAGATAAGCAGCCCCCAAACTGACGGAAATTGAATGGTCAAGGAAAGGAAACTCACTAAGTAAATTATATCATGTCACATTGAAGGAAAACTTGGAGGCCATTAGAAGTCAGGTTCACTAACAATATTGGTGGCAAAGAAAAGTGTTCATAGCACAGTAAGTGAAAGAGCAAGTTATCAAATATATACATACTATTCTGATTTCATAAAGAGAACACAGTACACACAGACTCTCATGAACTTGCAAATGGAAAAGAGCACCAGAAAAGTGCACGCCTGAGAAGAAGAGATTTTTACTCACCTTTCTGTTTTCTAAGTTTTCTCAGGGCATATGTGTTCATTTTAAAATCAGAAAAAAAGGAATTGTAATTATTTTATGCATTTTCCCCCATCCCTTATCCTATAAAATCTGTTCAATATACTAAGGACAAGAAGGGAGAATCAGTGGAGGGGACCAAATGACCGCCTTGCATTTCTTGCAGCTAAACTGATCCTGCAGGCTCCCCATTCCGTGTTTGAAGGTGACTCTGTGACTCTGATGTGCCGAGCAAAGGCAGAAAGGGTAGACACAGCCTGGAAGACGAGGACCCTGTATAAGAATTACCATGTGCTGATAGACCTTGATGAAAACTCCAACTTCCACATTGAACACGCAGGGTTGAAGGATAATGGAGAATATCACTGTACTGAATCTGAGACCCATTGTTGCTCTGTTTCTTCAAACACAATCAAAATCCAAGTCCAAGGTAAACCCTTCATTATTTGTGAGAAGGGTTCATGGGAAGGAAGATCCCTGAGGTGGCTGAGGGAGAGAATGGTGGGCCGGGATATCATCGAACCCCAGGGCTCATTCCTGCAATAATCAGAGAAAGAGCGAGAGTGCTTTGAGCTGAAGAGTGTTGGGCTCGTAAGTGAACCCTTCTTTGCCCCCTCTTCTCACGGCAACTGCAGAAGAGCTGTACTTCTCTCCAGAGTAGCTCCAGGCCTCACTGCTCTGGGGCCTGTTGTGATTCTTCTTTCTAGAGCTGTTTCCACGTCCCGTGCTGAGGGCCAACCCCTCCTTGGCCACCCCCGGGAACCCAGTGATCCTGACCTGTGAGACCCAGCTCTCCCCTCAGAAGTCAGACATCCAACTCTCATTCCACTTCTTCAGAGATGGCCACATCTTGGGGTCAAGCTTGAAGAACTTTCTGAAAATCTCCATCCCCTCCATCGTGGGGAACGAAGACCCACCGTATTACTGGTGTGAGGCACGGGCAGGGACTCCCAGTGTCTACAAACGGAGCCAGAAATTCCAGATACCTGTGCAGAGTAAGTGTAGGCAGGTGCTCAGATGTGCTGGGAAGAGCCGGGCAGAGCCGCACAGCCCCCCTCGATTGTCCCATCAATCAGTGAATAAAGGCCCCGCCACTCCTGGTCCTAGTCCTCTTCCTGCCACCCAACCCACCTCTCCCCTCACCCGCTTCCTGCTTCTTCCCCAAGTCGTCTGCACTCGTCTGCTCAGCTGCCTGACCTAAACACCACAGGCTGCATGCTTACACAACAGAAGTGTATTCTCTCAGAGTTCTGGGGGTTACGAGTCCAAGATCAAGGTGCCAGCAGATTGGTGTCTATGGACAGCCCGTCTGTCCTGCAGGTGGCCACCTTCCCACTGTGTCCTTATCTAGCCTCGTTCTTCTATCTCTTCCTCCTCTCCGAGGATTCCAGTCTTATCTGATTAGGGCCCCTTTAGCCTTCATGATCCCCTCAAAGACCCCATCTCCAAATAAGCCACACTGGGGGTTTGGGCTTCAACATATGCACTTCCAGGGAATAGAGTTCAGCTGATAACACATCTTGACATCTCAACCGGCTCCCAGATCTTTGAACATGTGTCTGTCTTTTGTGGGCCTCATGCTTTATCCAGCCCGGGACCATCACATCGCTCAGTGTGTCTGCAGCATCTCTCCCTCTCCCTCTCTCTCCCTCTCCTTTTCTCTCTCTCTCCTTCCCCCCCTCCCTATCTGTCTCCCTCTGTCTCCCCCAGGGATACGGAGGTGTCTGTTTCCCAATTATCAGTTAATTGTTGACAATAACCAATATGCGCCCCCTGATGGGATACAGAGATGGGTAGTGGCATCATGGTTACTCCAAAGATGTGGCCAGGGGTGCAGAGAACTGCAGACCCCATCTCTCCTTCACCAGTGCACTCAAGGCCATTAGGACAGTTGTGGCCGTGAAAGGTCACAGCTTCTACAGAGGCGTCCCTGCACTCAGGGCCAATGCCAGCCCACTCCCAAGAAGACATGGGATTCAGCACTAGGACCAGGACTCAGGAAGGAGACAAATCAAGGTCCTGGCTGGCTCTGGAAACAGCCTGCCGAGTGGCTGCCAACTAGTCTCTGAGCTTCTTCCTGCATTCTCTCATCTGGAAACAGAGGGGGTCAGGCTGGGTGCAGGGAGAGTGTAGGAACAGACAAGAGGGTCCTGGAAGAGTGTGTGAATCTGGAAGGAAGAAGGGTGAAGGGATCCCTGAGTCCAGCCCCAGTGAGCGGAGAAGTGGAAAACAGGAACAGAGAGGAAGACTTCTTGACTTGGGTGGGGGAGGGGCAGCTCTTCCAGGGTCACAGGCAGGAGGAAGGAACAAGTAAGGGTGGGGCCTGGCAGCCGCAAAATAAGGAACTTCTTCCCCAAGAGCGTCATTTACACTGGGAAACCAGACTGAGGTCACCTAACAAGGGGCGCGGGTGGGGAGAAGGGGCCGCGGGTGGAGGGAAAGGGAAAGGCCAGCCTTTCCTGGAGGGCAGGGGCTGAGACTGACCAGTGATGGAAATGCGCAGGAGCACCTGCTGACTGATGTTTCTCTCCCTCAGTCCCCGTGTCTCGTCCTGTCCTCACCCTCAGCACTCCTGGGGCCCAAGCTGTTGAGGGAGATTTGCTGACGCTTTCCTGTGAAGCCAAGACAGGCTCTTACCCCATCGTGTACCAGTTCCTTCATGAAGAAGTAGTTCTCAGGAAGAAGAAGGCCACTTTTGGGGGGATGGTGACCTTCCACATCTTTCTGACTGCAGAGCACTCTGGGACCTACTCCTGCACCGCGGACAACAGCTTGGGTGTCCAGCGCAGCCAGCCGGTGTCCCTGTCTGTCACCGGTGAGCCTTGGGCGGTCAGTCCCCCATCCCTGTCTGGAAGCGTGTCCCCACCTTCCAGGGCCTCTGCCTCTTCCTCCCCGCCTGATGTTCTGGCTCACACCTCGGCTGTCCACCTCTTTGCAGATCTCGGCTTGTTCAGGGCAGCAACCTCCCTCCCACCTCGACCCCTGAGGAGCCAGATGTTTTCCTTTCTCACCACTTGTCCTGTGAATCCCCAGAAGCACGGTGTTCTCGGAAACCAAAATCAGTCCCCAGGGGCCCACAGGTGTTTCTTGTCCCTTTAATATTGCATATTGATCACAACGGGTACAGAGCCACGAAGGACACATGGGCGGCAGCAGGAGCCGAGGTCCTCCACAGATGCCCAGGCACCTCTGGACTGACAGGCTGTGGGGCCAGGTGGGCGCCGGCAGGCAGGGGGAGGCAACGCAGGGGGCCCGGGGAGAGAGATGGCTCTGCCTGCCGACTGGGCTTCAGACCCCGAAGCCACAAAGGTGGGTGTCCAAGTTATGAGGGGAAAGTGTCTTCCATGGAGCCCTGAGTCTCAGTGTTGTGCTGTCTACGGAGAACAAATTCCAGGCACAGTTTTGGGGGGCGGGGACTGGAGGGTGTGGGCCCGTACTGGTGCGGAGTCCAGTCTTGGCTCAGGCCCGGAGCAGACTCCGGTTCCTCGTCTGTAGAAAAAACACAACCAGGCAGGAGACAAGCCAGGATCCAGTCCCTCCCACAGCTGATGCGCAAAAGGTTCTGAGGAAATGGACCCGGGAGTCCTGTGGCAGGCGTCAGATGAAAGACACAGAGAAACAGGCTCTGAAAGCCAGAGGCCCGCGGACATCGGCCAGCGGCATCACCATGAGCGCCCTCCGCTGCGGAAGGTTCTGCGGGACGGTGCCTCTGTTCACCTAAGGAAGAAGGGCCGTGCGCGCCCTGCGTGCGGGCTGCGCTCTGTCTCCGGATGCCTCGGACTGGCCCGCGTGGCCTGTGTACACACTTCTGAGGTCGAGCAGCAGGTGTGGACCGCAGTAGGGCAAGCACCAGTCCAGGGGCTATGAGTACCTGGAGGCTGTGGGTGTAAAGGGGCACCCCAATCTCTGCTGTGCCGTAAGAGGATTCTAGGGGAGTCTGCGCATGAGCTGACAGCTGGATGGCGTGTCACGGGAAGCGGGGAAGGGCAGGGAGAGGCTGTGGTCCAGGCAGGGGCAGATGCTGAAGGCCTGCGGGAAGGAGGGGAATGGTGCAGGACCAGGAGCTGGGGACACCTCAGACCCACGCCAAGGACTTGGGCCTCATCCTAAAGGGAGCTCTGGGCTCTAAGAACAGTTTTACACTAGGAGGATCACTCTGGCTGCAGGAGAGAATGGATGGCGGAAGAGCCCGTCTGGAGAGCAGCCAGGAGTAGAGCAGAGGCCCCAGAAGAGAGGCCAGTCAGGACCCCAGGCCAGCCCCGCGGAGGGGGAAGGCCCCACGGGGACTGTGGCTGGCAGAGGAGGCGCCATGTGCTCGTTTCCCACAGAAACCAAGGGAAGAGCCTGAGCAGAAGACAGGGACCAGTTCAGACAAATCAGCCGAGAGCTGGTGAGAGGCGAGAACTGAGTCACCTCCCCTGAGTTCAGCCACAGAGCACTGAAAGCAGAAGCGGAATGCAAACGAGAACAGAGTCTCTGGTGTGCCTGCTGCCTCACCACCTGCAGCGTGAGGCCTCAGCTTCCCCTTCTGTAAGACAGGGTCAATAATAGTACCTGCCCCCAGGGTTGTTTGGGAATTCAGTACGTGTCCGCATGCCTGTGTTTACCATTTTTTATGACAAACACACATACACCTGGCACCATGCATGGAAGCGTTATATTATCATTATAATCACAAATATGGACAATCAACTTTACAGATTGGTGGGGATAAAAAGCAGGTCTCAATGCACACACACAAAAAATAAGTGAGAGGCAAAGAAGTGGAGGCAGTAAATGTAGCCCCTTCTTTCAAAGATCCGTCCTCAGAACCAGGGAGAAAAGCATGATGGGGAAGAGCAAACACAGATCTGGTAGTTTTGTTTTGTTGATTTTCTCACGTGGCGAGGATGAAACACATCTAAATGGAATGCAGAAGAAGCCAGTAGAGCTGGAGCTGGACAGAGGCAGGTGGGCTCCCTGGGGGGAAGGAGGAGGACCATCCTTGGGTGGGGGAGGGGCAGCTCTTCCAGGGTCACAGGCAGGAGGAAGGAACAAGTAAGGGTGGGGCCTGGCAGCCGCAAAATAAGGAACTTCTTCCCCAAGAGCGTCATTTACACTGGGAAACCAGACTGAGGTCACCTAACAAGGGGCGCGGGTGGGGAGAAGGGGCCGCGGGTGGAGGGAAAGGGAAAGGCCAGCCTTTCCTGGAGGGCAGGGGCTGAGACTGACCAGTAATGGAAATGCGCAGGAGCACCTGCTGACTGATGTTTCTCTCCCTCAGTTCCCGTGTCTCGTCCTGTCCTCACCCTCAGCACTCCTGGGGCCCGAGCTGTTGAGGGACAAAGGGCGACACTTCACTGTCAAGCCCGGAGAGGCTCACCCTGCATCCTGTACCAGTTTTATCATGGAGATGTCCCCCTGCGGAGCAGCTCGGCCCCCTCTGCAGGAGGGGCGTCCTTCAGTGTCACTCTGACTGCAGAGCACTCTGGGACCTACTCCTGCACCGCGGACAATGGCTTCGGCCCCCAGCGCAGTGACACCAAGAGCCTGTTTGTCACAGGTAAGCCCTGGATTCCTGCCAGTCCCTCATCTCTGACTCTTCTGTCCCTGTTTTACAGAAGAGGAAACTGAGGCCCCACGCGGTAAGTGGCGAGGTAGCAGGCACACCCAGGGACTCTGTTCTCATTCACATTCTTCTGCTTCTGCATTCAGCGCTTTGTGGCTGATCTCAGGGGAGGTGACTCAGTTCTCGTCTCTCACACTGAGCCCTTCAGAAGTCTGCATGTACCCTCCAGTCCCTGCCCCGCCCCCCCCCACACACACACCTGGTGCCCCTGGCGGCTCCCTTCCCATAAAACCAGCTACCTGTGGCCTCAGCCCTCACCCAGCCCTCGCTCAGCCAGACCCCTAGATAGCTCAGCGTACTCCCCAGCTTTTGCCAGATGAATTCATTCCCTCAGAATATTTTCTCATGCCCTGTAGGTTCAGTCCTCAAGGCAATTTTTTTTTAACCCAATGCACAGAAGCATCCCCTGCTTTCCCCACTAACACATGCACTCACGTAGCCCAAGCACAGTCATGCGGACAACTCGCAGGCGAGCCCTCAATTTCTCCGGAGTTCCCAAGAGGTTCAAGCCCTCACAGTAGAGTCGACGAGGAAAGGAGGAATGGCTTTCTGGGGTTTCCATGATGCTTTGTCCTAATCCATTAAAATAAGTTTCATTTTACTGTATTACGTTTTTAAAGCTTTTGTTGAAGTATGACACGCATTCAGAAAAGTATACAAATCAGGGGTGTACAGCTCATGGTGACTCATGTAACCACCAAAAAGGTGTCATCTTTGGAGTTAAGTTGCTTCTATTTACACTGGGATCTTTGCTTATTGGAGAGTGAAAGTCCAGTTGTTCATCGGTTTGTCTGCTTTTATGAGAAGCAGAAGTATGACCAAAAGATCTTGAGTGGTCCATTCCACATCACAAGGAAACAGAGGCCCGGGGTGTCCCCAGAGGGAGAGGGCTTGTATGGACATCCAGGAAGTGAGAAAAACAAGAAAGACAACACTTGTAGACCCATGGAAGAGCTGAGAGATGTCTCAGAATAGAACTTATTTCTCAAAAGCAGGTTATATTGATACGCAACGAGCTAGAAGCTCCCATCACTCAACTCACAGGCCACCAGCTATTTTCCTCTTATCCCCGCACACCATCCCTGCAGCTCCTGAGCATCCTCCACTCCTTTCCCTCTCTCTCATGACTTCTCTTGACTCACAGCTTCTGCAACACCCAACATCGACTGCTCAGCTTCTGGGTGTGACCCCTTTCTCTGTATTCCACCCTCTGCCCCATATGCCAATGCTGGGTGGCTCAGAGCCAAAGCAGGGGCTCTACCTGGTCTAAAGGGGGCTTGGGGGGCAGCTTCGCCTCCAAGCCACCCCCTAGGCCACAGCCAGTGCACTGCCCACCTCTAGCCCAACGAAGTATGGAAACAACATGACACATAATGAAGTCTGTTTCAGAAAATACTTGTTTTAGGGAACTATATGCACAGCAGTCTCTGAGGTTTCCTAGAAAGAGCCAGTGTACCTGAAAAATACTTAGGTCGTCGAATCTAAGTATGAATCAGAAAACCTGAATTCTAGCTCTGGCTATGAACACAACTGGTTCGTAATTTGGGCAAAACGTTTGAACTTTCTTTGTCTCACTGTTTTCACCTAAATTCAAAGTTAGATAAGACAATAATTAGTGTCCCTCGTAGCCCCAGAGTTCTGTGATTTGAGTTGGAACAGGAACCCTAAGGCCAGGAGTTCATGAACCTCTGGAAGAAATGAAGTGAGGGAGAGTGTGAGAGGCACCAGTCAAAGCCCCAGAGAAGAGAGCCAGGGAAAACCGTGCATGCTGCCAAGCTGGGCTCCTTTACCTGTCCCAGCAAGAGAGAGCACCACCATGACGGAGCTTCATCATCGCTCACGGCGGAGCTGGGGGAGGCACCTTGAGGGTTGTGGGAGCGGGTGGTAGTCAGAGTGTGAGTGCAGCTGGGGGTGGGGGCTGCTGAGTATGCAAACTGGCGATGTGCTGGTCTTAGGAACACATGAGTCTGGGTACAGATGGTCTTATCTTTGAGCATATGGATCTGAAGGCTCTCAGCTCCTTGATAACCCTTGTTTTAGATCACAGAAATCAAGAATGACCAAAAGAAGACATTCCCCCAATATAAAATGTGGGGTAAAGAGATGATTTAAGAAATTTAAGTGTTCTGAGACCCAGATTCCAAAGCCAGAACTTAATCTATCTAGGAACGCCCCCAGCCCTAAGGCATCCTCCATCCGATTATCAAGTTTTATTTTCTTCTCAAATTTAGCAATGCCTGAAACCTCTTTATCTCCTGTTTCTTGTCTGCTTCCCTCCATACCATGATATAAGCTTCATGAGAATGGAACCTGATCACGGGGTTTCCACGACACCCCGTACCTATTTGGTGTCTGGCACAGTAGAGGTCCTCAGTCAGCATTTACGATTCAATGAACAAAAAGTCTTTGAGGTAAAATGAGGAAGAGAAGAGCAGGAAGAGAACACTGATCTTTGCATCTGCTTATGTAAGTGAGCAGAAATTAATAAGCCTTAGATTAGCGAACAAGTTATCTGTGAGCTAAGTGAGACGCTTCACTGTGAGTCAGGCAGATATTCTGACAAAGCAATCTACTCTTTTGAGGGAATGTACCCCAAAAAAAGGCAAAGAGATATCGTGGGAATGTGCTCTGATCTATATCACCAGCTCTGAGTCACTGAAACACACACACATACACACATGGACACATCCAGGGGCACACACACACAGCATTCTCAAGCAAATACAAGATTCTAAATACAACTTTATCCACTGAAGAATAAGTTATGAGCAAAAACGAAGCACAATATGGGAGTCTTTGCATTGATGCTTTTAAACTTAAAATATAACACATAATATCTTTAAAAAGAAAAATTACTATAGGAAACAAAAAATCCTACAAATTCTTCTAAATATTCTCAAAACAATTAAGGAAAATATGGACTTCAGGAAAAAAAACTACAAAAAGGAATAAACAGGTTAGAGAAGAGATGATAACACGAGATTTTAAAAATTGTCTAGCAGAGCTCAGAAGAAACACCAAAAAAAAAAAAAAAACCTACAAAGCTATTTTGGAAATGAAATCCAAATTTGAAACAGTAAGGCTAGAATGTATATTTCTATAAACTGTTAATAAAATGAAGAACTGGTTTGAGAAAATAATACAGAATGCGAAGTAGAAAGAGAGACACAGATACAAAGGCAATAAGACAAAAATATAAAATACAGAGGTCAGACAGTGAAGACCGCTGAGTGGAGTGTCTCTAAGTTAGGAAACCAAACTGAGGAAAGAAACAAAACTCAAAGATGTAATAAAAATTGTTCCTGAAGCGAAGAAAACTTGAATACATAGATGGAAAGATTTACCCTGGGGAGGTTACTGAATGTCGAGGTTAAACATCTGTCTGTGTGTGTGTGTGCGTGTGATCACGGCAATAAGTAAATAAGTAAATAAATGCAGTCATCTCAGAAAGAAGACTAGTCTCAGACTTTCCACAGAAATCATTGCTAAGAGAGAGGAGTCATGTCCAGACTTGTACTTTCGAGGGAGGAAAGAGAACCGAGAATTTTATGCCAAATCCGAAAGTCATGCTCAGACATGCAGGGACTCAGGGAACTTAGTATCCATTAAACTTTCTTTAAAAATTACTTGATGACAAAATCCAGTCAGCCAAAATAGGAATTGATACAAAGGACTCAAAATGACTTCACTGTGATATAAAACGTATACACTGAATCTCTCTCAGCGCTGGCTGCCGGGAGAATCACTTAGGAACTCTGAAACAGGCTCGTTACTAAGCCTCTCTCCAGACCAATTAAACTTAGAATGTCTCAGATGTGGCCTCAGAATCAATATTTTTTAACACATCCTTAGGTGAGACTATTGTACAAATAGGGCTGAAAACCACTGATTCAGAAATGAAAACAAAGGCTAATCAACTATGAGAATCATGGTTACAGAAAGTGCCCAAAATGTAAAAAATATATGTAACAAAGAAAAGTCAGTTGGTCTAAGGGAGAAGAAGAAATAAAAGAACAACAATTCTCTCATGATTATTGTTCTTATTTCATAGTGGAGAACAAAATAGAATTGACTGGATACATTTTGAAAAATTAAGCACAGCTTTCAAACTTTCCATTTTGTCAGTAACGTCTGAATCCTCTACAGGCAATAACTTCTCATTAATGGATTGTAGTTCACCAGTAGCCCCTGAAACACCCACTAGAAGACCGCAGGGTCACATAGGATGCAATGGGTGAATTGTTCAGAGACAATAACTATAGAATTTAGGATTAGGAACAGAGAAGAAATAATAAGCTTCTGCACCTCCTTTGACTCTCACTGATGAGAGTGTGGGAACTGGAATTCTTATATTCCCTTAGTGCAAGTGCAAACAGGTCCAAAGTTTTTGAAGAACAGTCTAGCATAATATATGTTTATTTGAAATGTTCATATTTCTCATCCCAGAAATTCCACTTCTAAGAATTTCTCCTAAGAAGTGCGTACACAAACGTGCCATGATGGATGTGCAGGACTGTTGGCCGTGACGTTATCTGCAGGAGGAGAGCAAGGACATTCCCAGTGGCGGGGAATTCCTTCAGTGCACTATGGTGAATCCATACGCTGGAAGGCTTTGCGCTTGTTAAAATAATCGAGCAGTATTCACCCAAATCATCAAACTGTAAATTTAAAAGAGTTGCATTTTGTTATGTACTAATTATACCTCAATAAAGTTGGTCTCTAAAGGTGGATGAGATAGACCTTTAAGAATGATGTAGAAAGAGGCTCATGATGTGCTGCTGAAGGGAAAACCAGGGTATAGACCAGGATGTGTATTGTGATCCCATGCATGTGTGTGCATGTATGTTTTTATGTGTTTATTTATGTGTTGGTGTGAATGGGTGTTCATCTACATAGAAAAGATCTAGAAAGTGTCACAAATACTCTACAGAAGTAATCTCTGAAAAATGAAAATAAAGGAAATGTGAAAAGATACTGATGTCAACTAATTTATTTTTGCCCTCAGTCCCAGCGTCCCGCCCTGTCCTCACCCTCAGGACTCCCAGGACCCGGGCCGTGGTGGGGGACGTGGTGGAGCTTCGATGTGAGGCCCAGAGGGGCTCTCCCCCAATCCTGTACCGGTTTTATCACGAGGATGTCACCCTGGGGAGCAGCTCGGCCCCCTCTGGAGGAGGAGCGTCCATCAACCTCTCTCTGACTGCAAAACATTCTGGAAACTATGCCTGTGAAGCCAACAACGGCCTGGGGGCCCAGCACAGCGAGGTGGTGACACTCAGCGTCACAGGTGGGTTGATTGTTCCAACTATAGCCCAACCGGCGACCCACTGTGCCCCCACCTTCCCCTGCAGCCGAGACTGGAGGTCCCATGGGGCCCTTTGTGCTGGGACATCACAGCAGGCCCACTGCCCACTCAGCCTCCACCTGGGAGCTCAGGATTCTGCATTTGCAGGAACTTGCACCTTCTCTTTGCTTGCTATGCACTTGCTAGAAGCAACACTGTAGTCACGGTGACCCGAACTTCCCTAACATAGACGCAAAGGTTTTCAGTACCAACTACATCCTGGTCAACAGTGATCAGCAAGAAAGGAAATTATAAGTGCAGCGGGTCTCACCTCAGAGGAGATTTAGGTGGGGTTCCCTCTGTATGATAATCCGGAAAAAGGCCAACTCACTCTCTCGTTGGCCCTTCAGTTTCCCTCGGCTCGGGCTCCCACCAGGAGCTCTGGCTAGAAGACTTCCCAACGTCCTCTCCTGACTTCTTACCCGCCCTGTTGTGTTCAGCTACAGCACGGTCTCCACCTGGCCCTGTCATGGGCTGACCTCCCCGCCAAGCCCCTTTAGTGCAGGCTGGTGCCTCACCCATAGTCTTCCTCTCTACCTGCATTCACCATCGGTCCATGACTCTAACGTCCACACGGCTGGGCCACTCATCACTGTGGCTTGTCGTCACATCAGCCACGTCCACCTGCGGCTCCAATAACCTGGCCACAGCCTCCTGTCCTACTTGCTCCTTCAGCCCATCCGATCACCCCTGTTCTCAGACCCCAGCAGAGCCCCAGCTCACCGACATCTTACTCCCTCCCCGACACTCGGTGACATCCCCGGCTGCGTGAATAACGAGCCTCTCCTGTTCCTAGTTTTGATTACACCAATTTCTCCTTTTCTCCAGGTGTCTTTTGATTTCTCAGAAGTCAGTTTAATCTTTGTTTTCAGGTTCCGCAAGCACACCTGTGACTGCACACCCAAGCACAGGAACCACACGCAGCACACACCAATGTCATTGTTTCTTCAGATCAGAACAAATTACAGCTGGGTTCTGAGTAATGTCACAAGGCCACTAAAACCCGAGGAAAACAGTTTCCAGT
Organism: Leptonychotes weddellii; assembly: GCF_054177405.1. NCBI lineage: Eukaryota > Metazoa > Chordata > Mammalia > Carnivora > Phocidae > Leptonychotes > Leptonychotes weddellii. The sequence goes on from NC_138374.1 coordinate 135,966,673, forward strand.
TTGAAAGGTCTCTCCTATGAAGAAACATATTTAAACAGTAGAAACTGATGCTTAACTATTTTTCTTCCCTCAGTCCCAGCGTCCCGCCCCATCCTCACCCTCAGGACTCCCAGGACCCGGGCCGTGGTGGGGGACGTGGTGGAGCTTCGCTGCGAGGCCCAGAGCGGCTCTCCCCCGATCCAGTACCGGTTTTATCACGAGGATGTCTCCCTGGGGAGCAGCTCGGCCCCCTCTGGAGGAGGAGCGTCCTTCAACCTCTCTCTGACCCCAGAACGTTCTGGAAACTACGCCTGTGAGGCTGATAATGGCCTGGGGGCCCAGCGCAGCGAAGCGGTGGCACTCGGCGTCACAGGTGGGTTGGTCCTACCCTCAAGCAACACAACCAAGCCTGGCATGCCTTCTCTCCCCAGTGGCCAGACTGGAGCTCCGACACCCCCACTGCCGGTGTGACAGCCCAGCCGGGGACTTCCTGCCGGCACAAACCCACCTGCAAGTCCAGGTCCCTTCCTGCAGTTATGGCTGTAGGAACCTGGACCTTCCAAGCAGCACAGTCTTCCTATATGGGATCAAAACTCCTCGCTAAAAATGCAAAAGCTTTTTAGACCATACACTATATACTGATCTATAAGTGTGATTACTGAAAGGGAAATTAAGAAATTTTGAGTACGTGCTTCTCTGCTCCAAAAAAAGTTTTGGCCATTCCTTGTCTGGATTTTTCTCCCTTTTACCCCCACAAGCCTCTACTCTTGTGCTTCTTTTATTACCAGGAATATAAATATGCCTCAAACTTCTTTATTAAAAACTCTGTATTAACATTAACTCCATGCATAGCCTTTCAGGAGACACAACCAAACCTGTTTACAAAGTGATTCTTAAAGCAGTGGTG
>NC_138374.1:135968058-135990330 GCF_054177405.1 Leptonychotes weddellii
TTTCCCTCCCTTCTCCTATGTTCATCTGTTTTGTTTCTTAAATTCCACATATGAGTGAGATCATATGGTATTTGTCTTTTTCTGACTGACTTATTTCTTTTAGCATAATAGCTGAGTCCTAGCCTCAGCAATCAGACAACTAAAAGAAATAAAAGGCATCCAAATTGGCAAAGAAGAAGTCAAATTTTCACTCTTCACAGATGACATTATAGTCTATGTAGAAAACGCAACATACTCCACCCCAAAATTGCTAGAACTCATGAATATTTTTCTAGAAATATTCAAATATATTATAAACATAAAGGTGTAAAATTTTTTCACAGAAGTAGAATCAGGTTATACATAATTTACGCAACTTGCATTTTCACTTAAAAAATACATCTTGGACGTCTTTTTATTTCATCAGTCAGTTAACTATCCCTAAAGGAAGCAGTCTTAGAGGTAGATTTGCAGGGTCAAATTTGATGTGCATTTTAAATTTGGCAATTTAAGTTTGCCAAATTTGAGAAAGTGTCTCAAATCCGCAATCCTGCCTAGAGCATGTTGAGGTGCCTGTTTGTCCACAAGTCCAAGAGTATTATCTGTCTTTTTAGGCTTTGTCCTTCTGATGGGTGTTTTTATTTGTATGTATTTAATTAGTAACGGAGATAATTATCTATTGGCTACTTGAAGTTTTCAGCGATTCATACCCTTTCCACACTTTCCTGTTGGGTATTTTTGTGCATCTGTAGATTAAGGTCAGTAGCTTTGTCTGTCATATGAGTTTCAGTCTAGTTTCCAAGATTGAGATCTGGCCTCTGCCATTTGTTTATAATTTCTGCTCATTTACGAATATGTTAGAAGTAGGAACTCGTATTAACTTTTTGTCTCCCTCAGTCCCAGCGTCCCGCCCCGTCCTCACCCTCAGGGCGCCCGGGGCCCAGGCCTTCCCTGGGGACGTGGTGGAGCTTCGCTGTGAGGCCCAGAGCGGCTCTCCCCCGATCCAGTACCGGTTTTATCACGAGGATGTCTCCCTGGGGAACAGCTTGGCCCCCTCTGGAGGAGGAGCGTCCTTCAACCTCTCTCTGACCCCAGAACATTCTGGAAACTATGCCTGTGAGGCTGATAATGGCCTGGGGGCCCAGCGCAGCGAGGCGGTTCCACTCTCCATCTCAGGTAAGTTTCCTGTGCCCAGGCCACCGATGTGGACAGATATCCCCTCCAAGGATATTCTGATAATCCTCACGATGTGCGAGCAGAGTACTTCTTCTCAAGGACAGGGACACGAAGCTGAGGGTTCTCTACGTGGTCCTCTTCTGAAGTGTGTCTGAAGGGATGGTACTAGAGTGGGAGCAGGGGGCCAAGGAGGACCACCGACTGTGATGCTCGCTGGTGGGCCCCGTCCCTTCCGGCCCCCCAGTCTGACCTCAGCCGCAGACATGAGCTTCCTCCCCAAGAGCAGAGCCATTTCCCGGGCTGCTGCCTAGGCCCCCAGTCCTGGTGCCTGGACTCTTCCTCCCTCCCAGGCCCAGCATCAGCTGCAGGGGTCAGAGCAGCTCAAGACCACGAGCCTCTCCCTCCAGCTCACGTGCGGGGTCTCCCCTCCAGGGCTGACAGGGAGCAGAAGCGGCTCTGTTGCCACCGGCGTGGCTGGGGGCCTGCTCAGCGTGGTGGGCCTCGCGGTCTTGGCACAGCTGCTGTATTACCGCCTCCCCAGGAGAGCAGGTGGGTACCTTCCGCTTGAGGCCCTGCCCTCCCCGCCGCCTCCCCTCAGGCTGCCTTTGTAAGCACCCCTGAGCTCTCAACAGCTCCCCACCTTCCCCGCCTGCTCCCCCAGAATTCGTCTTTACAAACACAGGGTTCCCAAAACAGCTCCAGTGCACCAAGATGCCTCGATGAGACAGAGTTTATCCAGGATCATAAACCTCAGTGTGTCTCCCTCTCCACCCTTATGAGCCCCCAGGGAAGGGGAGGAAGAGGAGAAAGACCGAGAAATAGGAATGGGAGCAGAAACCCAATGGGATCTGATGACCTCCTGATTGTTTAATATGCAGGATGTCCACCGCGGATCAGACCTGTTTCCCGTTGGCAGCTGTGGAGCATTGCTCTTGACAAAATCCTCTTTCATGGTGTGACTATGCCCCGCTGCCAGCCAGGGTCAGCAGTTTTCGCCCCCTCTGCCACCTCCCTTGGGCACAGCGGAGCCGGGTCCACCTAGTGCTGGCGGCCTGTGCAGCAGGTTCTCGTGAGCCTCCTAGCAGCTGTGCCCCTTGTGATGGCCTCCTTCCCCTGGCTCCAGTGACCCTCTGCTTTCCTTTGCAGGAGGAAGACCGACCTCCGACCCCTCCAGGTAAGACCCGGGCTGTGCTGCTTGTGGTTCATGAGATGCCCACAGGGGATAAAAATGAACCAGGTCTGGTCACTGCTGGGGACACAGATAGGTTGTGCACCTTCGTGTTGCTGTTTTGCTTGGCATATGTCGAGGCAGTTGCCAGGATCTTCTCACCACCACCTTAGCTACACACACCTTCTTGCATCAAGAGTTAAGTGCTTTTTATTTAGTAACTTACATTCTCTACCACTGCCGCCTTGCTTGTCTGAGTGACCACTATAAGACTGAATCCATCCATGTCCTAAGCTAGTCTCAGCTTGGCCACTGCAAAGCTCTGGACATGACCAACCTAATACCTGCTCTGGGGACACCTGAGACGATGGAGTCACACGACCGGCCACCCAGAGAGACTGCTCTTCGCACCGGAGGTGGTGCCTGTAAGAAGGGGCTGCCATCTTGGATCCCAGAGGCTAACCTTGGGACCCCCACCATGGCTCACAAACCATCTCTGGGCAAGCCCATGGCTGCAGCATCCAAACCATGCAGAGTTCCTCTGAGCACTCATCATGACTGATTTCTCTGAGATCCTGATCTAAGAGTTCGAATCCTGGCTCTTGCCCTTTGTAGTCACATGGTCTTGAGCAAGTCACTTCGCCTCTTGGAACCATCACCTTCTCCATCTATAAAAGAGGGATAATGATAGAATCAGCTTCATATTGTTATAAGCATTAGCACAGTGCCTGGTGTGTATCAGGTGCCCACGAAGTCTGGAAACATCGTGATTTGTAATGTGATCGTTCATACCAGCAGACCGTCGGGTATGTGCTCATCTACACGTCCAGGCTTGGCAGCCAGCCGCTGGTATAAAGACCTGCAAGCAGGGAGTGATGATTACAGCGGCTTCGTCAGGGCTGCTGGGAGACATGGCTATTTCTGTCTCACAGGAGCCCTTCAGACTCGGACCCCCAGGAGCCCACCTACTACAATGTTCCAGGCTGGATGGAGCTGCAACCGGTGTACAGCAATGGTGAGGACCAAGGGCCCCCCACTAGGGCAGGGACCCCAGGGTTGGTCCAGGCAGGGGTGGGGCAGGAGAGCTCTGGCTGGGGGAAGTAGGTCGGATAAGAGGCAAGGACCTTATAGCTCTCTCAAACTGCCCCTTCTTTCCAAGTCAACCCTAAAGAAGGAGATGTGGTGTACTCAGAAGTGCGGACGATTCAGGAGGGGAACAGACATGCAGGTAAGACCCGTGGACTCTTGACTTCGAAGGCACCAGCCGCACACAGCTCGGCCTCCACCCCTTCTGCAGGTCTGGGCCGACTGGACACAGAGCCGCCCTCACGCAGGGTCGCTGGTTTTCTTCACTTGCGCCCACCTGCCCTGCTGGGCTCCCCGGCCCCACCGTGCCACATCCCCCACCGACGGCCTCGGGAGAGCCTGGGGGACACCTGCTCTGTCCAGGCTTTGGCATTCCCCGATGTCAAGAGACATGGGCTGGCATTCCTCTTCTCCCTCCATCAGCTTTCTATTGCTGCTGTGACGCATGTCACCGACGTGTGATCTTACAGTGCTGGAGGTCAGAGGCCAGACACAGGTCTCCCCGGGCTGCGCTCCTTTCTGGAGGCTCCAGGGGAAAAAGTACTTTCTTGCCCTTTCTGGCTTCTCAAGGACACCCCTCCACACGGCTCACGGCCCCTTCCTCCATCTTCAAAGCGGACAGTGCTGTGCTGCATCCCTCTGATCATTCGTCCAAAGCCGGGTCTCCCTCTGAGCACAGCTGGGAAAGTTCTCTGATTTAAAGTTCTCCCTAAAATCTCACCTGGATAATCCAGGATAATCTCCCACTGCAAGGTGCTTAATCTGAATCACATCTGCGAAGTCCCTTCTTGCAAGGTCACACACTCACAGGCTCCAGGGATTGGGACACAGACATCTCGGGGGCATGACTCTTCCTCCCACTCTAACCCACAGGGTTGAGAAAGCAGATGTGGGGATGCCGTCCCAGCAGCTTGAGGATGACTCACTGCTGCTGGCTGGCTCTGCCCGTCCTCTCCGGTGGGTGCTCAGCCATGGCCGGCCCCAGCCCGGCTCCCTCCTGCACAAGGGAGACCTGCCTCTGGGGCAGACTCCCTTTCACCTGTGCTCTGTAAGGAGCGCTGTGTGATTTTACCCATTCTGCTTCCCTCTCTGGTTTTCCGATCCTCTTGTATAAAGTCAAACGAACTGTGTTTGTGCCCATGCTTGGTTCAATGGCTCACCTGTCACACACAGGAACTTGCTCATACTCACAACTTCCTTTGAGGTGAGTATTGTTATTATCTCAATCTTATAAATGAGGGAACTAAGGCCGAGGACCTTAAGTGAGACCGGCCGGAAGTCACAAAGCCTAGACGGTCCCTCCAAGCCAACAGGAGAGAGCCGCCCGCCGGATGTCACATTCCACGTTCCAGATTTAGGATAGTATATAAAAGTAATAACAACACCTAACGTCCCACCAACATGTGTTGAGATCCTGTGTGCCAAGTACAGTTCCAGGTGTTATAAATAAATACGCTATGTGCGCTTATATATTTAATGCTTGTTTATGTGTTTATTCATAGCAGTCAGGACCGTACCTGGCACACGTGATGGACACTGGAAAATACACACACACGCACGCACACACACAAACTCATATCAATTTACAGTAACCCCAGAGGGGGATGATGTTATTACTCCCACCATATGGAGGAGACCACCAGGGCAGGAGAGGTGGCCGTGACCTGCCTGAGGCCACACAGGTGACCCGGCCGGGCTCTCCGCAGTGCATGCAAGGAGTCTGAGCTCAAAGCACTAACAAGAGAAGAGGTGGTCTCAGGGAGCCTGGGGAGCTGGGAGGGATGCTGAGGAGGGCTGGGCCCCACCGGAGGCCGGGGTCCTGGCCAGGGCCCTGGCGGTACAGGGAGGCTGCCGTCCGGGCGGGGAGAGGACCCGGGGTGGGACGGGGCCGGTGGGGACGTGGGGCCGGGCGAGAGCGCTGGGTCATCTTTGCCAGCTGAGTGCTGCTCTTCTTCCCACAGCGGCTCCAAACTCCACATTAAGGCTCCTCCAGACCCACCTGCCCTCCCACGGCCCGGCCGCCAGCCAGCAGCGGCTTTCCAGACCCCAGGGCTCCTCTGTCATCTACTCGCAGGTAAAGGTGGCACCACTCCCCGCCTCCGCGGCTCCTCGCAGCTGAGTCCACACACCGGCCCTGCACCCTAAGCCATCCTGGGGACAGGGACACGGAAGTGGGAAGATCTGAGTGGCTCCAGGCCCCGTCCTGTGGCCTCGGCCATCAGCGTGACCAGAGCACGGGACCTGCAGGACACTGCTGTTTCCCAAGTGACAGGCTGGAGCTTGTGGGTTTTTTGTCCAGTGACGTGTGTCTCCCGCCCAGGACCATCTTATCCCCTGGCTTCCTCAGCAGGCTTCAGCCACGGTCTCTTCTCTGAGTCCCACTCCCACATACACCCCAAACTCTACCCAGTGGGGCCTGCTCCTGGACATCTGTGGACATCTGTGCCCTGTGGACACCTGTCCTCCCCACAGACATCTGCCCCCGCCCCCCGTCAACACCCGTTCTCCCTGCGGACACCTGTCCTTCTCCCGATGGACACCTGCCCTCCCACGGACATGTGCCCCCCAGGGACACCTGTCCTCCCCACAGACACCTGTCCTCCCCCGATGGGCACCTGCCCCCCACGGTGGCTTTCCTCAATGGTCATCACCCTGGCAGGACTACTGCAGCACTCAGCCAGGTGGGACAGCATGTGGCCCTGGGAACAGGCACGGGCAGTCTGCGGACCTTCTCACCATGGGGCTGCACTCTGTGCCCCCATCTGCCTCAGACACTAAGGTCAGCCCCTGACACCAGGACAGCTTCTCCCCTGCATACGGGCTGATACCCCTGCCCGAGTCGGTGGGTTCACAGCCCCTTCCCATGCGCCCTCCTGTGCGGGCACACAGATGTCCTCTCACCCGTCACCGGGAGGAGACACACATTCCAAGCATGGGCCGTTCTGACAGAGCCACCTCCGAATGTCATAAAGACAGAGAACGGGGGATGGAGGAGGTCTGACAGTCTAGTAGGGACCGTGATCGGATGCCAGATCAAGAAGAAGCCACGGGAGAAATTTTGGACACAGGGAAAAAAGAATATGAACTTTATAGTATTGATACTATTGAATCAATAATCTGATATTACTTTAAGAATATTTTTGAAAATATTTGAAATACCTTGAAGTGATTCAGTAAAAATGTTTAAATGTGTGTGTTTGTGTGTGTGTTAGTGCACATTTCTTTGAGTTTGTGTGTGTATTCGGCCCCTGAGCAGCCTCCTGGGAGCACCCCCAGGCAGTGAGGTTGGTCCCTCCACGCTCTGACATGGGTCAGAAGGGTGATTGCGTCAGGGGCCACTCTAGGCCACGCCACACCCGAAGCCAAAAGCCCCTCTCTGCCCTATTACCCTCCCCAGATTATGTCATCTGAACTGTCTGGCCGTCCTTCGGGGCCAGCGTGCCAACCACTGAGCACCGCAGATACTCCCGAGACAGTTAAGCTCTGTCGGGGAGGGAAAGGCTCTGGGGCCATAACCGTGGACTACTGGGGGGTGTAGGGAAAATGTAGGACTTGGGTGCACAACAGAAAAACCCCAAGCTGACCTCCACACAGCAGGTTAGAAGGCAGTCTGAACACAGGCAGGGGTCTCTGTGAAGACTGTGTGCAGAGAACAAGTCGCTTGGACGATACACCAGTTAGAACTCAAAGATCCTAACCTGGTCTTAGTCCCTGATGATGCAGTGGAGACTTCTGATCCCCCAGGAGCAGCAACAATAAACATAACAGCAACTAGGAAGCCCCGGAGAAACCAGACAGTTGAGGGGGTCCTGCTTCGAACCTGACACAGGCTCAATGCGAGGTGGTGGTGGGCAGATGACCGAGTGGAAGGCAGACACCATCCCCCGCGGACCGTTGTCCTCCGAGCTCCCAAGGTTTCCCTACATAGCTTTTTATTTCCTCCCGCGGGGGCCTCATCCCGGTGCTTGCTTCTGCGCGGATAAGGTTCACAGCATCGTGATGCCTTCACGCTGTGTCAATGCATTTTCAGAATCAAACCAAAGCACGGGACACTTAATGACAGTTGCTTCGGTCTTTTTTTTTTTTTAAGAATTTTTTTTATTTATTCATTTGAGACAGAAAGATACAGAGCGAGACAGAGAGAGAGCAAGAGCAGGGGGGGCAGCAGAGGAAGAGGGAGAAGCAGACTCCTTGCTGAGCAGGGGACCTGGAGATCATGACCTGAGCTGGAGGCAGACGCTTAAACCAGCTGAGCCACCCAGGCACCCCCGCTTCGGTCTTTATGTACGATAAACACGCTAACCTGACAGAAATCGGAGGCAGGGAGCCCAGGCCCATCTACGTGCACTATTTCCTCATTTCCTATAGTCGAGAACCAGCAGATTTTGTCTTGAGATGATACAACGAGAAAGAGATTCAAGTCACTCTTTTTAAGCATAAATCGAACCCTGGAAAAACCTTGTAATTTTACAAGTCAAAGCCAGGAAGTAGAGGGGCAGGAAGAAAGGAAGGTCATAAAAGACTAAATTCTCTTCCCTACAGTGGAGTTAATAGACACTCTCTAAAGTTGATAAATCCAGAATTTGCATATGGTATCGTGACATTTATATCTGTGAGCCAATAACCAGATGACTAAAAACAGAAATTGTTAATTGCAGCGGCAAACCTCAAGTAAAAGGAGGAGAAACTTCCCTTTCGTTGTCCGCTCTGATCTACCGTTTGAATTTTTAAGCACAAGCATGTGTCCTTTGCAGGAGAACGTGTCTCTGTGGAGGGGTATCAGAGGGATTGTTGCTGCACAGTGAAAACTCAAGGTAAAGCTGACCACTAGTGACCACTGGAGGCCACTGGGTCCCCGGGCTGGCGCCAGGCCTGGGCGAAGAGTAGCCAGGAACAAGCTGGGGGAGCTGCCTCCTGTCTCCTGGGGGCCACCCTGCTGGAGACTGGTGGCCTTGCCAGGTGCCAGCAGCAGGAGAAGCATCCTGCTCCCGGACACGGCAGCCCCAGGCTGCACAGGGGTTAGTGCCCTGCCTGGAGCACCCTGCCGTGTGGCGTCACCTCGGGAGAAAACGCGCTGATGGACAGGTGCTGCAGGAAGGCAGGGCGGGGCAGGCGGCGTGAGGAGGGGCAGAGACAGGAAAGCCCCGGAAGGCGGCGTGGGATGGGACAGAGGCCAGCGGGCGGAGAAGCCATCGCATCAGGCAAGAGGGTGGAGCCCAGACTCCTGAGATCTGCCCTGTGCCTCGTGCCCCAGGTCAGCTGCCTAACCCGAGGGCGGCTTAGTGCGCTCACCTGCAGGGTGGGGTAAGGACAGGACCTACCCCAAGCAGCTGTGGTGAAGACTAAGATTTAAACATTTAAAAAACTGTTTTCTCAGCTTGGTAGTCTCCCATAAAGCTACACCCACACTTACGGCAGCCAGCAAGCCCTCCCCCCATCTCTGACCCCAGGGAAGTGAAAACCACCATTTACACCAAAACCTGCGCATGAACGTTTTTAGCAGTTTGATGACAAGTCTCCAAAAACTGGAAACAACGCAAATATCCCCAAACTGGTAAACGGATCAATCAAATGGACAAATCCCATACAATGGAATCTCACTGGGCACTAAAGAGAAAGGCGGAGCTACTGGTCTCTGCGACCGCAGGGCTGAAGCTCACCTGCATCGCACTGCGTGAAAGAACCATCTTCAGAAACTACAGACTGCGCACATCCATTTTCATGATACCCCTACAAGGAGGAACCACAGGGACAGCTAGCCCGGCAGGGGCTGGAGCGCCGGGAGGGCTGGGCTGCAGGGCTCCCCACAAAAGGGACAGGGGGGTTCTTGGCGGCGATGGAATGTTCTGTCTTGACTGTGCTGCTGGTGGTTACATGAGCGTCTGTATTTGCCAAGACTCAGACCATGCACTAGAAAGAGTACATGTTTAAGTGGAAGGAGGCCTGTCTCTCGGGGAGCCTTTGTCCTTGTTGCGCCCCTGCCGGCTTCTCCTTCCCCAGAGCTTTACAGGGCTCAAGTTTCTGTCCAGAAGGCCCTTCCGGAGAGAGGCTAGCTCCGACCCCCAGCCCCACGCCCGGCGCCGCTCACTGGCCCTTCGCGCGGCTTCCAGGCTCTTCACGGTCTTATCGCTGTGGGACCTCCTGTCAGCGGCTCGTTTCCCCCATCCTCTCCTCCCGCTAAGGCGCGGAGACCCCACAGCCCCCTTGGGTAATGCGTAGACAGTGCCCAGCAGGGTCTCGTTAAGTATGTTGTGAACGATGAAGGAATGATGCTTAGAGCCGAGCTGGGCGCGTGGACAGTAGTCCTTACGCGGTAGCTCTACCACCATCATGTCTGGTGGTCACTCCTAGTACTGGTGGTGATGCCAGGCCATGCGTCACCTTTATTAAAACGACACACGGCCCGGCGGTAATGTAAGTAGGTCTCTCTTCTCTTGCAGCGGAAGGACCGCACACATCGCAAAGGCTCAGCCAAAGCCAGGTCAAGTTGTTCGAGTGTCCAGGCCCAGAAGAGTTGCTAGGAAGCCCCGGGAGGGACGGGGCGGGAGCGGGGGAGGCCAGCATGCTGCTGCGGCCAACCCCCTGCGATGGGGGGGCCTGTCCTGGCCTCCGGGAGCTCAGCCTGGCCGCGGGGACGGGGCTGCGGGGGACTGGGAGAGGGGGGTCTCGTGATTGTTTGCTATCCCGCCTGGCAGCAGACCAGAACCCCACACTTCTTTCCGTCCAGGCTCCGCTTCCGTGCACGCCCCGCCCCGCACGCACGGGGGACACTTTCAGTGTCCAGACCCCGCCCCGCACGCATCGGGGATGCCTTCAGTGTCCAGCCCCCGCCCCGCACGCATCGGGGATGCCTTCAGTGTCCAGCCCCCGCCCCGCACACATCGGGGACGCCTTCAGTGTCCAGCCCCTGCCCCGCACGTATCGGGATGTCTTCAGTGACAGATAAGAGCTCTAGTCCCAGAAGGTTGACAGCCTGCACTTGAGGCAGCTTTGGTCCCAGGCTGGGGGTGTCTGTGATGGGAGACGGACGGTGGGATCCAGCACTCCGACTCAGCCCCAGGATGCCCCGTGCACCTGCGTGGACACACCGAGACTTTAGCCCGAAACAGGTAATACTCCGGGGGTCTATTTGTTTACATTTTTTTCTGGTTTATTGCCTGTGGTTAAGGTTAAGATCAACTGGTTAAATAAAGTCGTATGTTGAGAAATACAGGGGAGCTAAATGGCTGTGACTCCGGAGGCCCAGGTGAAGGCCCCGGTGAAGGCCCCGCCAACTCCGCCAGGTATTTTGGGATGAAGCCAGAGCCCCTGTCCCCACAGCGTGCGTGTAGTTTAAGCCCCCGGCCTGCTGGCAGCCGTATGGTTATCTTCACCTGTCAACTAAGCAAGGCGCGGGCAGCTGGTAAAACAGTATTCCCAGGTGTGTCTGTGAGGGCGTTTCCAGAAGAAATTAGCGCTTGGATTGGGAGACTGTAAAAATCACCCTTACCACTGCAGGTGGCTTCAGCCAAATGGGTTGAGGCCCCAGTAGAGCCAATAGAACAAAATGGTGGAGGGAAGGCAGATCCACACGCCGCTTGAGCAGCGCATCTGTCTTCTCCCAGGGGGCCGCAGCGCCCAGCTTCTTGGGTCCTCGGGCTGAGACTGGGACTCCCCTGCTGGCTTCCGCGGCCCCAGTCCCACCCACAGGGGCTCCTCAGTCGCCGTGTCCAGTGAGCCCACCCTCACCACGTCTCTTCCCCTCTGTCCCTTCCTCTCTGTCCATGGGTCTGTCTGGCCTGTTGGTTCTGTTCCTCCCGAGAACCCCGGCTGACACAGCAGCCCCAGGGTGACCAAGACCGCTTGTCACCAGGGAAGTTCTTGCTATCGAGATTTAAAGAAAAAGTCTCAAGGCCAAAATCTTTTGTTGCTGTTTGCGTTTGGGTTGCTCCCACCAAACTCCTCCCCGCTCTGAGGGAAGAGAAGACCCCCCCCCCCCATCCAATGAAGCTTGCTAACTGGTTTTCACAGAAGACACATTAAAACCTTGATGTTTCAATAGTTTAAAGGATGAAATGTTTAGGTACATTATTCAGGTCATAAGAAGACAATTAGGTAAATGCTAAAGCTGATTTGGAACGTTACTCTGGTGGACGCAAATGATTCAGCAGCACGTTGCTCAAACTGTTTGGCGTGTGGTGTTACAGGACTTCTTTTCCATGCTGGAAAGATCATTGTGTCAAGGGAACGAGATCGCCGTCCTCTTCCAACAAAACAAACATTTTAGAGGATTTCTGAATTCTTTATGAAAACCTAAACCCACATAGTGCTTTTGTTGCGGTAATTCCTGTCTTTCACGTGTGAACAGGCGCTGCGCCATCCCCAGCTCTCAGCAGCAGTGGAAAAGAACAGCCAGGGCCTGGCCGCAACCCCCCACCCCGTCCTCCCTCTGTCACGTAGGCAGCTCCCCCAGGGCTGGCTGCCTGTGAGGTTTTCACAAAAACCCTGAGCGGCTTGTAACCTCAAGTTACACTTGCAGTTCTTGAATTTTGTCATTTGCCTGTTTTGCGCCCCAATCTGTATCCCCAGATCAAGACCCACTAAAATCCCGAAAGAGGCCCAAAACAGGCAAGCCCAGGGGAGCTAGGTCCGAAGTCAGGGTCAAAGGAGGAGGAACCCCAGGTTTAAGTGGCTGATGAAAGCTTCCTTTAGGGAAAAGAGAGTTAGCTGGACTCTGTGGGAGGGAGGGGAGGACCGGAGATGGTTCACGGGAAGGTTGGTGGGACCACCAGACACTCCTCAGACGCTTGGTCCACCCTGGGGCTGGGGTCCACACTCATGAGGTCACCAGCTTCAAAAGGAAAGGGCTCTCCAGTTTCTGTCCTTCGCACAAGGCTCTTGAGAGCTAGTAACCCTGTGTGGTGGGGACGGATTGCGCTGGCCACCAACACCAGGACAGAGAAACACAACATGTGCAAGGCTCATGTGACCAACAGCAGAACGCATGGCGGCCACGTGGCCAGTATGTGAGGCAGGCCGTCAGGGCCCCAGAGGCAGGCTCCGTCGCCAACAAGGTTTTCTAGAAGGGCCGACAATAATAAGCACACGGTGGAGCACCAGCCCAAGAATCTCCTCACAAGTGCCAAATGAAAGAGATGCAGCTTGAGAAAGATGCAGGCCAAACAAATGCATAACAGTTGAAACTGCCCATTTCAAAGCCTGGCTCTGGGTCACTGAGCCCCTGACAGACGTGGACAGTGTCTCTCTCATAAGCACCTGCCAGCCCGGGCCCTCGCCACCCCGCCCGCCTCTGCCTGTTCTGGAGACAGCCTACTTGCAAAAGATAAACCAAAAACCCAAACCAAAGCACTAAGACCTAATCATCAAATCCTGCCACGTGGACTTGGAGACCGCCAGGGCCACAGCCCTCCGCACCCTCCAGGGCCCATCGTGGGTGAGCCTGCTTCTCTCATGTGGGGGTAATAACATGAGAGGGGGGAGCTGCCTACGTGACAGAGGGAGGATTTTCCCGAAGGCAATGTCGACCTTTTGATACTTTATGTCACAGTGTCTGAAGCCTCCCAATCTCCCCATTTGGAGGCAGAAGACTTTCACAACGTATTTCTAGAGTAATTCTACATTTTATTCTTTGTGAAAAGCTGTTTTCACAGGACTGCTGAGTTCTCTCAAACAACCCTCCAGACAAATGATAGGGAGTGGCCTCAGCCTGACAAATGAATTTGGGGGAGCCTCAGTCCATGGAGAATGGATTCCTTCGGTCCCCCACAGCCAGACTGTCGCTCCAGTCTGGCCAGCTACATGTGATTGCAAAAGAGCCCTTGGGGACGCGGACGAAAGACGGAAAGATGCTGGACTGGGACACAATATCATGTGTCAGCGTCTGTAGGAGCATCAGCTCGCCTCGGCACACAGAGAGGATGCTGTCCCCCCAGCAGGTGGATGATCTACCCCCTGGGGCTGTTTCCAATCTGTCTGTGAGCACTCAGCAGGGAGCATGCCCGTGTTAGCAGGAAAGGAGGGGTGTAACAGGACTGAGCAGCAAGGACTCACTGTCAAAGCCCAGAAGCATCCAGAAAGAAAGCCACTGGGTAGGGTGGAGGCAGGAAGGCTCTGTGCTCCTCACCTTGGCCTCCCCTCTGGTCTTCAGGACAACCATCCAGATGGTGACAGGCTTGCCCCGTTTGTGCCCCCCATGGAGAAGCTGGGTCCAGAGCCCTCCAGGAGGAGATGCGTTGTTTCCTTCCAGCCAGGGGTTCAGGAGTTCAGGAGACAACATCCCTTCATGAAGACACCTGTTTTGTCAGCCATGATGGTGGAAAGGGGATGTGGTTGGAACAGGTCTGAGCTCCCTTAAAGCAGAGGCACACATTCATTTCTTTACCTCATTTTGGTCAGAGTGCCGGCCCCCAGGCTGAAGATCTCCTTATAAGAAAGGTCGCCAGAGTGTGAGTACAAGTTCCAGATGTGTCACCACATGCTCTCACCCCCTGACATCACTGGACATTGCCACCCCCTGGGAGACCCCCAAGCCCCATTCATCCTAGGGCCAACTTCTGATGGTGGCTGCGAGCCGGGGCCCGTCCCTGCCTCACTGGCACCTGAGAGTCTGCTCGGATGCTGGTTAAACACTTCTGGTGGCAGGGCGCTTATTACCCAAAACATCAGACCAGAGGGTGTCTGGCCGAGCTGTCTACATTGCGGGACCACTATAATCCTTAGCAGTGCCTTCCTGGAAACGTCCCCTGAAAGGCACATGATGCCTACTGCTCTCATAATTGCAGGCAGTAGCTGGAGAGCCACAGTGTGGCACGGACGGAACAGGGGGACAGGGGAGACGCAGCACTGCTGACTCCATCCCAAGAGGGCTGATGGTATCCAGGAGGAGACCAAGGTTTCAAGGGACCGCTCCGTGGGGCTGCAGTTCTACCTCGCGCCACTGGGTGTCGCTGGCGGGAGGGGCACAGACCGCCCCGCCAGGCTCTCACCTGCTCTCAAAACTCCCCATGCCTGGGGCGCCTGGGTGGCTCAGCCGTTAAGCGTCTGCCTTCGGCTCAGATCATGATCCCAGGATCCTGGAATCGAGTCCCGCATCGGGCTCCCTGCTCGGCGGGGGGCCTGCTTCTCCCTCTCCCACTCCCCCTGCTTGTGTTCCTGCTCTCTCTGTCTCTGTCAAATAAATAAATAAAATCTTTAAAAAAAAAAAAAAAAAAACTCCCCGTGCCTACCGTGAACTCAGTTTTGATTTATAATAACTTTATTACCACATTACTCAAAGGTGTGCAAATACAAAATCCGTACAGCTTATGCTTCTCGAATAACAGCAAAAATTTAAAGTATAAAACTGGAAACAGAGCAGTACAATTCAAGTTAATGTTAATTTAACGTGGTGGGTGATGTTGCTCTGCTGGAACTAAATTGTTGATTTGGAATTTAATGGGACTAATGTGCATTCACGTTTTTTGGTCCACTGGTTATGGTCTTGAGTCCATTTACTATAAACATGATCAACTATAAGTTAAGTCATTTTTTTAATTTATAAGTTGACTCATTTTAAACCATCTACCCGTTCTTTGATGACCCACTAAATCGAGGAATGCAAGCTCAGTAACAGTTCATTCCTCTCCCACTTTACACACCCTCGCACGCAGTACAGACTCATTATAATGCTGATTAGCTTTGAGGTATTCTCCAAAGAGAGTTACATAAATACTATTAATACCTTCTTTGTACTCTGCAGCCAGTGAGATCTGGTCAGACCTTGGCAAGCAGGAACCGCGAGGTCCCCTCCATCCTTCCTGCACCCCCTTGAGGTGTGACCTGGGCCCAGACGTGCAGCTGCTTTCCCCCTGCCTTGGCGGCCCTTCTGGTCTCAGGGCCCCACCACAGCCACCTCCAGCAGCTTTTGCTGCAGAGACCACTGACCCCACAACCATGAGGCACTGCAGCGAGTGCCACCTGTGAGGGCAAGCATCTGAGCTCCGCTCCCAGCTGGGCTCAGCTCAGCTCTGCAGCCTCAGCTCTGGACCCGCTGATGCAGGGTCTGAAAGGGGCCTTCGCAGAAGACCATCGAATGCCGGACGACAACTGGGACGCTGGGGGTTCATGCGGGCGCCACCCATCCCCTAGCCTCTGAAGTTAAGGTAGAAGGAGAGGCGCCCCATCAGCTCACCTGAGCAACCAGTTCCTTCCCGTGGCACTAGTGTATATGACAAGACTTGTGAGGATGTGGCTAAGCATCTGCTGAGAACAATCCCCAAATATCCCGCTGTGATTCCAACATTCCCGCCACTGTTCTGCAGTGGTTGCTGCTCTCCCCAGACACCAACAAGCATCTCAAGTGCGGGGAATTCTTGGTTCCAAATGAACACTACTCTTAGCCCTATGGCAGCCTAGATACCCTGCTATGATTTTGTTCCAGTAAAAAGTAAATAAGTGAACTTTGCAACTTCTGCAAAGCTCTTCATCCTCACCCAACAATGTCTCCCAGAAGGGTTTGCAAAAAGCCATGTTTGCCAGCATGCTGTTTTCTCCAGGCTCAGCTCCTAGAGATAATACCAATGGTGCTGATACCCAGTGCCACGCAAAAATGAAAATGCACACACAAATCCAAGGGGGCACTGCTGTCACCATGGGACAGAGCCAGCTCAGAAGCCCAGGCCACTGGCCCTGAGGGGTAGGTGTTCCTAGCAAATTTAGAGCAAATCCACAGAGACAAGCTCGCATTGTTTCCCATCTAAACCCACCTGTTGCAACAACTGAGTGGCCACACAGACATCCACATCTGACCCTACTCCGTGATTCTAAAAGGAAGATCCGAACAGAAAGGGGAGGCACAGCTTCACTCATAATATCCAGAGGCAAACGGCAGACCAAACCGTCCCCACTCCAACCCAAGAAGTTAAAAACCTAAATGACTCTAATACAGAGTTGTAGGAAAGTTAACTTTTTTCTCTGGGAAACACAAGGAAATCTTGTTTACACTTAAAATTGGTGACTTCTACTGTATGTATTTTATATCTCGATAAAAAAATCACCGATGAGAAATGAACCCTGCTTTCCCCTGCCTCAGCGCCCTTCCCATGCCATTCCGGAGTCCTCTGCTTTGTTTCGGGAGCATTTGCTCTTTGTAATGAAGGACGGGTGCTTCTGTTTCTTTAATGTGTGGGTCTCTCTTTAGGCAAAGGCTCCGTGAGAGGCTGTCAGCTCATCACCAGATGAGGCCCGGTGCTACCGCTTAGCAGAGGATAGCTGGCATCTGGATGGTCCTGGAGCCTCGGGGCTTTTAAGCCTGTCTCAAGGACCCACAAAGTTCTGTTTGCCTTGAAGGATGTGTATGTTCACACAGTTATTCAAACATACACAGTGAGGCGGTCACCATCACAGTCAAGATGGAGGACATTTCCATCACTTCAAAAAGAGCACCTTTTTCAATCAATCCCCTTCCCTCGGGATCTGCCTGGATTCGGGCAACACGGATCTATAATTTTGTCTTTCCTAGACATTTATGTAAATGGAGTCACTTGGTCTGACTCCTTTCACTGAGCACGGTGCCTGGGAGAGCCCCCCTGCTTCTCTGTGTATTTGTAGCTCTTGGATTCTTGCAGCTCAGTAGCACTGCATCCTGTGGATGCACCAGGGTGAGATTATCCACTCACCAACGGATAGACCTTTGGGTTGTTTCCGGACTGGGGCTATTACAAATACAGACACTAGGAACACACAGGTCCTTGTGTGGACATGTTTGCTCAGGGCTGGGATGAGGGTGAGGCAAGGAGAGCATTGGGTACAAAGTTTAAGGAGGCGCTCACTCGGGGTGCTGCAAGAGCAGCCCAGGGGCGTGAATTTCCCCCCCTGGGCACCTGTCTTGTCTCATATAGCCTCACCCTTGGTTTTCATTTCTTCGGGACTGGTACTGTGACATCCACAACCAAGAGTGGGATGCTGGGTCATACAGTCAATGTTCATTTAAAATTATAAGAAACTGCCAGACCAGTCCCCAGAGTGGACTCACCACTTCCAGAGCCTTCTGCAATGCATGGGAGTTCTGGTTGTTGCCCCTGCTCCACCACACCTGGGGCTTTTCCATCTTCCCATGCTGGCCCTTGGGTAGGTTTGTGCAGTAGTGTCTCGCTGTGACTTTAATTCACGTTTCCCTAATGACTCATGATGCTAAGCACTTTTCCACATTTCATGTAATTTGTCTACCTCCTCTGGTGAAGTGTCTGTTCACATCATTTGCTCATTTTTGAGAGGCTCTTCATCCTACTGCATCTTTCTTTTTAAATAGTTGTTGTCGTTGTTTAAGATTTTATTTATTTGTCAGAAACAGAGCACAAGCAGGGGGAGCGGCAGAGGGAGAGGGAGAAGCAGGCTCCCCACTGAGCAGGGATCCCATCGTGGGGCTCGATTCTAGAACCCTGGGACCATAACCTGAGCCGAAGGCAGACGCTTAACCCACTGAGGCACCCAGGGGTCCCCCTATTGCATCTTATTCTAAGAGTTCTATTGTAGGTTCTCAATAGAAGTCATGCATCAGATATATGTTTTGCAAATATTTTAAGAGTATGTAATGCTCTACTGTTTTAGCTATATCCCCAAATTTTTAATATTAAAGTTAAAATTTAATATGCTGTGTTTTTATTGTTACTTACTTCAAAAATATTTTTTAACTTCCTCGGTGACTTCTTCTTTGACCCATAGGTCATCTTAAAGTGTGTTGTTTAATCTCCAGATATTCGGGAGCTTTTAAAAAGATGTTTAGTATTTTTTTACTTCTAACAATTTTGTTGCAGTCAAAAACATTTATGTAATGTTTCAGTATTTCAGAAACTATTGCAGTTTGTTTTATGGCCGAGAATATGATCTATCTTTTTTTTTTTTAAAGATTTTATTTATTTATTTGAGACAGAGAGAATGAGAGACAGAGAGCATGAGAGGGAGGAGGGTCAGAGGGAGAAGCAGACTCCCTGCCGAGCAGGGAGCCCGATGCGGGACTCGATCCCAGGACTCCAGGATCATGACCTGAGCTGAAGGCAGTCGCTCAACCAACTGAGCCACCCAGGCGCCCGAGAATATGATCTATCTTGATAAGCATTTTACATGTGCCCTTGGAAGGTCGTGTTGCAGTTGGATGTCATGTTCTATAAATGTCAGTTAGGTTAAAGAAGTTAGCTATGCCAATCAGATTACCTATATTCTTACTGATTTTTTAGTGTCTAATTGTTCTATTCATTTCTGGGAAAGATGTATCAGAGTCTCCAAGATAATGTTACGATTTTTGCTTTAAACGATCGTGCCTTTTTAAAAAATCCAAGAGAAGAAAACCAAAATTATGTTTAGTCTTTTGTATTTATTTACATTTTTACCATTTCCAGTGTCTTTGGTTCTTCCTGCTGATCTGAGTTGTCCTCTTGAGTCATTTCCCCTCAGACTGACGGGGTCTCTGGAATTACTTGTGAAGATATATTTCTCTGTTCTTGTTTATCTGAAAATGTCTTTAGCTCTTTGTGTTTGAAGGAGTTCTTCATTAGATAGCAAATTTATTAGATTTCAATTGACAGTTTTTTCCCTTCAGTACTTCAAATAATCACTCCAATGTCTTTATGTGTGTATAATTTCTGATGAAAAGTCAGCCATTATCACTGATCCCTTGTAGGTACCATGTTATATTCCTGTGGCTGCTAGCCACATTTTCTCTTTACTCTGGTTTTCAGCAGTTCGACTATAATTTAACTAGGGGCCATCTTCTTGGAGCTGCCTGGATTTGAAAATTAATGTTTTCCATCAAATTTTGGACAAGTTTGAGTCTTTTCTTTATTTCTTCAAATATATTTGCTGCCTTTTTGTCCCTCTTTTTCTGGTATTCCAATTACACTGTGTTGAATTTATTCATACTGTGCCATAGGTCTTTGAAGTTCTGTTCAGTTTTATTCAATGTTCATTCTCACTTTCATTTAAGATGAGCAATCTCTATTGATCTATCTTTTAGTTAATGAATTCTCTCTCCTGTACCTAATATGCTTATAAACAAATCAAACAAATATTTTAATTTCAGTTATCGTACTTTTGAATTGAGAATTTCCACCGTAATCCTTTTTTTTTACAATTTCTATTTTTCCATTGAGACACTCTGTGTGTTCATTCATTGACAGCATATTTTCCTTCCATTCTTTGAATATATTTATAATACCTCATTTAAAATTTTTGTCTGCTACATCCAACATCTGAGCCCTTTTGAAAACGGTTTTTATAAATTGCCTTCTTTTACTGAATGTGTATCACACTTTCCTGTTTCTTTTCATGTGTTGTATTTTTTGGGGAAAAAATCCAGTCATTGTAAATAATATGTCATAGCATTTCTGGATTCTGTCCTGTTCTTCTGAAGATAATTGCTCTTCTAATAGGCAGTTTATTTGCTTAAATTGCGACTGGAAGTGTTGTTTCCCATGCAGTATGCAGCTGTCCATATCTGTTCTTATGACTTTTCACTGTTGCTTTTTTAGCCTATAGGACTTACCTGAGTCTGCAAAATTGGCAGCCAGTCAGGATTTGAACAGAGACGGCTTCGCCCTCTCAATGGTCTCCTTGCTTCTAGGTATCTCCCTATTTTTGCCAGGGCTCTGCCAGATTTGGACTCTGTTCTTTAACATTTCAAGCCTGACTGGCTTCAGCTTTTTGCCATCAAGCTACACACCATTAGGGAATAAATTCAGTAAACAAACAAACACAACACCTCTCAGGTCTGGTTCTGCATGGCTCTGTCTGTCCGTAATTGGTCTCTCTCTACTGAGTACCTGCTTTTTCCCCCAGGTCCCTAGGGTCTCCCTCTCATGTGTATCCTTGAGCTGACAACCAGGGATTTTAGAGACTTTACTTTCTGAATTTGGATCTCAATCCCTCTAGATTCTTACACATCCAGATTTTTCCTTTGAACTTGGAAACGTGAACTCTGGTCTCTGGTACCTTTGGCTGACAAGACTGTGTTTTCTCTCGATGTTCTGCTCCACAGCCAGAGCTGGGGAAGAGGTGGCAAGGGGGAGGGCCTGACGGCGCCATTGGCTAGAGTCTTCCCTTCCAATCTTTCACGACTTCTAATCCACCAGCCCAGCCTAAGATCCTGGTCTGGGCTCTGAAGAGGGAGAAACACAGGGAATCCAGGTAAATCTGCTGCCAGTACACAAGAGGAAACTCCCCTGCTCTTCCTCCTGCTGCTACACCTGATGCCCTTTCCCTCTGTGAGTGACCCTGTGAAGTGGTGACCTCCTCTCCTCACCCCAGTTTGGAGTCCTCTGTGTGCCCTGTTCTCGAAGCTGAGCTGAGGTAGGGGCAGGAGAGGAGCCTCTGGTACCTGTGACTACTGAGTAACCTGTCTTTTCTCCCAAACTTGAGCCTTCTAGAAAATTAAGTTCTGGGCCAGATGGGCCCCTTTTTGAATAGACTCAGGTTTAAGTTTGGGTCTGTAGGGAACTAGCTGTAAGACCTTGGGCATTATTTAATCTTCTGACCTTCAATTTTCTCATAATATCTTACAATAGCAACTGCCTATTTAGAACAGTGTTAAAGATTAAATGGAAGAAAAGCAATCAGCATAGAGTCTGGCAAAAAATATGATCTACTACTACAGTTCTGTTGAAGATAAAGTTGAATGCATTGGACGATGAAGCACTGTCTTACATCAAACCCAGGCGTCATCCAGGTTGGCGAGGCTAGCTTGGTCAATATACATAACCTGCCACAACTTCAATTTTTCTGAAAATAAGAATGATGTCACCTACCTCATAGAAGGTGCAAGGATAAAATGACACAATACATATAAAACACTTAAAACAGGATTTGGTACATAACGAGACCTAATAAATGTTACCTATTGTTAAGGCTAGTCCTCCCAAACTCTGCAAGGCTTTATCATCCCATATTGTTGCTGAGGAAACAAAGGTCTAAAAATTGAGACTCTTGTCCAAGGCCACCCGGGCACTCACTGGTGAACCAGGACTTCGTCCCTTCCGTGAAGAGCAAACACATCTGTCCAGACTGCCTTCCTCGGGCTGCAGGTGGACCCTCAGCTGTCGGATTCCACAGCTCTCTGTGCTTCCAGGGTAATACTTCGCACAGTCGGACCTGCCCTGCAGTGACTCCCTGGGGCGACTGGCCTAGTCTTATTCCTCCTGCGTGAACCAGCACCTGACATCAGCCAGCCCCTAGAAGTGCCGTTGACCTGAAATGAAATGAGGTGCCCGGGGTTGGAGCCCCAGAGCAGGGAGGGCTTCCTGTGAGCCTGCATCCCAGGGCAAAGATGACTCCTCTCCCAGGACCGAGTCTGGACCAGGAGGAGAAGGGTGGGGCTGATGGCACAGAAAGGAAGTTGGGAGAAGCTGCTGGCTTGGGTCAGAGAGCAAAGTGGGGGAAGGGGACACGCGAAGGGCAGGTGGTGATGGAGAAACAAGGGCCGTTCACTTAGGATTCTGGGATCTGAAAAGCCACTGATGGCTCCCTACCCTGAACCCCAGGACTGGCTTGTGACCTGGCCTCACGGTCCCTGCCAGGGACTTGCTCCTACAGGAGAGACCTGAGACACACCCAGGAAACCGCAGGACTTTGAACACGTGCACAGCCACCTGTCAACGCCCAGAAAAAGAAAGGGAGTCCGGTTACTGTGAGGATGAGAAGCTCTGGGTGGCGGGTGGGGAGGGGTCCGTCTAGGAGAGCTTCCTGGAGAAGGAGGGGCAGGAGGGGGGTGGGGAGGGAGAGGAGGAGGCTCAGCTTTGGCCAGGAGGGGGCAGCTAGCTGCAAAGGAGGAGGAGAGAATCAGGGGGTGATAGTCTTTGAGGGAAGATGAGGCTTCCTGCCTGTGGCTGGGATGCTGG
>NC_138374.1:135990830-136011439 GCF_054177405.1 Leptonychotes weddellii
TTTACTTTTACCTACATTCCGTTCTGCCTTTCTCCCCACATCATTCCCCTCTGAACAATTCTGACCCTTAAATCTTTAAGGTTGCTGAGGATGGAAGGTCTTATCTTCTAGTAACTTCATTCTGTTGAATAGGGCCGTAGAGATGTCCCTACCTATGCGTCCACATTGGTCAGTGGGGGGAATTTATATATGAGTTACCAAAGGCAGAGGCAACCAATCCAAGGTAGACAACGTGTATGAACCGTGAGTAGAAGGGATCCTCTCTAGGCTGGAAGCTATGGTAGTGAAGGAGTCTTGGCATCAGGCAGGGAGACATTGGAAAAGACAACAAAATAAGGTTAGGTTAATGCTATAATGAGAAAGAGAAGCCTGAATAAAAAGACCTTTGATAGTCAACTAAAATTTTCCTCCAGGCCTTTATTGTCATTTGGAGAGAAATTTGAGGTCTTCCACAGGTTCACGGGAATAATAAGAAGGCATGTTAGCTTGCTCATTGGTTTCCTGTGAGGGAGATACAGGTTTAGGTCCGATATATGAGCCCACAAACAGTGCCCCTCTAGTTTTACTGCCGCAGGAGTACATAATATGACCCACTAGCGACCCTTCCATTTGAGAGTTAAATCCCCTGCTGTGCTAGACTTCCAATCCTTTAAATAAACCAGTTATCTGGGGTTTATATGGGGTGGGTTGCTGGTAACTGTCAGATCGGGTATAGGGAGGATAAGGTTTGCCTATTCATTTAGAGATTTATGAATTAATCTGGCCTCAAGTGCATAATTTAACAGAGTGTTATAGTCTCCATCTATTGATAGGTCTACAGTGAGAAAAGGTTTTTCATGTAGTAACTCAAAGAGACTTAACCCTATTGGTTGTTTCGGGGGCAATCCTCATTCTGAGAAGCCCAGCTGTAAGAGAATAATCCAGTTTTCTTGAGTCTCTATTCTTAAAATCTAGTATCTACAAAGATGTGTTATTGAAACATTTTCTCTCTATAATAACCCTCACTTTTATTTTATTTTTAAAGATTTTATTTATTTATTAGAGAGAGAGAGCGCATAAGCAAGGTGAGAGGGAGAGGGAAAAGCAGGCTCCCCGCTGAGCAGAAAGCCCAACATGGGGACTCAATCTCAGGACCCCGGGATCATGACCTGAGCCAAAGGTAGCTGCTTAACTGACTGAGCCACCCAGGCATCCCAATAACCCTCATTTTTAATCAGAGATCACCAAATCTGGACTAATTTGTTTGTAAAACAAGTCCAATTTTAACAAACTTGGCCTAATGATTTATATAAGCTCAGCAAGAATAGTGATTGATCATAGAGATCTTCTACAACCTGTTTTGCTGGGACTTTGATAAGGAATCTCTAGGTTGAACTTTTAGTAGCCTCTCTAGGCCAAAAGCCAAACCAAGTGCTTGCCAACAGACATGCCTGCAATACCTGCAGATGTGGGTGGATTCCTCTTCAGGAGGTCCCCAATATATTCTGAGGTTCTTGCACCTGCCAGAGTGACATTCTTTACTCACCTGGTGAGGCTGCTGGGAGCTCTGTAAGCAAGCTATTGATG
This sequence comes from Leptonychotes weddellii, assembly GCF_054177405.1. Lineage (NCBI taxonomy): Eukaryota > Metazoa > Chordata > Mammalia > Carnivora > Phocidae > Leptonychotes > Leptonychotes weddellii. Next base: position 135,992,397 of record NC_138374.1, read on the forward strand.
GGGGAAACAAAGGCAAAAGAAATGTCACTTAAATTAAAATCTCCTTACAGCTTGCAGCCCACTGATAGATCCCTGAAACCTACAGAGCATGACCTTCCTTGAGGAACTCATGGCAGCCTCAGTGCCTTCATGTTTAAAGGAATCTTATCTTGGCAGCAGCTGGCCCCTTGCTTCCAGATTCCTTGGAGATTTGCGCTATCCCTAATCCCTACTAATTAGGAAATATACAGTCAGTCACTGCTCACAATCCCAGTACAGCTCTTTCTGCCCACAGGTCTTGTCCTGGGAGCAGGGAGGGGGAAATGACCAAACTTCAAAGAACAAGTAGACATGGTTCTATCTGTGCTGGAGATGTCAAGTTTCAGTTCCCGGTCAGTTTTCAATAGAAGACTGCCAGCAGCAGCACACAGTGGAAACCCACCCAGGACCCTGTCACTCAAGAGAGCTTCTTCTTTCCTTTCTGCTCTCACCTTCACTTAATAAACTTCAACCGCACTCACCCTTTTGTGTCCACGAGGTTCATTCTTCGACCTCGTGAGATGAGAACCCTGTGACCCTGCAACAGTATCAGGCCAGCATTTCCAAGGGGCTCTTTTGGCTTCGTGCTTCATAACGTCAATCTTAGTTCCTTAAAACCGTTTTGTCATATCTGAGTCTGTGCATGTCTCCCAAAAACGAGATGGAAGGCAAAGCCTTGGTAAAATAACCAATATTTCCAATGGTGTCCTGTTACAAGGAGAACACATTCTTATTGAATTTACGCAAATGACTATAATTGCCAAGGAAGAAAGAATACTTACTGAGACCTTTTGAATTTCAGAGAGTTCAGGTAGAGAGAAAAGTTAAAGGCATCCATTTGTTCACAGAGGAATACTTTAGAATTATTTCTGTATATCACTGATGTCTAAGAGAAAGTTTCCTTAATCTGGAAGAGCAAACATTAGAGAACCAGCAATGTTTTAAACACGAGTCACAAACTGTAATCTTCCTCAGTTTATTTAGTCCCATGTCACTAATTCTTGTTCAGTTTGAATGCAGCTTTTTTTACTTAGTTCCAGAAATTCTTCCCCATTTTAGTTTTATGATTCTGAAGATATGAAAAACCTGTATTTGTAAAAAGTTCTTTTTGTTAATTTTAGCCATTCTGACTGGTATTAGGTGGGATCTCATTGTGGTTTTGATTTGTATTTCCTTGATGTCAAGTGATGTGGAGCATTTTTTTATGTGTCTGTTGGCCATTTGTATGTCTTCTTTGGAGAAATGTCTGTTCATGTCTTCTGCCCATTTCATGACTGGATTATTTGTTTTTTGGTGTTGAGTTTGATGAGTTCTTTATAGATCTTGGATACTAGCCCTTTATCTGATAAGACATTTGCAAATATCTTTTCTAATTCTGTAGTTTGTATTTTGGTTTTGTCAACTATTTCCTTTGCTGTGCAAAAGCTTTTTATTTTGTTGACGTCCCAATAGTTCATTTTCACTTTTGTTTCCTTTGCCTTTGAAGATGAGTCCAGCAAGAAGTTGCTGCAGCCAGGGTCAAAGACATTGCTGCCTGTGTTCTCCTCTAGGATTTTGAGGGATTCCTGTCTCACATTTAAATGTATCATCCATTTTGAGTTTATCTTTGTGTGTGGTGTAAGAAATTGGTCTACTTTCATTCTTCTACATGTGGCTGTCCAATTTTCCCAACACCAGTTGTTGAAGAGACTGTCTTTTTTTCCATCGGATATTCTTTCTTGCTTTGTCAAAGATTAGTTGACCATAGAGTTGAGGGTCCATTTCTGGGCTCTCTCTTCTGTTCCACTGATCTATGTGTCTGTTTTTGTGCCAGTACCATGCTGTCTTGATGATGACAGCTTTGTAATAGAGCTGGAAGTCCGGAATTGTGATGCCGCCGGCTTTGCTTTTCTTTTTCAACATTCCTCTGGCTATTTGGGGTCTTTTCTGTCCATACAAATTTTAGGATTATTCATTCCAGCTCTGTGAAAAATGTCAATGGTATTTTGATAGGGATTGCATTGAATGTGTAGATTGCTCTAGGTAGCATTGACATTTTAACAATATTTATTCTTCCAATCCATGAGCATGGAATGTTTTTCCATTTCTTTGAGTTTCTTCAATTTCTTTCAAGAGTGTTCTGTAGTTTTTGGAGTACAGATCCTTTACCTCTTTGGTTAGGTTTCTTTTTTTTTTAAGATTTTATTTATTTATTTGACAGAGAGACACAGCGAGAGCAGGAACACAAGCAGGGGGAGTGGGAGAGGGAGAAGCAGGCATCCCGCTGAGCAGGGAGCCCGAAGTGGGGCTTGATCCCAGGACCCCGGGATCATGACCTGAGCCGAAGGCAGACGCTTAACGACTGAGCCATCCAGGCGCCCCTCTTTGGTCAGGTTTATTCCTAGGTATCTTATGGTTTTTGGTGCAATTGTAAATGGGATAGATTCCTTAGTTTCTCTTTCTTCTGTCTCATTGTTAGTGTATAGAAATGCAACTGTTTTCTGTGTATTGATTTTATATCCTGCCACTTTGCTGACTTCCTGTATGAGATCTAGCAATTTTGGGGTGGTCTTTTGGGTTTTCCACATAGAGTATCCTGTCATCTGCAAAGAGTGAGAGTTTGACTTCTCTGCTGATTTGGATGCCTTTTACTTCTTTTTGTTGTCTGATTGCTGAGGCTAGTACTTCCAATATTATGTTGAACAACAGTCGTTAGAGTGGACATCCCTGTTGTGTTCCTGACTTTAGGGGAAAAGCTCTCAGTTTTTCCTCATTGAGAATGATATTTCCTGTGGGCTTTTCACATATGTCTTTTATGATGTTTTCCCTCTATCCCTACACTGTGAAGAGTTTTAATCAAGAAAGGATGCTGTAATCTGTCAAATGTTTTTTCTGCATCCATTGAGAGAATCATATGGTTCTTGTCCTTTCTTTTATTAATGTGGTGTATCACATTGATTGATTCGTGGATGTTGAACCACCCTCGCATCCCAGGAATAAATCTCACTTGGTTGTGGTATCCAGTCCTGTCCTGGACCATCTTTCTCTGCCTTTAATGTACTGTTGGATCCTATTGGCTAGTATCATGGTGAGAATTTTGGCATCCACGTTCATCAGGGATATTGGTCTGTAATTCTTTTGGTGGGGTCTTTGTCTAGTTTTGGGATCAAGGTAATGCTGGTCTCATAGAACAAGTTTGGAAGTTTTCCTTCCATGTCTATTTTTTGAAACAGCTTCAGAAGAATAGGTATTGGTTCTTTAGATGTTTGGTAGTATTCCCCTGGGAAGCTATCTGGCCCTGGACTCTTGTGTGTTGGGAGATTTTTGATCACCGCTTCAATATCCTTGCTGATTATGGGTCTTTTCAGGTTTTCTATTTCTTCCCATTTCAGTTTTGGTAGTTTATAAATTTCTAGGAATGCATCCATTTCTTCCAGATTATCTGATTTGTTGGCATATAGTTGCTCATAATATGTTCTTATAATTGTTTGTATTTCTTTGGTGTTGGTTGTGATCTCTCCTCTTTCATTCATGATTTTATTTATTTGGATCATTTTTCTTTTTGATAAGTCTGGCTAGGGGGTTATCAATCTTATTAATTCTTTCAAAGAATGAGCTCCTAGTTTCATTGATCTGTTCTACTGTTATTTTGGTTTCTATTTCATTGATTTCTGCTCTAATCTTTAGTATTTCTCTTCTCCTGCTGGGTTTAGGCTTTATTTGCTGTTCTTTCTCCAGCTCCTTTAGGTGTAAGGTTAGGTTCTGTATTTGGGACCCTTCTTGTTTCTTGAGAAAGGCTTGTATTGCTATATACTTCCCTCTTAGGACCATCTCTGATGCATCCCAAAGGTTTTGAACTGTCATGTTTCCATTTTCATTTATTTCCATGAATTTTTTAAATTCTTCTTTAATTTTCTGGTTGACACATTCGTTCTTTAGTAGGATGGTCTTTAACCTCCATGTATTTGTGTTCCTTCCAAATTTTCTCTTGTGATTGAGTTCAAATTTTATTTATTTATTTATTTATTTTAAAGATTTTATTTATTTATTTGAGAGAGAGAGAGAGAATGAGAGAGAGCACATGAGAGGGGTTAGGGTAAGAGGGAGAAGCAGACTCCCTGCCGAGCAGGGAGCCCGATGCGGGACTCAATCCAGGGAATCCAGGATCATGACTTGAGCCAAAGGCAGTCGCTTAACCAACTGAGCCACCCAGGCGCCCCGAGTTCAAATTTTAAAGCATTGTGCCTGACCCAAGGCTGTGTGCTCTAGGCAAGGCCAATGTCTGAGCAAACAGCTCTGCAGCTTTGCCTCCTTGTCTGTGAAACTGGAGAGGCTCATTTTCTTATAAACATGCCCATGATGTGATGGGACAGCAGGTCCTACAGCAGCGTCGTGCTTGTCCACTTCTTTCTTCCCCATCTTAGCTATTCCCTTAACAAGCTTCCAGATTGTGGACAACCCCAGCACCTCCCATACCCTGGAAAGGACCGTGGGGGAATCTGTCCAGCTGCAGCTGACCTCCTCCTTGTACCCGAATGTCTGAGAGATAGAGTGGAGTTGGCATTCTGAGCCTGAGAAAGAAGAGATCCTAGTGTCCTGGAAACCTAATGCCACTGGTCCTGACTAGTATGAGCTGGAGGAAAAATACAGGAGCAGCCTCTCCCTGACAGAGATGGCGGTTTTGAGCCTCAGGGATCTCACTACGGAAATGAGTGGATGGTATACAGCAAAAGTCAAATTCCACACAGGAAAAACCCAGAAGGAAGTCTTTAGACTCTGTGTATATGGTAAGGTGAGCCCCAATCAGGAATTCCAACAAATGCTTTATGTCAAGTAAGTGGCCTAAACAGGTTTTAAAAAAATCAAATCTTCTTTAGGAGTATTTGCATCTCTTTTGATGCCCTAACCCTAAAGGCTAGATTCTAAAGATGTCCTCTTAGGAAAAAGTAGCTAAAATGTCTTAAAAAGTATAAAAAACACATGAAATGGGGGAGGGGTAGGAAGCCATCCAAAAGGATAACAAAAAATTGCAAATTATTACAAAATTGATTAGAAATACAAAATTGTATCAGAAAGTTTCTTAACCAGTTGTTTCAAAAACTAATTTAAAAACTCTTAAGTGACCCAAAAAGTTGGCAGAAATAAAACAAGAAACCTGGACATCAGCACGGTGAGGAGCAACCCTGGGAGGGAGACCGAGGGTTAGAACTCGACATTGGGTAAAACCCTTCCCACCACTTGCCCTGCACTCCCACCAGGAGGACCGAGGGACACAGCCCCGTCCTAGACCAAGTGGAGGCTGCATGAGACCCAGGCCTGGCTCCTGGAGCTCCCAGGCCAGTGAGGACCCCCCACCCCCAGGAACAGAAACCCAGGCAGACAGTGCAGGGGCAGCAGGACAAAGGGAGGAGAGGAGCAGAGCCCGGGGTGTCTGCCTGCCCGAGCTCTCTCCCATTGGTCCCCTGCTCCAGGCACCATGACGGCCTCCTCCCTGGCTTCCCTGTCCTTGGTCTTCCCCTCCAAATCCCCCTCCACCTTACTGCTCTGTTACTGCTCTGTTGAGCTTTCAGAAATGCAGCATCCTCCTGTCCTTTCCCTGCCTACAGCCAACCTGCCCCTACTCCCCACAGGATCAACGGCACTCAGGAGAGGAAGTCTAATCCGCCCAGGATCTGGTCCCTGTCTGTCTATCCAGCTGTGTTTCCAACACTGTCTTCCCTGTGCCCTGTTCCACCTGTGTTGCCCTTCACCGCACCCGGCTGCCCACTCTTTCCTCCTTCCCAGATGCTGGGGGCTCTCCGGGGGCTACCCATACCTCACCCCTTGCCTGCATAGTGGGCAAATGTTCCTGTAACCAGTCCTGTCCTGGACCATCTTTCTCTGCCTTGCACTGGAGTTACTGGGTGTGGTCTACTCTTCACCTCACAGCCCCATTCCCGGCCCCACCTTCTGTGGCACCTGCCCGAGGTTGTACCCAGCTCCCGGCAGGCACTCAGCGGGTGTCCTTCAGCTGGGTAGGTGTCAGCAATATGTAAAGGAAACCTACAGAAACACCTAAAGTTTCTCAAAGTTTTGGTTATTCAAGCCTGATTCATATTCCTTCACCTGTTGAAAAGAGCCTATAACAAACATTCACATAAACCAACTGCCGAGCATATGCATACCGAAAAGCAGAAGCTTTCTGAATGCCTGTGTGTGCTTCCTTACACTTTGTAACAGACTTTCCATTTGGTTTTATATTTAAATTATTACCTGTTAATTAGTTCAGTTATTTTAAAAGAACTACTTAAAAGTATCATTTTTCCTAGTCACATGTGCAGTGAATTTTGGGAAGGATGGCAAGTTGGTATTTTTATTAATCCCTGATCAGTGTTGGCAGATTATAGCCTTTGGTCAAATCTAGTGCATGTGTGCTTTTATAAATAAAGTTTTATTGGAACACAGCCACATCACTACATTGGTGTGTTGTATTTGGCTGTTTTCTCTCTATAGTGGTGAAGTTGTATAGTTGTGACAGAGACTATATGGCCAGTGACACCAAAAAGGTTTACTGTCTGACCCTTTACAATAAAGTGGTCCATCCCTGCCCGGATGACACTGTAGACACAGCAGATGCACGTAACTTTGTAGGTCATCATGGTGATTGTAGAAAGTAATGGAAAGCCCTTGGAGCTGTGCCTGGGAATATCCACCTGCTCCATAAATGCTAACTACTTCTTCTTTTCATTAGCTAGTGGAGTGAATTCCACTAATAAATTTCCTAATTATACTGTCCTTGTAGGAATTTAAACTCTCTCTTTGTGGCTGCTTAGTGTTTTCTACCCGAGCCTGGATTCGGTCTGCAGTGACTGTTGTCACACCTGCCATCATGTTGTTGACATGTCCCCTGTGGATGGTTTTCCATCTGTGTGTCTTCCGTCTCTCTGTATTATAGGTGATGACGTGAGCGCGCGGCTGCAAGAGCAGAATTGGAGTCTTGGTTGTGTATTAGGGGGACATCAGGCCCACAGGTGTAGTTTACACAGACGCACCTCCTCCTGATGTTTCCTGTTCTCGATTCACCATCGTTTGTATCTTCTTCTTGCCTTTTGTTGGATAGGTAGAGTTTTCATCCATCTAAACATCTGTAGTATTTTGGAAGTTATAACCCCTTGTACTTTCATCCTAGTAGATACTAAACTTAAATATTTACCTTGACATTTAAAGATAATTAGTATTTCTCTTTAACTAAAATAAGAACTTTTAACATGTTTTCCGACTATATTCTCAACTTCTTTGATGTTATGTTTATTATATCTATGAGAGTAGATACAATTATTGTCATATGTATAATGGTCATGTATATATATAATTATAGAATTATTGGGGCGCCTGGGTGGCTCAGTTGGTTAAACAACCAACTCTTGATTTCTGCTCAGGTCATGATCTCATGGTCATGAGATTGAACCCCACCTCGGTCTCCACACTCAGCATGGAGTCTGCTTGAGATCCTTCTCCTCGCTTGTGCTTACTTGCTTTCTCTCTCAAGTAAATAAATAAATAAATAAATAAATAAAATCTATTTTTTTAAAAAAGAATTATCATATCCATCATGATTACTGAATTATGTAGACATAAGTGAGCATGGAAGGGCCTCAGTCCGCTGTCCTGGGCTGGGAGTCAGAACCCCCGGGGTTCTGACTCTTCACTGGGTGAAGGGCGGTAAGTCCCTTCCCCAGTCCCATAGTGAGGAACCCCCTACAGCTGGGTCACTTGGAGAATGTGCTGATCCCCTTCTGTGTCCTCCAATGCTGACTCTCAGTTTCTCTTTTGTCTCCTCCTCCCCCAGAGCCCATCCCCCACCCCCAGATTGTGATTCATTCATCCCCCAACCAGGCAGGCTGGTGCAATATCAGCCTAGAGTGTGGGACCCCAGGAGCCACAGAGAACCGGACAGTGACCTGGCTGAGTGAGGGGCTCCCCAGGGAGCTGGAGCACAGAGAGGCTCTGGGGCCAACCCCCAGCTCCAGGATTCTAAGCCTGAGCCTGCCCCTGAGCCAGCTGAATGGCCCCCTCACCTGTAGGGTCAGCAATCCTGTGGATGAGAAGAATGCAACCTTACTCCTGCAGAGCATCTGTCTGTGGAGGGGTGAGTGGGATCTGCTGGAAAGGGCAGCAGAGAACAGGGCAGGGCACACCTGGGAGACTCAGGAAAATCACTGCAACAGAGGAACCCTGGAAGGGGTTCTCTGTGGAACACCCCAGAGGCAGGTGCATGGCCACACCATCGTATGGTCTTCAAACCTGCAAGCCTAGAACCTGGACCAGTACCTGGAGATCGTGCATTGCCCAGAACCAAAGTGTGGGGCTGGCAGATGGTCACCCCTTTGACTGCATCAGGGAGCCTGGGAGGCTGACCTAGTCAGCAGAATGCAGGCAGGGGAGGGGAAGAACTTGAAGAGGCCAGACCGAGGACCCTGAGGGCACCCCACCCCCAGCCTGGAATCTCAAGTCCCTGCAATGGTCTGGATGCTCATAGCCCTTTCAGGTTGATAAATGCTATTTTTTTGCTGTGTGCTAGACATGACCTTTCTGAGGATGGTTACCACCTCTGAGTGCATAAACCACAGTTCAACCCTCCGAGATGTGTGAGCTCCTGCGGTCACCACACTTCCGCCCCAGCCTCAGGGGTCCCCTTGGCCATGCAGAAAGGGAGTATATGCAGTAGTGCATGGTAGGTAAGGGGGGGGTCCTCTACTTTTCCTAGAACCTCAGAGCAGAAACAATTGCTGTAAAGAAGGTTAATAATCGGTGTGGCTGTCCTGTCCCACCAGGGTCCTCCTGAGCTCTGACGCCCCCCTGCCCCCGGCTTCTCCTTGCCAGGTCCTTACTCAGCCATCCAGCATTCAACCCTTACACGGGGGCCAAGTGCTCACTATGCACGGGGCGGAGGGAAGACGCAGGGAACAGCAAGATGAACCTCCACGGAAGGAACCTCCAGGGCCTTGGGGGCATCTCTACTTCCTGGCTGTATGACTCCAGACAAGTTACTTAATTTTTGGAGCCTTTCTTTGAGATGGGTGTTAATTATATCCACTTCATAGGGTCGTTTAAGCTCTCAGCACAGCGTGTGACACACAGCTCATCAATAAGTATCAGGTAATAGTTCATGGACGAGGAGCCCGCATGAGGGCTGCTGAAATTGAGGCAAATACGAACTATATGGTTCCCGTACGAAAGGAAGAAAAACACTGAGTAGTTGCTGCAGGACTTGGGAAAGGCATCGCAGAGAAGGGAACACCTGAGCTGAGCTGGGCCTTGAAGTGGGAGCCGTTTTCGTGTGGCCGGCAAACCGCGGGCAGGACATGCGCCGACGTCAGGTGGCCCTGGAACCTTCCATCCCCTCCCCCTCCCAGACTGGTTCTCTCCCGGGAGTCTGCCAGGGTAGAACAGGGCCAGGCTGCGGGCATGGGTGGCACCTACCACTGCTGGGAGCCTCTGAGGTCTCTGGGCAGAAGCGGCACAGAAAGCCTGGTACAAGGGCCACTGTGGCGGCCTGGCCAGGCGGCAGGAGCCTGTCGGGGCTGCAGTAGGAATGTGCCCTTGGGACACAGGCCCCAAGCCAGAGGGGTCCCGCCTTCTCTCCCGCCTGCCTCACGGGCCTCCCAGGGGCACACCTGAAACAGCCTTTGATGGCAGGTTCTCAGAGCAAGTGGCTTTGGAGAAGCATCCTGCTCATGGTTCTGATGCTGAGCCTGGCCGGTGGAGTGTGCATCTGGATGAGGAAGATGCAGTCCAGGAGGGGTAGGTGCTAGCAAGAGCCTGAAGGGAGCTCTGGGGGAGGGCAGTGGATGGAGGGGACACCCGGGAGGGGGCCGGGCTGGCAGATGGGGCTTATTGACTTCTCCTGTGAATCAGCCGGGTAGAAGGCTGGGACCGCACAGCACGGAGGGTAAGGGCTGTGTGCACGCCCAGACAGGAGGGGGGGTGGTGGATGGCAGGGATGGGCAGGGGTCTGGGAGCTGACCTTTTAGCCCATGGAGAGATGGCTGCCCTATCCTGCGGCTGATGAGGGGTCACCTGAATCCCACACGCTCTCACTGCGCGTGCTGGGTGCAGGCGGGTCCACTCTGCTGCCCGCAGAGCCGGGCTCAGCAGCTGCTCCCCAGGCCCCGCCCACAGAGGAACATGCTGGCCTGCGGACTGCTGGGGCCCACAGCCACTGCCCTCCCGACGTGGATGGAGATCAGCCTCCTGAGACACCCCAAGGTGGGTCCAAGGGAATCAAACCAGATCAACCCACTTGTGCTCAGAGGCCGTGAGTGCCGACCGGTTCAGGGTACTTGACTGCTTGTCAGGCTCTGGTCCAGTCCTTGCTGTGACAGTATGGTTGTTGTGTCTGGAACTGGGAGTGAAGGGTGGGAGCCACCGACAGGGACGATTCCTTGCTCATATGCGCACAATCTCATTAGGTCCTCACCACCACCCAGGGAGGAGGGATGGCAGAGCAGGAGAGGGAAGGAGGCAGGCTCAGTGAGGTGTGTGACTGACCCGAGGGCACACAACTTGGCAGGGGAAGGAGCAGGAGAGAACCCAGGCTGCTCTGGAGGGGCTCACCACCCACAAGCTCAAACTCAAGCCCGGGGAGAGGCAGGAGTGTAAGCGACTCCCTGTCAGGTGGGACCTGTCATCCATAGAAGACCCAAAGCAAGTAGGAGTGGGGGCCACTAGCAGGGCCTGGAGGCCAGGCAGACCCAAGATTCTGAGGAGCATCAGGAAAGCCCCATCCTCTCCCCCACACAGTACCCACCCCCCTACCTGCCTGAGATCCTGTCATTAATGCCTCCTTTTGGGGTAAAGGTTTTGTTGCCCCACTGTGAACCGCCCCTGGGAGAACATCTCACGTGCTACTGGCCCCCAGTTAGAAATGGTCACAGAGGGTGTGATTCCACAAGGGGAAAGCCTGGAGACAGGTGCAGCCGGGGGGGGGGGGCACCTAAGGCACCACCCTGGAAGCAGAGGTTCTCAAGCTGAGCTCACATCAGAAACACCTGGAGGGCTTGCTGGACCCCCCTCCCGAACTTGTTTCAGTGGGTCCAGGGCAGACCTGAGACCCTGCATTTTGAACACGTTCCCAGGTGATGGCCCCCCCCTTTGGGAACTACTGGACTAAAATCGAGCAGAAGGAAAGCAAATAAGGCCACTGTCTGGACTCCCAGGAGCAGCCAGTGGCCGGGTCCTCTCCTCTCCCATCCTTTGACTTTGCCAAAGGGAGATACCTCTGGATCATTGGCCCACAGACCATCAGGACCTTAGAAATCCCCTGGTCCGGTCCCAGCAGTTTATGGTGGGGGAAGTGGATCCAGAAGGAACACTAAGAAGGATTTGGGCGGGAAACCATAGTGACACCAGGCAGAACAAGGCCTCCTTGCTCCCAGTTAAGTGTATTGTGTACTGTCCCCAACTGTCTCAGCACCTGCCACACTATGACTTTCCATCTCAGCCCCTCTGACTTATGTTGCCATCCGACCTGGGCCACAGGGGGCTCAGGAAGTAGTTCCTTGAGACCCAAATCCCAATACCCCCAATGGAGAAGAACAGGAGCGTAGCAATGTGTGGCTTTGGGATAAAGAAACGAATCAGGTTACCTCTGACCCAGACCCCCAGCCTTGCCCCCTCAGTCTCTCTGCCCCTGGGGAGCTTCCTAGCCTGATGAAGTAAACTATTTCATCCCAGGACACAGGGAGGCAAGCACAGAAGAGACATGGGGGTGGCATGAAGGAGCAAAGGAGCAGAGTCGGGTGAAGTGGGCATGAGGCTCTCATGCTGACTTCTCCATCAACCTTACAAAACTGCTGCCTGGGGTTCAGTTTCTTCTTTTATAAAATGCAGATTGCAGGAATAATACCTTTATCTGCTGCTTTGCAGTTTTCCAAGCACTTTTGCAATGAGAGTAGCCAAGGTGAGTTACAAATTTGTCCAAATAATATTTAATGAGTGTCTACTATATTCCAGAACTGTTCCGATCTAGGAAACAGAGGTCAACAAAACAACAAAAAATCCTTGGCCTCAGAGAATACACATTCTAGGTTGGGCGAGGGGAGAATGGCAATCAAATAAATAAGCAAAATGTGAAGTGTTAGGTGATGATATGTGCTCAGGGGAAAATATGGCAGGAGGGGGCGGGATGTGATATTAACTAAGGCAGTCAGGGAAGGGAGACCAGAGAGTGAGCAAAGTGGGGGTCTGGCAGGGGAGGGGGAGGAGAGGGGTAGCACCCAGGGGAGAGGACAGAGACTTTGCAGTGTTCAAGAGGGAGGTCTGCACTGAAGCTATGTTTTGGGGTTACTGGGGTTGAGTCAAGAAGCACATGAAGAGGCGTAGCTTGACTTTGAAGTTGACCTCGAGCACCCCCCCTAAACTCTGCTTGAATCACAGAATGACATGGAGAGGGGCATCTGCCATCCCCATAGCCCTGAGTGCACCCCAACAGTCTATACTGTCTATGAGAAGATCCAGATGAGCCGAGATCCCCAGGAGGACACCTAGGTTAACGGAGACATCGGGGCAGTGAGGGGCCTTGGCAAGATCTGCCCCACCCTACACTCCACCCAGGGCTCCAGAAATCCCTCCTTAGGTAGAGCTAAGACAAGACCCCAGGTCTTCCTGACGCACCCCCTCCCTCAAGATGGCAGAGCAGTACCACATGTCTCTGGGCTTCTCACCAAGGTCCTCTCACTTCCCAGGTGGTGAGCATTAACTGCTTGGGCATCCAGCATGAGAGGCTGATCCTTGGGTGGGCAGTCAGATTTTTGACCTGTGACCCACTTACCCCCGTGAGGGAACACCCGTGGTCAGGCAGGACCTGTGGACGCATGTCTGGGAACAGAGATACTCTCCCAGAACCGGGCGGGCCTTGGATGGAGGACTTCCAGGATGTCACTGCCCAGCCTACCCACATGAACAAAAGATGGATGGCCCTGGACTGTGAAAAAGCAAGAGCTACAGAGATAAAGTTCAGGGTCAGCTTCAGCACGGGGAGGGGCAGAAAGGAAGGAAATCGCTTTTGAGTTCTATAACCTGCAGGCTTACTGTAAATACCAGAAATGCCCTATCTCAAGATCTCTCAAAAGTCAAGCAATTTATCAACGCTTTTTAAAAATTGCCTAATGTACATAAATTGCAAGAAAGTCAAAGGCAGTTCTCCTTGAAATTATATTTCATCGGTTGCAAATGGGATCCTGTTGCCCATGTATCTTCTAATTAGTTGTTATGATAACACATACATAACATATTGTCACATCACTAAGTTTCTCTACTGCTTGAAATAGGTTTTCATTTGATCCCTTTGAATTTCTGGACAAAGAACCGTATTACTGACAAATAATTAGAATTTTTCCTTCTTTCCTTCCAATTTTTATGCTTCATTCCTCTCCTGTATCTCACAGGGCTCGTGAACACCTCCCAGACCATGTTTAATAAGAGTGATTCTGAAGCTCATCCTTGCTTTGTTCCTAACTTATTTTAAGTGCTTCTAGGGCATCTGTGTTAAGCATGATGTTTTATGGTTAAGGCAAATAAGGCATGTCTAAAAAGTATGTTCTTATTGCTATTTTATCAAGAATTTTACCATGAATAAAATGTTAAAGTTTATTCTTTCCCTTTTATCATCTGTGATGATGTCATCTGGTTTTCCTGTTTTTCCTCTATGAATAACACATTAATAGATTTCCTTTTATTGAGCTACTCTTGTGCTATTGGAATAAATCCCAGTTGATGTATTATTCTTTTAATGTACTACTGTTTGATAACATTTTTATTTGGGATTTTGCATCATTATTCATAAATGAAATTCTCCTATTTTTTTGTGTGCTTTACTTTGTCAGTGTGGTATTTGTATTATGCTTATTAGAGTTTCCTTCTATCTCCACTTCTTGTAATAAAATTTGCTTTCTAGTCCAAAAAAAGATTCCTTAAAAAAAAAAAAAAAGAATTCCTGGGGCTCCGGGGTGGCTCAGTTGGTTGAGTGTCTATATTCAGCTCAGATCAGGATCTCAGGGTCCTGGAATCAAGCCGGAGTTGCTCCCCGCTCAGTGGGAAGTCTGCTTCTCCCTCTGCCTCTGCCCCTCCCCTCACTCATGCTCTCTCTCTCTTTCAAATAAATACATTAAATCTTTACAAAAAAATTAAAATGAATTCCCATTACCCTATGTCGATTTAAATTACTTTTATAGTAAATTACTTAAAGATCTATAAATATGCAACTATGTAAAAATATCTTGTGCTTATAGCTTTTATACTATAAACTCAAAAATATGTATAAAGTAGATAAAAACAAAGCAACAAAACAACAAGCAATGGTTATTTAAACTGTATTCAAACCCACAACTTTAACAACGTAACATGATGGGTGTTTTTGTTTTGCTAAAATGAAATCATTAAGTTAGGATTGTAGGAAAACACTGTAGCTTCACATCCGGCTCTACCTTTAATTTTTAACACTTTAATACAAACAATGCTAGCTCATATATATTTGTTGTATAACACTTGATTAAAGTCTTTGTTTACCAGTTCAAGCTGGTCAATCTCATCCTTAACCAAAACTCTGCCAAGTGGCAACTGATAGATCTGTAAAATTGTTTCATTCACCTTAAAAAAAAATTGGCACCACAGCATTGTTAAAATCCCCACTCCCTACATACCTCTCTCCTTACTACTGGAATCTTAGAACAAAAAAGGTCTTCATTGAGTATTTGCTGCCATGGTGGGTGTTTATTACGTTCCTGCTAATGAACTTTTTAAGGTGGTGCCGCAAAGATAGAATCCCATCCCTCTGCGTGTACATCAGACGTGCCCCAGACGGCCACAGAGCAGGAACCTGGGAATCTGACCTGCCTTTTTGAGCGGTGTTGTGGGGCAGAAGTGGGCCAATCTGCTGGGTGCCGATTCAGTGAATGATCGAGTCGCCAAAATGATCAAATCTATCTTTTTACCAGGAACTTGTTCTTTTAGCTATGTATAAAGCTTAACGCAGTTTAGAGTGGATAGAAGAGTTTAAACAGCTTTTGAAGGTTTCTGTGGTTCTAGCTGACAGGTTTCCATTATTTCTCCCTAAGAGCTCCCTAAGCAAGGGTGGATGTTTCCCTCCCTGGTTACTGTAGGAGAATGAGAAGGAGAAGTCAGTGCACAGACGGCCTGGATTGGTGTGCCTTGAACTGGGGGAGGCTGGGGGACACAGGAGGACCCTGACGGCAAGGGAGGATGTCTGAAGCCAGAGCCCTGGAGTCCGCTCCCCAAAGTTCTCACTGGCTCTCTTAATCCATCGATTCAAATATAAATGAATATTTTGTAAGTTTAACAAATTCAGCAAATAGCGTGTTCAGTGATTTGCTCATTTAGGAGATAAACTGGTTCTAGATGTATTGACCTCTGGGCAAGTTCATGTGAACCTTATAGCTTAATGGGGAAGACGTGAAGTTTGGGGCCGTGCTGCCTGTGTGGAAACCTCACGCACTTCCTGGCTATCTACTCCTGAGCAGGGACCTGGCTTCCGCGTGCCTCGGTCTCCTCGTGCGGAAAAGCGGAGTCATCAAAGGCCTTCCCGCACAGACTTGGGCTAAGAGTCACTGTGAACACCTCCGTGGTGCCAGAGAGCCCTGCCTGGCATGGCGAGGGCGCAGCCACGCTCCTGTTGCCCCTCTGCCCTGCGCCGGCTGGCGGCCCTGCCCCCAACCGTCTGTCTAAGCCAACCACAAAGTCCCCTTCGGGACCATGCTCAGCACGCATCCTCATCCGGTCCTCCTGTGAGACGCTTGAACATTAAAGCAAACCCGGCCCCTGAAGTTACCTTTGCTCTAAGGTGGCCGCCTACAGGATCCAGAATATGCACAGATTCTTGTGCAGATTATTATCTGAGTGAGAGCATGAAATATGAATGTTCTAAGAGCCCTTGCTAGCCCCTGAAACCACAAAGCACACCAGTTTGAAATATACCATTCTAGAAGCAGCAGGGCCAGACAGGAAAGGCAGCAGACAGAAGAACAAGGGTGGGGGGAGGCAAAGCCCATGAACCACAAGGACGTCTTGCCATGTGGCTGGCCCAGGCTGATGGGGAGGAAGGCGGGAAGGAGGGAGAAGGAACAGAGGCCCAAAGGGCCTTCGTCGTGGGACCGCATGGGCTGGAATACCCCGCTCAGTGGAGACTGTTTCTCTGTGGCTTTCACAGGGTTGGAGCACACAGGGTCCTGGACAGCTCGGGCTCCCCTCCTACCCTGCCAGCCAGCTGTGAGATGACCCAGAGCACTCGCCATCCTATCTGGTTCTCTAACTCCCGTGCTAAGAGCTCAGTGTCCAGAAGGCAATGTCACAAGGAATACAAATACATGTTTGCTAAGCAAAATGAACAGAAAGTCCCCCAAAGATAGGAAAGCAGAAAAAAGGAGAAAAACCTAACAGGAGACCTACACACATAAAGGGTCTTCCCAAATATAGAAAAGACACAACCGTTTGCAAAAGACTAACTGAAGCCAGAGAGAAAGGAGAACGAAGACATCGGAGTGTGATGGGGAGAGGGAGGGCTAAGATAACAATTGGGGAGAAAGTGATTCTTCGGCAGAATTTAAGAATGCAGAGAACAGGGCGCCTGGGTGGCTCAGTTGGTTAAGCGACTGCCTTCGGCTCAGGTCATGATCCTGGAGTCCCTGGATCGAGTCCCGCATCGGGCTCCCTGCTCAGCAGGGAGTCTGCTTCTCCCTCTGACCCTCCCCCCTCTCATGTGCTCTCTCTCTCATTCTCTCTCTCTCAAATAAATAAATAAATAATCTTTAAAAAAAAAAAAAAGAATGCAAAGAACAGAACCCGCACTACAAGAAAGCAGGTAGTGACGCGGAAGAAGGCCGAGAAGGGGAAAGCACTCAGAACTAAGAAGAGCAGTATGGGCTGGCAGTGGAGATGAAACATAGAACACTCGGTCCCCAGAGAAGAGAGAGAAGGAATGTTCTCCTCACCACCCATCTCCTCCCCAGAGCCACTGTTCTCGCCAACAGAACCTGCCCGGCTCAGCGGCTGCCCCGACGCCACGGGGCCTATTCTGGCCGGCGATGAGGAAGAGGAGCTCACTGGGGGGTTCTGAGAATGACTTCCATCCCGACAGGAGGAAGGAGGGAGGGGAGATGCCCCTGCTCCTGCTGCCCACCGGCTCTTACCTCTGAACAATGTGAGGCTGGAAACCCATGGAGCCACTTCGGAGCAGAGGGGAGGTCGGGAGGGGGCCGAGGCTGAGCCGGAGCCCTGGTGTCGCTGAGCGATGATCCAAACCCAGCACAGTTTCTCTCCAGCTTAGGGATCACCGGGGAGCCTCGAGGGTGGGTTACAGCCCTGGAAAGGAGCAGCGTGTCCACAGGCAAAGCGATAGGGAGTAGTCGCGGAGTTGGTCGCCGAGTTGGTTCGCTGGTTTGTTTCTTTTTGCTGTATGACAGAGTGCGAAGGAGTGGTTGGAAATTAAGTCGCACGTGGGCAATGAGATCAGGTTTGGGACTTCTTGTTCAAGATGTTCATAAACCATGGAAATGCATGCGTCTCCTCCCCTTCCCCAGAACCTTAAAACTACAGTAAGTTTAGGCGCCTAAGTCACGACATCCAAGAGAGACAGGGTGGTTACTGACAGCAGACCAGAGATGCCTGGAATCTCAGGGAGAAGGAAGAGGGCTGCCCGGGTTGGCAGAGCCCGAGCCCGGACCAGTTCCATGAAAATCTCTGGGGTAGTGCCCAGGGAACTGTTAATGACCCATCATGGTGCAGCCAAGGTCGAGAACACCCACCTGGAATGCACACGTGTGGTGCAGCAAAGGTTGGAGCTGTCTGCCTACAGGAATGGGGGGTGGGGACTCTGAGCTCAGAGAGGCCACGGAGGAATGGGAGGGGTTCTTGGGGCTGACACAGGAGCGATCAATGCTGGGAGGTCTGTACATGAAATAGCTCCCAACCCACCGCCCAGCTCCAGGCACAGAGCGTCCCAGAGCCGGGCATTGCCTTCTCAGCCATCAACAAAGGAGCGCTCTTCTAAAAAAAAAAACCCCAAAATACCCTACAGAGAATTCGGGGCAGCTTGGGCAAGCCCCGTCAATTTCTGACACGGAGGGGTTCCGGGCATAATAGCCAGCTCCCTGCCCCCACCCTAAGGTGGAGCCTGATCGCCACAGGGCTCTTTTTGAAATATAAGAGGAAAACCGAGGATCACCACACAGGCAAAAAAAGCCAGCAGCACGAGGATCCATTGCTGTCACTGACAGGGGCCAAAGGGGAAGCATTAGGGTGTTAAAGGGAGTCATGCGGTGATGTCTCAGCTGGAAAACACCAGGAATAACCTTAGAAGCATTATCTAGAGACACAGGAGTAACCACAAGGCAATTGAAACCAGAAACAGCAGATGAGGTTGCCTCTGGGAAGAGGACTTGGAGCCAGCAGGAGACTGAGGGCTTTTAGTACATGTTTAATGTGTTCATGTGTGATTTGTATGATTTGATGCGCTGTGTATTAGTGCTCTAATACAGCACATGTATTTGATTGTGTGAGCACTACAAAGAAGAAATGGGACCCTGAGCTAATACGAGTGCAGCCTGACTGTGTTGGCGACTTGCTGGGCAATCTTTTTTTTTTATTATTGTTATGTTAATCACCATACATCACATCATTAGTTTTTGATGCAGTGTTCCATGATTCATTGTTTGTGTATAACACCCAGTGCTCCATGCAGAACGTGCCCTCTTTAATACCCATCACCAGGCTAACCCATCCCCCCACCTCCCTCCCCTCTAGAACCCTCAGTTTGTTTCTCAGAGTCCATCGTCTCTCATGGTTGGTCTCCCCCTCCGATTTCCCCCCCTTCATTCTTCCCCTCCTGCTATCTTCTTCTTCTTTTTTTTTCCTTAACATATAAGGTATTATTTGTTTCAGAGGTACAGATCTGTGATTCAACAAGCTTGCACAATTCACAGCGCTCACCATAGCACATACCCTCCCCAGTGTCTATCACCCAGTCACCCCATTCCTCCCACCCCACACCCCAC
>NC_138374.1:136011939-136018259 GCF_054177405.1 Leptonychotes weddellii
GATTTGGGGTTCTGAGTGCCGGGGGAGGGGATTCAGCCCTCTGGGATTTGGGGTTCTGAGTGCCGGGGAGGGAACTCAGCCCTCTGCGATTTGGGGTTCTGAGTGCCAGGGGTGGGGATTCAGCCCTCCGGGATTTGGGGTTCTGTGTGCTGGGGGAGGGGATTCAGCCCTCTGGGATTTGGGGTTCTGAGTGCCAGGGGTGGGGATTTAGCCCTCCGGGATTTGGGGTTCTGAGCGCCGGGGGAGGGGATTCAGTTCCCCGGGATTTGGGATTCTGAGTGCCGGGGGCTAGTACCTGCCAATCCCAGGCTTTGTATGTGGCTGGCCCTCTGAGGGCGGAACTTGTATTTGCCCACTTTCGACTGAAAAGAGAGCTGGCCGAGTTCTGGAAACTATGTCTGGTGGTCCTGCTTCCAGTTCTTTCTGCTCAGAGGCCTTCCACCCTCTTCCAATACTCAGTGGGAGGAGAGGAGAGGGCCTCCTCTCCCAAGTATGTCCTGAATTCTTCCATCTACCCGTGAGATCATTTGAGAGCCCACCTTTGTGGGCATGAGATGGTTCACCCTTCGGCTTTCTCAGGTCAATGAGCTTTCGGTCCTTAATCAGCTACAGTGATGGGGTTGACTATATTCTGTAGTCGAATCATTATTTCGAGGAATATTTTGATGGCGACATCATGGAGAGCACTTGTGATCTTTGAAATTCCTTGTTCCCATTCAAAATATTGCAAATAGACTTTATTTTGTCCTTATTTGGTTCTGTTTTTTATTTCTGTAGAGTAAAACCACCCCGAAATTTAGGACAAAAATGTCTTGCCTAAGACAAGAGCTATTTTATCATATCTCATGATTTGGTGGGTTCAGTCTCGCCATCTGGAGTGTGAAGCCAATGTCTTGGTGCAAGGAGCCCATGGAGTTTGGACAGGACACCACAGGGCGATTCTTTTGCAACCCGTTGCGCAGACTGGAGTTACCTGGTGGTCTCGGGTGGTGGCTCAGCAAGATGACTTTTCTCATATGCAGTGTCTTGCCTGAGATGGTGGAAAGGCTGGGTCCCTTTCCCTGTCCGTGCAGTCTGAGGTCTGAGGTCTTTGTATGTGCTTTCTCTGGCAGGTGGGCTCTGGACTACAAGAGAAAAAGGTGGGAGCTGGAGGTCCTCGTGAAGGCTAAGCCAGGACTCACTCTGAGTCACTTCTGCTGTCCTTCATCGGTCACAGCAATCAAAGGCCAGCCAAGATTCCGGAGAAAGGGAAATAGATCCCATGTCTGCAGGGAGGAGTGTCAGAGGATCTCTGGCCATCGTTAATCTGGCACACAGGGAAAGCTGATGGGGACCCGGCAGGAAGGATGTGGGGGAGGGGACCTGGGATGGCCACAGCCACGGATTGCTCCTTGATATGAAAGTTAAAGCTCCAGACTGGGCTGCAGTCCCCAAACACCTCAGTCTCCCAGTGTCTCTCCATTTCTCTGCACCCCCCACCTAGCCTGCCCAGATCCCAGGACTTACCCTCACTGGATCATTCAAAATCCAGCCCGTGGTCTAGAACCTGCTCGACGCAAACACCTAGCCGTCCTCTACCAACACCCCGTCCCTGTGTCCTAACAGCTCCTGTGCTCCCCTTCTGTCCTAAGGAGCTCAGACCCTGTGCCCCCCGCCCCCGGCCTCTCGGCCTCCCGGGACTGGTTTTTCCGACCAGCATCACCACCTTCCATTTAATGGGCACTGACTTCGCACCAGGGTCTGTGCTCAGTGCCTTAGGGGTCTTATGACTGGCTCCTTGCACCAAGACATTGGCCTCACACTCCAGGTGGTGAGACTGAGCCGCAGAGAGGCCACGTGGCACGCCAGGGTCCAGGCGTGAGCAGCAGGCCGTACACCCACTCATCAAATTCTCTACCATTTCAGCAAACCGCCCGTTTCCTATGCCTGAGCCGTATATCCCAAGTCCCCACAGTCAGTGTGAGAGGCTGGGTGCCCCTCACGTGCTCATCAAGGCCTCCTTAGATGGCAAGGGAGGGAAGGTGGAAACTCAGGGACCCTACATCCTTCAAGGAGGGAATCCAAGGAACAGCTCTGGGGAACAGCTGCGACCAAGGATTTGGACCAGTTCCACATCCTGGTGTGTGCATCAGTGGTGAGGATGAATCTGTGCCTGGCCTCGCCACCGATGAAGAACTGAGCAGGAGGGGTGGACGCCGGACACCTCGTTCGGTCATCTGAGCACACTGGAGGTCTGGCTCCAACATCCTCAGTTCTGTGGAATGCAGCCCCAAATCCAGAAGTGAAAAAGGCCTGTAAGCACCCAAAATAGCTGCCACGAATCTCTTGAACCAAAGCCAGGTCCTCAGGCCTCCACCCAGAGCCTTACTGGTTACACCGCACAACGTAGTCAGAGGCTGAGCTCTGACTGCCCAGCCCACGGCCCTTGGAGGTCGAGGTGGGCCATGGGTAAAAGGCCTTCTAGCGAAGGAAACGTCCAGACAGGGAAGAGACAGCCAATGCCCCTATAGCCAAAGACAGTAGGACTCGAAAGTAGACACAGCGCTGTGTCCTATGCCACTTGGTTCTAGAGGAAGGGTGTTAACGCCTCCCTCTGTGCTGGTTCACTGAGCCCCTCCACGCCGATTCTCGGAGTCATCCCACAGCGAGCCTATGAAGCAGGTGGTCAAGGAGGAAATACTCGGAGAGGCTCACTGACCTTTTCCCTGACCACACAGATTAGCAAGTTTGGGGCTGGGAATAAAGGCTGATCCGATGGTATGCAGCACGCCCTCCCCTCTACACCGTGACGCCCCTGTTTCATGAGTCATCGAGAAAGGGCTGGTTGACATCTAGACGACTCCGCTGAAAAAGACAGGGAAGTAGGTAGTACGTTTTAAAATTTTGCATGAAAAGTGATGCAAATAGACAAAGTTTGGCATTTGGGATAAGGTTCAACATTCTGCTCTCAGCTACATTATAAATATAGTCATTTGCCATTTATGCCTAATTGTTATACGGCACAATAAGGCTGTACGCAACATCATGCAAGTGTGTGTCCAGAACTTTATGCTGCCCGTCTTTCCTCCCCATCTCTACTCCACCTGAACTCGGCTCCTTCCTCTCTCTCCTAAACTCTCGTGAAACCCCTGATTGGGTTCCGTGCCTCTGCTGGTGGCATTCTGACCAACAGAAGGAGCGGTGCTGCTCCCCCCCCTCCCCGGGAACGCACACTCCCCCAGAGGGACCAGCATGGCTCAGCTCTCCCGCAGAACTCAAGGCCTCACTCCCCAACCCTCCCGGCTCCCCCCTGGGACTCCGACAACACCAAAGGCTTGTCGCTACTAAGTTTTTCCCACAAAGCTGGTGGCTTCTGCTCTCGGAATGATCCTGCCTTTCGCAAATGCCCTTTGTCCAGGCACTTACTTGATTACTTTCCACATATCTTGAAGGGCCCAGGCTGAGTCGCCACCTAGACACTTCTCAGTGTCCCTGCGATACCTATCTCTGGATGAAGCCTGTGTCCTTGCATGTATCAGTTAGGATGCTTGTGGTTTGGGGTAACAGAACTCCCACATCTAAAGCAGCTCAAACAACAGGGACTTACTGTCTCTTTACCAGAAGCCCGGAAGTTGATGGTTCCTGAGCTGGTTCAGTGATGTCTGGGTTCTAAGTAAGCACGACTGCAATTCTCTGGGCCCTAATGGCCTCCTTGTAATTTAATTACCTCTCCAAAGACCCTGTCTCCAAATATGGTCACATTCTGAGGTACTGGGAGTTAGGACTTCAACAAAAGAGGTGGGGGGCACAATTCCTTCATGACAGAGGGAGATGCAGCTTTGGGAATCCCTCTCTGGGAATCTCTCTTTTCAAGTGAAAATCTTTGCCAGAATCCTTCCAGTAAATTTGCGGAGCAGGATTTGGTAACATGCCCTTTTCCCAGTCACAAGGGAAGCTAGGAAAGCATTTTCACTTTTATAATGGGAAGAGAGTTCTGCCAGCCAGAAGGCAAGCGTCGGGAATGACCGGTGCGGGGGGGCTGCCGACCTCCGGCATGGGGTCCGCTTTGGGTCGGGCGGTCTGCTTCTGTGCCTACCTCTCCCGTTAGGTTCTCGGCTCTTTGAAACAGAGACCAGCGTGTCAATCATCTGTGTACCCTCAGTGACGAGCACACTTCATATAGGTGCTCAGCCAGTATGTACTGAAAGAATGAACGCATAGAACGTAATGAACTAGATGAACCTGTTTGGGTTACATTTGATTACAACATTAAACTCTGTGCATATGTTCGCCTTACATAGTCTGGTTCACACCTTTGAATAATCGTAGGAAGTATTGCTAATGCGACTGTTTCCACAGTCATAGGAAACGAAGCTCGTGAGCTTCATCCCTCCAAAGTCTGGCATAGAGCACGGCACATAATATCTGCTGCTTGAATCGTTTGTGGCATGAATAATGGATAAATGAGTCATTAAAATACAAAAAAAAAAAAAAACAGGAGAACCTGGCTGGTTCAATTGGTAAAGTATGCCATACCTTTCTTGGGGGCGTGAGTTCAGGACCCACATTGGGCTTTAGAGATTATTTTTTTAAAAAATGCTTTGAAAAAATATTGTTATTTAAACTTAAGGAGTTATCGTGTTTTCTAGAAAAATGTCTTCCAGAACTGGGCATTCATTCTGCTCTGTTGGTATTTGCAAAGAGGCTATATCACCAGGTATTTATGTCACCTGTTTTTATTGTATTATATTCTATTCTAATAAAGAATGGTCCCCATGAACTTGGCCAGTAGGCCCACGGTGCTCCAAGCAGCTTCGTCTGAGCAGTGATGCTGCTCTGGTCGCTGCAAGCTGAGCTGTTCCAGGCGGTGTCTCACTCTGGTTCTGCAGAGGGGCAGGGAGCATACCACAAATCCACACAAAGCGCGCCCGACACTCGAATGTCACTTTTGCTCCACAAAATGCCACGTGTCTGACCTTTCATGTTCTGCAGAACAGGGAAGAACCGAGCGCCTAACTAATGAATGGTTTTAGCTGTGGGAGGCAGGGGCCGATTTTGTGGAGGTTCCCCAAATTCTGGCCTCCCCAACGTTGGAGAGCCTCTCGTGACTCTGTCTCATTGCTGCTCCCCTCTCTGCCTCAAGGGGAAGGACTCAGGCAGCGACGGCAGCGTGAAGTACGCGAAGTAAATGAGGACCAGGGACAGAAAGCTGCCACAAGTAACTGGGCTCCCAGAGGCAGTGGATTTCAGCGCCACGGGACACCTGAGCCACCTGGAGCAGAGCCTCCTCCCACCCCGGTGCCGACCCAGGGGACCACCCCTCCTTCACACACAGTTCAAGTAATGAGGTTCAATTAAAACGTTCAGGTTCAATTAGTGTTTCAGGCCTTCAGGGACAGTCGCAGGGCAAAATATTTTCCACGAGGAACTTGAGAGAAAGCCGCACCGTAGGGACAGGAGAGGGCGGGGGCCGCATCGCGCCGAAGGCGGACAAGACGACACTTGCACGTGCCTGCGTGTTTGGGCCCCTGCAGTGCCTGTCCTCTGAGCCCAGGGTGCTTTCCCAACAGCCAGCAGGAAGAGGTGCCTACTGGGGTGTTTTCCTTCCAAGGTTTGAGTTTTTCTTCTTTCCCGAAAGTATTGGCAGCCCAGATTTTTGCTGCAAAATCAAGACTTGTTATTATAATGATGGTGATTTTTTTTTTTCATCGTGCCAATGAACCTCGTCTGACGGCATTAATGCAAGCACATGAGCCCAGCCCATGACAATAATCCCTTGTTCGGAGAAAAATGTCCTGGCAGTACATGTATCTAGAAGTTCCGCCTTCTGAATTGATGCCAAAATATGATAGATTCCCAGTTCCTTGTGATGGCCACCTCCTGTAGAGGAGCCCCCACCCCCCTCTCCCTGTGGCCAGCATCATGAGCAGCATTACTTTGAGGTTCCCACTTTCCCCAGGGGCTTTAGCTCTGTGCCAGAGTCCCCTGCACTGAGCACTCGGCTATTTGGAATCCCATTACCTACAACTCCACTAACTGGCATCCCACAGATGAAAGGTCCCATAATTGAGGACACACTCCAAGCTCCTGCAATGACTTCTGAGCCAGTCAGAAAATGTTTGATTGTGTTTAGAATAGTTTCACATTTGGTGTTTTAATGTATTCTGCAGAAGTTGTTTTTTTTTTTATTTTATTGTTATATTAATCCCCATACATTACATCATTAGTTTTAGATGTAATGTTCCATGATTCATTGTTTGTGCATAACACCCAGTGCTCCATGCAGAATGTGCCCTCTTTTTTTTTTTTTAAAGATTTTATTTATTTATTTATTAGAGAGC
>NC_138374.1:136018359-136045256 GCF_054177405.1 Leptonychotes weddellii
AGAGAGAATGAGAGACAGAGAGCATGAGAGGGAGGAGGGTCAGAGGGAGAAGCAGACTCCCCGCCGAGCAGGGAGCCCGATGCGGGACTCGATCCTGGGACTCCAGGATCATGACCTGAGCCGAAGGCAGTCGCTTAACCAACTGAGCCACCCAGGCACCCTAGAACCCTCAGTTTGTTTTTCAGAGTCCATCGTCTCTCATGGTTCGTCTCCCCCTCCGATTTCCCCCCCTTCATTCTTCCCCTCCTGCTATCTTTTTTTTTTTCTTAACATATATTGCATTATTTGTTTCATAGGTACAGATCTGCAGAAGTTTTTTTAATGCTTGCTCCAAGTAGAGTCTCTCTGCCAGTAAATCATACAATAATATATTCTAATAAATCAAGATGATATACACAGGCTGGAATGAATAACAGATCAAAACCAACCAAATAAAGTTGACAAGAATGAATATCATTAATGTAAACTCTGCCATTCAGATTTTGAAACTACTTAACAGAAGACCTGGGTGGTTCTCATAACAAAACCATAGGGATTTTCTATCCATTCAGTAGTACACTCTGGCCTCTGAAACAGTCTATCCTATCCAAGGCCATCTTGAGAGGGGGGGAGGTGAATGAGAGAGGGAGGGGGCAATGGGAGAGAGAGAGGGAATGAGAAAGAGGGAGAGGGGGAATGAGAGTGTCCAAACAAAGAAGAAGTTAGCTTTGCTAATCAGACTAGCTCTGTGGATGACCAGTGTTTAGTCACTGAAGCCACATTTAAAGAGGAAAGGAATTAAGGAGGTCTCTTCCAGTAATTCCTGACAGAAGGCATGGTACTTGTCTTCAAAGAGCTGACAGGTTGCCACATGGAAGAAACATTCTATTTAATCTGCAGAGCCCCAGTGCCCAGAACTGGGAGTCATGGGTAGTCGGTCAGGAGGATGCATTTCAGCTCCATATAAGGAAGAGCTTTCCACAGTTAGGGTGATCTAAACGTTGAACTTGGATAAAATTGGGAGAAGCAAAGAAAATCCTAGGGTGTGGTAACTTCTATTCTTTGCCTGGGTGGTAGGTACTTAAGTACCTTTGTTTTACTATTGTTTTTCAACTGACATATAGATTTCCATATACTCTTCTGTGGGTATGACATATGTTACAATGAGAAACCTAGGTTGACTAGGTGTTAGGCAAAGCAGTGAGTTCCTCGTCATGGAGAGGGTCCAAGGAGAGGCTGGTAGCACTCAGCAAGAGGATGGGAGAATGACCTCTGACCTCCAGTCCACCTCTAAGATTCTACATATCCAAAAATACGTGGACAATCATTAAAGGGAAACTTTTCTAAAATATTTTCAAGGTGACTGCCCTTTAATTAACTCCAGTTGAGGCCCCAGTCCATCGTTCGCTACAATTATTACGGGCGTTTGTTAGACTATGATCCCAAGTGTCTATTATGGTGATTATCATGTTTATTGGTCATCGTATAATGAGAATCAGATACGCAGTCCCTGCCCTCTTAGGATGACAAATGATGCGGACAGTCATAAAGAGTATGGATTCCCAGTTCTGGCCAGAGCCAAACACAAACAGTGAACAAATATGAAAGACAGGAAAAAGGTCCACGTAGCAGACAGGTCAAGGCTTCAGGTCTTACCAGAGTGGGGAATAAATACACAAGGGCCTTGAGAAACATACCCTAGGTGGGTCAGGATCAGGAGGAGCTAGCCCTCCGCTCCAATTAACCTCGGCAGGCTCCCTGGGAGAAGCGAGGTTTCAGAAAAACACAGATTCTGGCAATCGTACATTTGGTTAGGGGAACATTTTTCTCCTAGGCTGCCAGGAAAAAGAGAGAAAAAAAGCCAAAATAGCTTAAGTGGCCATTTCCTCGTGGTTATCCTGTTCTCCTGTTCTGTTCCTTTGTGATCTTTCACTACCCGCTCCCCTGAGATGGGGGAACCAAGACCTGAAAACGGGAAATGAGAGGAAGGGGTATTTGTCGACCGTGATAGATGTGGAATCAGGGAGAGTCCTTGAGTCCCCAAGTCACTGCTAAACAAACACACAGGCTCTGCCCCTCCTGGCCTGAGCTGTGACTCGGGGCCAAGTTACTTCTGCTTTGGACTCACTTAACCTTTAAGCTGGGGATCCCCACTCATGTTACTGACATTAAGTCCTCCAACTTCACAACAACCTGAGGTTGATGGGAAAAATAAACCAAAATACAAAAGTCTTATGATCTACTTGAGTCCGATGTAGTAAAATACAAATAATCCATAGTCAAAGTTTATTTTCTCATAATTTATCTTCACGTTACTGAAGGGGAAACTGAGTCAATATAAATAATGTTCTAATGTCGCATTTTTCTTTCTGAAAGTTCTTGTCATGGTCATTTTATGGATGGGGATACTGAGGCCCAGAGTGATTGAAATGTACTGTCTCAAGGTAAGCCTCATGAAGTAGTGCCTGGATGAGAAACTCAAGAACCCGAATGCTCAAAGCAAAGTTCTTTTCCATTAGCTTTCTACCCAAGTTGGAAACATTCAATTCACTCAAGGTTTGTGAAATTAGGTGATAAACGCTGTAAAGTTTGAGTTCTTGATACCAAGAACAGTGTGCGGTCTGGGGCGGTAGCGAGAGTAATCACGATCCTTGACCTGCACGCAGAGAGTTTCACGGTTCACGAGTGTTCCCCAGCTGCGAACACACCCCGGCCTCATCAGGGACCTCGACAGTGTCGCCCTTTTACAGGTGAGGAGGCTAGGACTCATTTAGCGGCTTGCCAGAGGACACCGTTAGCAAAAGGCAGAACTGGGACTGAAACTCAGGTCTTCCGAATCCAAGTTCAGTGAGAACACCCTTTGTGGGGAAGAGGCCACCTGAATTTTACTGGGAGACTGAGAGGAGGTTAAGGGAGGTGGGAAGGAGCTAGTCTTGGCAGCACACCAGCTCGTGTGTTGGCAGAGAAGGATATTATCATCATCAAGCATTTCGAACGATGACACAGAAGCGCTCTGGGCACTGAGGGACCCACCGCAGTGCTAACCTCTGAGGGCCTGCAATCTAAGACAAACACACCCAGAAGAGCAAACATGCGCATGCGGCATCATTGCTATCTACTGCAGTAGATCCGCCACAGTGATCTACTCCGTGGGTAGAGAGGGAAGTATTTCTACCACATACACGGCCAGGGAAGTTTGGGATGTGGAGAATGTAAGTGCATAAATAAAACATAAATAAAAATGGGAGCGATAATAAAAAAACATAAATGAAAATGGGAGCGATAAAGAAGAGCAAGCAGGGCAAGGAAGAAACACACACACACCAATCCAGGAAGATTGGAAGAAGGCTGGAATAAAAATAAACTTTGGTTCTTTTTCTTCTCTCTTTTTTAAAGTTAAGAAGCACGGGAGTCGCTGTGTTGTGGCAAGAGCAGACTGGACAGTGTGAGATTTAGAACAGAACTCGCCCCCCAGCATATGGGGACAATCGCAAAGACAGGTAGGAAGCGGGGCAGTGGGCAGTGGCAGGAGCCACAGAGGGCCTGGAGCAAGTGGAAACTCAAGAGATCACGACCTGTCTTGACTCCTAGACTATGCCTATGTGTTTCCACCTGCATGCTTTCAGAAAGCTCATGCTCTCTGTATTTCAGGAGCAAGAAGAACCTCCATGGCTGCGGAAGTCTGTCTGGAGCAGTTGAAGGGAGCAGGTACCATGGTAAGGGAGAGAGAGGACAGGGACCTTAAGTGCGCTGGGTGAGGAGTCCCTAACCGTGCCAGTCTTTCCAGATTCTGCCACCACAGAGCGATTCCCAATGCAAAACTTATTTATCTGGACCCCGTAATTGTTAGGAAATTCCCAGTTTGCGTAGTCAAACCCAAATCTGCTTGTTGAGTCTGAGGCCAGTGATTAGATTCTTTTTTTTTTTTTAAGATTTTATTTATTTATTTGACAGAGAGAGGCACAGCGAGAGAGGGAACACAAGCAGGGAGAGTGGGAGAGGGAGAAGCAGGCTTCCCGCCGAGCAGGGAGCCCGATGCGGGGCTCGATCCCAGGACCCTGGGATCATGACCTGAGCCGAAGGCAGACGCTTAACGACTGAGCCACCCAGGCGCCCAGTGATTAGATTCTTAACGTAAAAACTTGTGTGGAGGGCGCCTGGGTGGCTCAGATGGTTGGGCGTCTGCCTTCGGCTCAGGTCATGATCTCAGGGTCCTGGGATCGAGTCCCGCATCGGGCTCCCTGCTCCTTGGGAGCCTGCTTCTCCCTCTGCCTCTCTCTCTCTCTCTCTGTCTCTAATGAATAAATAAGTAAAATCTTTAAAAAAAAAAAAAACAAACAAACTTGTGTGGAGCTCTGCTGGGACATAAACATTACTCGATACCTCAGTTCAGACTCCAGCCGGGTAGAGAGAGAGACCTGTTTATCTCTGCTAACTGTGTTTACTTACTCAAGTCATCCTTTGTGACCCTAATTAGCCAGAGAAGCAGCAGCAGAGAACCACTAGGAGACCAGGGTGAATAAGAATATGCCAAGAGTGCCTGGTTCTGGCTGCTGGCCCTTCGTACCACACAGGGTACTTAGAGGCCAAGTTCTGGCTCTAACCAGGACAGTTTGAGCCCTGAGCCAAAGGTTAGCAATTTCACACTTTCAGAGGAAGCTGCTCCTGATCACCCTAGTTTCTGAGTTCACACAACCAGTAAGATTAAAGAATTCTGTGATAATGATTCTTAGGATTTTTTTTGCTAATATTTGTTCATCTGCCCTATTTACAACGTGCTCTTCTCTTTTAACCACTCTACATGTATTAACACATTTAATACAACCACATGAGCAGATACTATAGGAACTGACACAGAGAGGTTAAGTAACTTAATGGGGGGTCACACAGCTAGTAACTGAAGGCACTGGGATCCAACTACAATTTACATCATTCAGCTAAATCCCAGTATTTTAATAAGAATGTTCAACAAAACATCTGATATTTACATAGAAGACACTGCTCAGGGCGCTATTCAGAAGACACAAAGGTCATGCAGACAGTTCCCACAAAGAGCTCATGGTACAGTTGCAGATATTGGTAATCCTCTCTATGGCCCTAAAATTTTGCTCATTTTATTCACCTACATTGTATCCTTTTCTAACTAGAGAAGACCCTACATCCCCCATGCTATTATCCTTTCTTTTTTAAACAAACAAAAAGGACTACTTTAGGTCAAGAGGGGACCAACTTACTAGTTAACCTATCAACAGCTAGAGAATGGCTAGTGGCAAAGCCAAGCTCGGACGGACGGTGATGTTCCCGTGTTCTCTGTAGCCCTTGGGAGGTAAAGGCCCCCACTAGCTCTTCAATCCTGCTGGGTTCTATCCCTGTTCTCCACGTCTGCCACTCTCAGTGCTCATGCCCGTTTGTTTAGCCCTGCCGACACCCACTCCCTTTCCCGCTCCTGGTGGGCCTGGAGCTGGGGACGAAAGCCAGGGCGAGCTGCTGGAGGCCCTCACCGCGAACGAGCCTTCCGGCCAGGCCGAAAATGCTCTCGACAAGACACTCGCGATCGCTCGCACGGGTAACACAAGGCAGAAGAAAAAGAAAGCGAGATGTTTTCTAGCGACTCAGGGAGAAGGCGAGCCAGCCGCTTGCATCTGGACACCGGGACTGGACGCAGACTGACGGGGAACCGGGGGGCGCGGCCGGGCCCCGAGGCACCCGCGGCGTTCCTCCCCCGGGCGCGCAAGGCCCTCGGCGGGCACAGGGCTCCGACTCCCGCGGGGGTGGGTGACAGGTCCCCGGACTGCGGTCCCTGCGCCTCCGCCCGGCCGCGCGTCCCCAACCCGCCCTGCCGGCCGTCGGGGCCGTCCCGCCCCCCGCGAGCGTGCGTGACGTGCCCCCGCGGCGTGACGCAGCGCGGCGCCCGGCGGGAGGAGCGCGGGGGCGGGGCAGCGGAAGTCGGCGTCTGCGGCGAGGAGAAAGACCGGGGCGCGGCCCAGGGGGAGAGCCCGGCGGACAGACCCGCCCCGGCCCCGCCCCGGACCCGCCCCCGGCCGTGGGCGGAAGTGACGACAGTAGCCGAGGAGGTCACTTCCTGCTAGGGTGGATGAGGAGGAGCCGGAGACGCCGCGGAGGAGACGGGAGCGAAGACGGGCCGCGCCGGGGAGAGGTGAGTCCCGGCCCCATCGCCGGGCCCTCCCGGGCCGACCTCCGGCCTCACTGGCAGTGTCCCCGGGGTCGGGCCCCCAGCGGGCTGCCTACCGCCCCGGCCGGGCCGCCGGCAGCGCGGGGGCGGCGGGGCCCCCGGTGTGTGAGGGGCGGCCGGGACCCGGGGTGCGTTCGTGCGGTGGCTCCGCGGGGCCCCGGGGTGAGGCCGGCCGGGCCGGAGGCAGGAGGGAGGGAGGCTCCGGGGGCCGGGAAGCCGCCCGCACGCCGCCGCGGGGCAGCCGCAGCGCCGGCCTCCGCTCGCCTCGCCCTCCCGGGAACGGCCGCGAGCTGAGGAAGGGCGAGGGCCCGGGGGGGTTGCAGACTCGAGACGAGCGGCCTCGCGGTGAATTTACGGGCGGCGTGGACAAGGCGTCTGCGGACTCCGGCGAGGGGGTGATCGGGGAGCCGGGGTGTCGGGAGGAAGCTTCTTGGTCAAGTCCTTGCCGCGGCGGGGTCCGGACCCCCGAGTCGTGCGCTTGGAGGGCACTCCTGCGGCAGAATGGAGGGCCTGCATTCCGACGGAGCCATCCGGGACTGGGAGCCCGGGCGGCTTCCTGGAACGGTGGGGAGCGGTGTTTTTCCTCCCTGGTTGTCGGGGAGCTGGGAGCAGCCAGCCGGGAGAGGCTCCGAGGCCTTGTGATTGTGTGTCTCGTGTGACTGCGTGTCTGTGTTTGCGTCTGTTTCCTCCTTCCTTTGGGGTGTTTATGTCGTCCTCATAGTTTTATAGACAAACTCGCTGATTATTTTAATGTATGTGGTGAGAAAAAAGCTCGAAAGATGTAGAGGAATCCGAGGTTAGATGAAATTTCCAAGATTAGGAATTCGCCCCCACCCCACCCCGAGGCCACTGAGGCACCTACGTTCCGTCCAGGAGCGCTCTTGCTAATGTGGGTGCTGCGGCCCTCTCATCCACCCTGGGGAGCAGAGAGCGGAGATCTGCCCTCTCCTGTCCGCCTCTCCCTCAGGCAGCTTCACCCCTCCCTCCGTTTTGCTAAAGGATTGACTGATACAAAACTGCTTGCTGCTAGGAACAGGAAATTTATTGAGGAACTGTAAATCTGGATGGAATGAATTCAGATCACAGCAAGACTCCCTGCGCTTTTTCAACAGAAGGTTCTCAGAAATGCCTGCCTTTTTTCCTTCCTGTTAAGGGGAGAAAAATGTGAAAATATTTCTCAAAGTAATGTGAGTAACTGTACATGTGGTGTGTTTACTTCCTGTATCCCACGGTGTTTTTCAAGGAGAGGGGGTTAGTTTCTGACTGGGAGGAGTTTTCCTTCTCCCATCTCCCATAATTCAGCAAAATAAATCAAAATCAGATGTTTTCAGGAGTTGCAGTCAGATGGACTTGGATTTTTTTACTCTTTTTAAAACTGGTACATCTGGGTGAACTCAGGCATGTGTGTCTTGGCATCTGGGCCTGTCTAGTAATAGAAGAAAACCGTTGGGCTTGTTTTGGCTGCCTTTCTGGACCCATTTCACTGCCCTCTTCCTTTCTTACATCTGAAGGGCTGGTCAGGAGAAAGAAAGCAAATATTAAAGCAGTGTTTACACTTTGTGGTTTAAAGTCAGGTGAGAGATAATTATGGCCTTTGAAGCTGATGACCTGAGGACCATCATTTGAGGACTTGGGGATTAGCAGTTTGGAGGTGACATATTTGAAAGAAAGAGGGTTACATAAGGAGGGAAAGACAAGGAAAGGAACTTTGGGGAAAGGCTGTGCCAGAAAACCTTGGGAGGAGAATAAATAAATAGCACCTTAAAGTAATTGATGTGGCTTGTGTCTCTCAGCAGGAGGGCGAAAATGAAAGCAGGCTGTAGCATCGTGGAAAAGCCAGAAGGAGGTGGAGGTGAGCAGAAGTTAATCATCTCTGATGTACCTGGAATGTCCCTCAGGGGTTCCTTTTCTCTCCACTTGGGCTATGTTCACAAATGTCAGACCATGACTAGACAGCCTCTTGACTGGGTGGATACTGCTAGCACAGTTTAGGCTTGTTTCTTATGGATGTATATTAACATGTCTGGTCACCACACCTTTATCCCAAGCTTTAGAGTCTCCTCCCTGTTAGAGACACAGTTCCACCCTCAGGGACAAGGGGTTTTCAGCGTATTTCCCTAAAATGTTAGCTCGTCTTTCCTGTTTGTTTCTGTTGGAACGTTCCTGCCCTCGTGGAAAGTAGGTGTGAGATTTAGTAATGCAGGAAAGAGCGAGAGGTTGGCACACCTGGGTGCTGCTGTCCAGCTCTAGCAGATCAAGTGATTGCCACAGGAAAGGTGACATCTCCGTGCTTTCCTCTCCCCTGTTGTGGTTAGCCCCAGCTGACCGAAGGGCTGTTTATGGCATGTTTGCACAGCACTCTAGAGGTTCTGAGCATCGGAATGTGAAGTCGGGGATACTGATATGTATGAACCTAACTCCTGACTACCTTGATCTTGCCCTTTTCCCATTAAAGGGTATCAGTTCCCTGACTGGGCCTATAAAACCGAGTCCTCCCCGGGCTCCCGGCAGATCCAGCTGTGGCACTTCATCCTGGAACTGCTGCAGAAGGAAGAGTTCCGCCATGTCATTGCCTGGCAGCAGGGAGAATACGGGGAGTTTGTCATCAAGGATCCTGACGAGGTGGCCCGCCTCTGGGGCCGCAGGAAGTGCAAACCCCAGATGAACTACGACAAGCTGAGCCGGGCCCTCAGGTGAGGGAGAGGGTTCCCAAATCCATGCTGTTAACAGATCGGAAGGAGACGAAGCAGTGGGGTGAATGTTGGATAAGAAGGGTATCAGGTGGAAAGAGACTGCACTGTCTAAGTGAATATGTGTGGCTTTGAAGTGGGAGGAGAGGAGCTGCTGAATCTGAGTAGCACAGGCACAGGAGGAGAAAAGCATATCTTTGGTTCTGTGTAGGAGGGAATTCCAACGTGGTTGGCTTTGGGTCCTGACAGACCACCGATTTCTGCTCTGTAGTGGGCGAGCGTGTGCGGTGAAACTCAGGTCGGAGCTCATTTGTAATCTGAAAGATTAGGCTTCCCTGTGGGAAATCTGTTAGAATTGCTCTTCTTTAGGCTCTCCTGGAAGAAACTGGGAAATGTGAAGCAAGCAGAGCACACAGGAGGAGGGTTCCCTGAGTGGACCTGACCTTGCTGTTCAGGTCCCATATCTGTGAGCTCGGTTGTCAGTCCAAAGGTTGCTCTGACATGTCTAAAGATTGACCACTTCAGGTTCTCTCCATTTCTTTTTTTCTCTTTGTCAGTTTTTACGTTTCATAACCTCTTCACCCTCAAGGGGCCAGAAGGCCGTGTGTAAGTGGTGCTCCCGAATAGGTTCCCGGCCAGAGGCCCCTTTCTCTCTTCAGTCTTGGTGACCTTGAATGTCACAGCTGGGCAGCTGCGCTGGACCCTCTCTCGCATCCTTGTGAAAGTGAGGCAGGCCAGGCCGCCTGTTGTTGTCCACATTGGGGCACATGATTGTTGGACCCACTGCCACAAAACAGTTGGACATTTCTTCGCCTGCGCTTTGTGCTCGGGCCTCCAGACTGGCCATGTCAGGCGTCCCAAGAGACTTGTCTGCCCCCGCCTGGGCACGGCAGTGACACACAGGGGAACAGGAAGGAAATGGACTATGGAATTGAAACTGTAGAGTGACAGAGGAGAAGAGTGGTTGGGGCTAGGATAGGTGTTCGGGATCTTAAAGTGAGATTGTCTCTGTAAAGCTCCAGCCAAGGACTTAGAACATCGTTTGAAAATTGAATAAGTCTCCCAGCCCTAACCTCAAGGCCGGGCTGCAAAAGAATGATAGTGATGTTTCGATGTAATACTTAGAGCCAGAACTGTTGATCTCAGTGGTTACCTGTGTGTATTAAAAATTGTCAGTAGCTAGAAGGTAAATTGACACATGTTCCTATTTTTACAGATACTATTACAACAAGAGGATCCTTCATAAAACAAAAGGGAAAAGGTTTACTTATAAATTTAACTTCAACAAGCTGGTGATGCCCAACTACCCATTCATCAACATTCGGTCAAGTGGTAAGAAGCAAACTTTCGGTGGGGAATGAATTTTGATTTGATAAAGAAGTTTAAAAACCCAAGTCTAAGACCTGGCATGTTAAAGGAATTTTAGAAATTAGACTAGAGTTGCGTGGATTGCCCCCAGGGTCCTGCTTAGGTTTCCCTGTTTGTCCCCTACAGGGAGTGACAGGCTCTGTCTGCTACATCAAGAGAGATTTGTTTAGTTGTTTATTTGGTTCTCTTTTGTGCATATTATTTGTGTCTCCCAGATACTTTTCCGCTGTCGTCTTTAGGAATTATGTTCCATAGGTTCGCGTTCATGTTTCAGTTCAGTGTTTCAGAACTCACAGTGTTAACACCCTGCCCAGCGGCTCTTTCATAGACGAGAACCGGTTTCTACAAACACTTCCGATTTTCTATGAAACTACCAAGCTCTCCCTTATCAAGTGAATATCATCAAAACCACAGCATCCTTAATCACAGAAGGGGAGGTTCGTATGTTTGCAGTGAAAAGCAGTGTCTTTGATCTGCAGCAGCACCTCCTCAGAGAGTAAGGTCTGGGGTTACTTGACCTTCTTTGCTCTTAAGTGCAGCAAGGCTTCCCCTCCAGGCTCTCCTCGGATAGCTCGCCATCACGGCTCCTCACGAAGGTTTTAGGTCACACTGGCCTCTGTCCAGTCTCTTAGTAGGGGGTTGGTTTTGTTTCAGTTCAGAGGCAAGACCTCTCCCTCCCTAGGAAAATAGATTGTATTTAACCAGTTTCTGACCAGTCCATCAGTACTCTGTTTCTGTGGTGGTGTGTGTTATGCTGCAGTATTCTGACTTCTCAGAGAAAAGTCGGAAGAAACTTGAAAAATCAGAGCGGGGGTGTGGCTGAGAATATACTGCTGAGATCCATTGCAGATAGGTCGTTAACTGCACACAACAAGTTAGGGCAGTTTGGGCTTGATGCTGCTATATCGCCACAGTTCCATCTCATCTCTCCTGTAGCCACTCCCTCCTGTCCCTGGGGCATGTGTTAAAAAAAAAAGTGGTATTGGAATGCATCTCTCTAATCACAACCTGTTTTCTTTCCTGGTGCCTGAGGGAGAGGTGTTAGGAAATCAGACCATTCTAGCCACTGGAATCCTGTTTCCTCTAGTTTTCACTCTGGCCCCCTTCCTGTCTACCTAGAGGAATTGGGACTCTACTTGGATATACCAGCAATTTTGAAGAATGTGTTGGTGTTCCAAACCACTCCCCGCCCACCCCCCGCCAAAAAGGGCTTTGTCGGTTTTGTTCTTAATGTCTTTGACCCATTTTTGTCTATTGAAAACCCAGAAGTCCAGCCACTTGGGCAGCCTGGAACAAGGCACACCCATCAGCCCTTGGGAGTAATGCGCCCTTCCAGGGGAAGAAAATCTGGATCCTCACTCGGGGAAGACTCTGGTCTGCCAGCGACCTAGCGGTAATGCCTGGCACAGCCTAGTCTGCCTGAAAGCAGTGGGACCAACATTGATCCTTAACAAAGTTTAAGACCCTAGCGGAATGAAGTCACAGGGAAAGCAGATCAGTGTGCATTTCATTTAGGTATATACTTGGTTGCTTACGTCTTGGGTACAGATAACCCCAAAGAACGGGAGTCATTAACTCATAAAGCACTTTTACCCAGATAGGCCAAATGTTGTTTCTGGTTTAACTTTTATGGTGACAGGGGAAACGTAACATTTATTGAGCATCTGCTTCGTGGAGGTACTTTTGTTTGGTGTTTTGTGAGTTACCATGTTCAACTCTCCCAGCCTGCTATAAAGTGTGTATCTCAGTATTCACATTTTACAAATGAGAAAATTACAGAGGACAGCAAAGTCCAAGATTGATATGGGCTTGTTGAGTACAGTTACCTGTTGAACGGTTTCTCAGGAAACCACTCCTGAGAGACTTAGCTCTTGAAATCCAGCTTTTATTGAATAGTTCATACATTCCTCCCCCAGATTGGAATTCATTCGTTTGCTCAACAGATAATGTGTTAAGTCCTGAAAACAAAAAGAAAAGATTATGGTGGAGTTCTTTCTCTCAAGGAACATAAAATTTAGCAGGAGAGATAAGATAGATGAAGTTGAGCACAATTCGAAATAACAGTGTGGAATGTGACAAGCTCTCTAGGTAGCAGAGCTGTGTGGATTTTGAATCTGGAGGTCAGAGAGATCATGTCTAGATGGTGGTGGTACGTATCCAAATAATTCAGAGGTTTAGAGTAAAAAGCACAATGAATGCTCTCTCTTCCCCCACCATCCTCCTCACCATTGACAGTTTAGGGTAAAATGCTTGACATTTGGATGGTGTGGAAGTACTTCTGTGTACAGTCTCGTCATTACTCTTAAAAGTGTGCTATAAAATACGTTTTTCTGTATTTTTTAATGTTTATTGTCCATCAGAAACATTGGGAACATACAGAAGATACTAGGAACAGTGCTCACCTGGTGGAGTGGGACTGGTTCAGGAGTTCTCCTCTGTGCCTCCCTACCCCCACCCTGGTGTTTTGTATTTCTCTTTATTTTGGAAAACTTTAAACCTATAGAAAAATGGGAAAAAATAGAACTGTGAACACCCATGTGTCCTCTCTCTAGGTTCACTAATGATTGACATTGTTGCCACATGTTTTTTCTCTTATATATATTTTTTAAGTTTTTTTTGAGGTTAAGTTACAGACGACATGACATTTGTCTCCTGTATACTTCAGCACGTATCCCCTAGGTACAAGGACATTCTCCTCCATGACCCCAGTAACATTAACATACCTGGGAAATTTAACATGACTCTACTGTTCTTGTCTAATAGTATGTGCCTTTTACAGTTTTTGTTTTTAAAGTGTGATTATTGTGTAGTAAAAAATTACGTGTCCTAACAAATACCTAACATACAATTTGCTGTGTGCCGATACTATTGTAAGGACTTTATAAAAATATTAAGCCTTTAAGTTTTCATAACATGAGCCCTTTTATAGGTAAGGAAACTGAGGCACAGAAAGGTAAGTAAATTATCCAGAGTCACACAGCTAAGAAGTGGTAGAGCCGGGGTTTGAACCTAGGCAAAGGTCTTGTTATTTCCATTTTGCCAAAGGGGGTCAAAAACCAGTTGGTTACATGCTACGAAATAGAACGTGCAAGGACTGAGATTCACACCCAGATTTTTCAGCTCAGCCACTCAGGTTTCATAGTGGCTTCTTGAAGGTCATCTCCTTCAAAGCAGTGTTATTCAGAGTTGTGGAAGCAGTAAGCTAATGTTTTTCAAACAGAACCGTAGACCTGTTGTCTCAGTATACCCCATGTAACGGTAGGCAGCTATGCTTGGTCAGGGGGGAGGGTCCAGAGTGCTCCCTGCAGCATTGCTCCTAGGTTACACCTTCCCTAAGTTCATTCGGAAAGTGTTGTGTGTTCTGTGCTCTTCTTGCAAATTTACAATGTACCTTGACCTGTGTAAAGAAGGAAATACCCTCCAGTTTAAAAAAAAACAAAACTAAACTAAATTGTTCAGGAGACAGGACCTTCTGTCCCCACGCCCCTCCGCCACCACATTATACTCCTAGTCCTTCAGAACACATGAAAAGTGGTTTTTTGCTTTTCAGTAGATGTGGTCTTAATATAAAATCAAGACCCAAATGAATCAAAAAGAGTAGATAGAATTTTAGCTGCTGTAATAGGCTGGCAGAAGAGATATTTTTGGCCTGGGACCTTCCTTTTTTTTTTTTTTTTTTTTAAGATTTTATTTATTTATTTGAGAGAGAGAGAGCATGAGAGGAAAGAGGGTCAGAGGGAGAAGCAGACTCCCCGCCAAGCTGGGAGCCACACGTGGGACTCGATCCTGGGACTCCAGGATCATGACCTGAGCTGAAGGCAGACGCCCAACCGACTGAGCCACCCAGGCGGGCCTGGGACCTTCTTGATTCTAGTCAAATTATATACAAGGTCATGCATCAGTTTTTCCTCATTGAAAAATCAGGTCACTGGCTTTAGGGGGACAAGGAGCAGTTTCTGTGGAACTTCGGTTTGGGAAATGCTCTGGTAGTGTCACTCAGTCCCAGGTGCCCAGAGGCCACAGTGCACACGGCAGCCCACGCCAGAGTCCTGGCCGATGGCCCCTGTTACTCCAGAACCGGAAGGAGGTAGCTGATGGCGCAGTTCCCAGCCGCGCCAGGCCTCACGCCCTCGTTTCTTCTCCTAGGTCACCATACTTACTTGGGTTTCCTTACTTTTCCTTCTCCCTTACCTCTGCCTCAGAGTGTAAAAAGCCCTCCTGACATCATCACTGATCGAAGCCTCCGGTACCTCCCAGGAACCCGGAGGGGGCTCTGAGGCCTCTGCTGGCACACCTTTCTTACGCCTTGTTGAGAGAAGGACCTTTGGGGGGAGTGGAGAACCTATGGGCCTCTGAATATGATGTGTTTAGTGTGGTGTTGGTTTCTGCTTCAACTCGAGTTTCAGTTTTAGCGGGCAGACTTGGCGGGGGGGGGGCAGGGGGGAACAGGTCCTGTATTGTCTCCCAGCCTGCTCGGGGCCTGAGGAGCACTGAAAGCAGGATGGGAATGGAGATCATTACGTAGAATGTGTTAGAGGAAACAGATTTAGAGAGATCAAAAGATATTTGAATCTCTGTGGTGATTTTATATCAGAAATGATAAAAGATCTACCATAAGAACTCACCTTAATGACCATATGGCCTTTTCTTTTTTAATCTTCTTTTGTTCTTAAATATGGTCTTGCGCGAGTCTGAGTATGTGAGGTGCAGAGTCTTTGGGCTTTTAATGCATTGCTTTACGTGCGCATCATTTCCAGTGGTGTTTGTGTTTGGTTTGCTTGCTTGCTTGATCGATAAAGCCAAAAGTATGAAAATAAAAAAACACTACTTACCAAGCTGAGAATTGCAGCACAGTATCTAGATTGGAGAGGAGAAGGCTCACATACCCATCCGTTCATTCAACTAACCTGTATTGAGCCCCAACTAGTTGTTAACCACAAACTGCTTTATGTCTAGTCGTGAACAGTAGGAATTCTCCCCCGCCTCGTGGAATTGATGTTTCAGAGCACAGATGAATAATGGTTATCTCAGGTGGTAACGAGTACTGTGAAGACTAAGTGGGCAAGGGCTAGGGAGAGACGGCAGCCGGCTCGGGTAGAGGAAGCGAGCTGTGCTCCTGGGAAGATGGGGGGCGGAGGGATTCCACGCGGCCGGAGCGTTGGCTTCCTGTCATAACAAGATGTAAACATCTTGGGCTCACGTAGCATAAGTAACCGTGCTGACGACGGGTGACCAGTTCTCTAAAGTGGCCTTTGTCTCCTCCACCATCACAGGTGTGGTTCCCCAGAGTGCGCCACCAGTGCCGACCGCCTCTTCCCGGTTCCATTTCCCACCGCTGGACACACATTCTCCCACGAGTGCCGTGCGGCCGGGGCGGTTCTCTGCCGGCTCCCTCACTGCTTCTGGCCAGGAGTCGGCCAGTGGCGCCGACAGAAAGGCAGAGCTTCCGGAGCTGGAGGATGGCTCAGCCGCCGACTGGCGCCGGGGCGTGGATCTCCTGTCCTCCTCCTCCCGGAGTGCCGTCGGTGGAGGGCTTGGCCATCAGAAACGCAAGCCTGACATAATGCTTCCCCTGTTCACCAGGCCAGGGATGTACCCTGACCCCCACAGTCCCTTCGCTGTCTCTCCGCTCCCTGGCCGCGGAGGTGTTCTGAACGTCCCCATCTCCCCAGCCCTCTCCCTGACTCCCACCATCTTCTCCTACAGCCCGTCCCCAGGCCTGAGCCCCTTCACCAGCAGCAGCTGCTTCTCCTTCAATCCCGAGGAAATGAAACACTACCTTCATTCTCAAGCCTGCTCTGTGTTCAACTACCATCTGAGTCCCCGGACCTTTCCCCGTTACCCAGGACTCATGGTCCCGCCACTGCAGTGCCAAATGCATCCCGAGGAGTCGGCCCAGTTCTCCATCAAGCTGCAGCCACCGCCAGCTGGGCGGAAGAACCGGGAGAGGGTGGAGAGCAGTGAGGAGTCAGCCCCCGTCACC
The DNA here is from genome assembly GCF_054177405.1 of Leptonychotes weddellii. NCBI lineage: Eukaryota > Metazoa > Chordata > Mammalia > Carnivora > Phocidae > Leptonychotes > Leptonychotes weddellii. The sequence goes on from NC_138374.1 coordinate 136,034,573, forward strand.
GCTCCCGCCATGGCTCCCGTCCCCCCAAGAATTAAGGTGGAGCCAGCCTCTGACAAGGATCCCGAGAGTCTCCGGCAGTTGGTGCGAGAGGAGGAACGCTCCCATGAGGAGGGCACTGTGCCAAGCAGGACCATAGAGGAGGAAAAAGGCACCATCTTTGCCCGCCCGGCCGCACCAGTCTGGCCCTCTGTCCCCGTTAGCAGCCCAAGTGAAGAACCCCTAGAGGTGACTGAAGACAGTGAGGACAGGCCTGGCAAAGAGCCCAGCGTGCCCGAGAAGAAAGAAGATGCCCTGATGCCCCCCAAGCTCCGGTTGAAGCGGCGCTGGAACGACGACCCTGAAGCCCGAGAGCTGAGTAAGAACGGGAAGTGCCTCTGGAGTGGGTCTGGACCCCGGGGCTTGGCCACAGCCGCTGCCGACGCCTAGGACTGGAGGTGGATTGGGAGCTGTTTATACTATAATCACATGCAGACGTGTATTTATGTAGCGAGGTTTGAGGGTTGGGGGGAGGGGAGGGAATTAGACTGGTTTGATCATTCTAGGGGCATAAACGTCTTTTTATGTTTGGGGGATGGGATGGGTATCTTCTGTTGTAAATTAGGTGGGACGTGAACACTTTTTTCCTGGTGAGTAGCACGCAGGAAGGGTAATGAACTGAAAGGAGGAAGAGCCTCTGCTTCCTGGGGAGGCTCACACTTTCTGACAAACTCCCAGGGGGCCAAGGTGTCCTTGGTCCCATTATAGTTCAGGTTCCAGACTTCTTTCTTTTCTATTGTATTTATATATGAAAAGCCATTAATGAATTTCTTTTGCTCGGAGAGGGAGGGAGAAGGGAGTAGGGCGTGGTGGGGAGGCTGAGCAGTGAGAGACCATTTTACCAAGTGTGTTGCCTGAAATGTTTCTGTGTAGTTCCTTCGGGGGAGGAGTAACGTAATCTCAGTCTTACTGGGACAGGGGGATGTTCAGATGTTGCTTTTCTTCTTTCTTCCTTTGTCGTTTGGCAGTTTTTCCTTTCCTTTTTAAAAAACCGGCTGCAGGAAGCGGGAGCCGTGGCACCGGTCCCGGGGCTGGGAGGGCCCGGCGGGGCGGCGGGACTCGCGCTGCGGGCTCCTTGGACTCGCCCCTCCTCCACCTGCTAAGAAGCCATGAGGACTCGTAAGCTCTCGTTCAGGGAAGACAGAAGAGGGCATGAGGAAGTAACCCGATGCCTTTAAAAACAAACACAAAAATGATCTTCATTTGTCTTTTACCATCGTGGGTTTGGGGAGCCAGACTGCAGAGTGACTGCGAGTGAGTCCGCCGAGCAGCCCAGCCCTGGAGATGGCTGCGACGTGTCTGGGTCTCTGATCGTCTCCTAAGTGAAGCCTTAACAATGAACATACTTTCATCACGTGATACGGGTCTGTCAGCATAAACCTGTAAAAGGGACGGAAAACTCTTCAGACAACCCAGGAACGTGGAAACATGGTTACATGTCGAGCTGGTGTTTAGTGGTCCCCTCTTGACTTCCTGGGGCCGGGGAGCAGAAAGGCAGGATTGTGGGAGCTCAGGGCCAATGAAGCCCGGAAGTGCAGAAGGTAGCTGGGGTGCAGTGGGTGCTTGTGGAGGCTGAAGGCGGAGGTGGACAGAGACACAGAAGGAGGCTAGATGCCAGAGCCCGGGAGGAACGAGGGAGTCGGTGTGTCTGTCCCGTTGTGTCATTCCTGCCATACCCACTTCCCTAGATTGTTCTCGTTCTCACGATCAACTGACCATCCCACAGGAGACTCCGGTTTACAGGTAGAAGCTATTTCTCCGAGAGAAAGCCCCTCAGCACAAAGGAACAGGAAAGTGTCACTCTGGCATGAAGCAGAAGGGGCCTGATTTTGGGGGGGGGGGGTGCAGAGAGAAGCCACAGCCACCCACGTGTGCGTGCTCGTAACCACGCGCTGTGGCCAACAGAGGAGACGCTGAAGTGGCTCAAGTCTGCCTGGCCTCAAGGCAGGGAGAGAGGAGAGGGCTCTAGAGCCAGTGGAGGTGAGAAGTGGGCACAGGGGCGCCGTCTAGGAATTGGAGGAATCCCCGACTCCACCTTAGCCTCAGTGAACTCTGTACACTGAGAAGCATTCGAGGGGTGTCTTTTAATGGGGGCTGGGGGGATCTTTTTGAAAGGAGTGCATGCATGAGAGATGGGAAAGGGTCAGAGCAGGTGAGTGGGTTGATAGGTGGCTTCGGATGACTTGAGTCCATCGTGCTATTGTCTGGCAAGTGTCCACCTCCTCGTTCAGTTCAGATTCCAAATAGTGACGTGTCCTTCCCTAGGGAAGGGATCTGGAGTGCGGTCTCTGTCAACTCGGGCTTTGGTCGGGCTGTGAAGGGCTCCTTGTTCAGGCTCCTTTTGGTTTCTCGTCCATTTCTCTCTCTGCATCTCTTACCTCGGATCAGAAAGCAAGCCCGGGCAGGTGCAGGATGGCTCTCTGCTTGGCGTTGCTCAATCTAACCAGGGAGGCTGGCTGGCCCCCCCTCTGTCCATGAGAGCAGAGGGCCGGCACGTGTCGGTATGAACTCAGGAATAGAAACTCGAGGCCTTTAAAATACGAGGGAGAGAAATCCGTGATGCATACCTGGAACCCCCTGGAACCCAAGTGCCAGAATTTCTAGATGCTGCTTCTGTTTGAACAAAAAGTCACTGCTTTTAACTTGAAAAAACACACTCGAAAAATGTTCAACTCCATGAAAAATGTTTTTTGGCTTTAAGAAATTGTTTGGTGTTTTACTGTTTCCTTTGACTGCCATTCCACCAGGAAATCATTGGTTGATTTGCACTGCACACTGGGGCTGGGGCAGGGTGTGGGGATCCTTACACAGAGCCAAACTTGGGCTTGCTCAGGAAGGGGACCAGGAATGTGGAAGTCATTGACATTTCCTGGGGTAAAGGGGTGGGGGGTACTTTCTCACCCCCCGACCCCCTCCTGGCAGCACCTGTCGCCAGCCCAGCACAAAACCAGGCCTCTCTTGTGAGTTTCATCACTGGCAGCAGGTGGAGAAAAGGGGGACAAAACCAAGCCTGTTTTCTCCTCCATTTTTTCCAGATTTCGCTGTGCCAAACATTTAAAACTTTGCAAATACAAATCTTGAAATTTCATTAAGAACTTGTTCATGCAAACAGTGTCCCTTCACCCCAGTCTTCAGGCTGCACTGCATTAAACCAGCTCGCTAGCTAATGCAGGGAAATACTGCACCCTAGTCCTCCATGGGCCAAGAAACTTTCAGAAGCATTAAAAAACATAGTTGAAGTACATCACTTCTCACCAAGCGGGTAGTCAGTTGGCTGTTTGTCCCTTGTTTTTTATTTATTCCATAATTATGTTTGTACTTTTTGTTTTGTAAAGGGTAATGGAACATTTTAATTTTGCTTAAAAAAATTTTTTGATCCAATCTTTCAAGAACTGTTCTATTTTCACTTTGGGGGGTGGGGGGAGTTACCAGTTAATTTGTTTTGAAATATCTGGGCGTTCTTTGAGTTATAAAATTGTGAGGCAGGGATTTGTGAGTGAGACATTCACATGTGAAAGGTGACTTCACTAGTTACCCACTTCAGCAGTGTGTATATGTACATAGATGTAAGTAATCGACTCCATTGTGCAGTGCCTTTTAGATGTTCCACTTTCTATAAAGTCTTCAGATTTTTGCATATATATTATATATATATATGATGTAATGTTATAGAAATATATGTATAATATACATATTTTTTCCAGGGGTATCTGATAGCTCTGTATTTTGTTATGGAAGTTGAAAGAAAAAAGTATTTTACCTCAGAAATTAAAGTTAAATAAAAAAAATACTTTTAAATAACGTTTGCAGGGTGTTGGTGGTGTTGACATGCTGCGCCAGGGCGGCCGTGGCCGGGAACCTGCCGAGCCTGTGCCCACCCCACGCCCCCCCGTTCGTCCAGTCGCACAGGGAGGGGCAGGTCCGACAGGTTCGGGGACTGTCCGTATCCTGGCGTCAGTGGCCGCTGCTAGAGAAGGGACAGCTGAAGCCAGGGACACCGGTGCGTGGGGGAGCTTCCTGCCTCAAGATTGTCCTGAAGATGAAGAGTACGTGAGCCCGGCCGGCTCCGTCGGTAGAACACACGGCTCGTGATCTCGGGGTGGTGAGTTCAAGCCCCGTGTTGGGCATAGAGCTTACTTGAGAATTAAAATTTTAGAAAAGAGAGCGCCTGACAAAGCCAGACCCAGTAGGCCACACGTTGTATGGTTCCATTTATAGGCAACGTCCAGAATAGGCGAGTCTGGAGACGGAGCCTAGGCCAGCGGCTGCCCAGGAGAGCAGGGCTGCTGCTGGGCCGCATGTTCTTGGAGGGAGGCGGGGCTGTGCAGGTCGCGCTGAGAGCTGCACAACTTGAATGAAAACCAGAGTCACGGTTACTCTGAAAGGGTGAATTCCATGCTACGTGAATTCTCTCTCGATACAGGTGGTTTGGGGAGGTATGTGACAAGCCAGTACTCGGGAAGCCAGTGGGGGACAGGGATCCAGAGGGGCAGGCAGGGGTCTCGCTGGGGTGTTGAATGTCCCACAACACAGCCTACAAAAGACGGTGCCCGGCTAAGTCACCTCATTTCCCCCGAGGGCCCCACGTTCGTCGAATCATAGCCAGGTGTTTGGCTCCTCTTGAAGGGTCCTGGGGGTTCGGGAAGGCCGAGGGGATCGATGAGGGCCGAGGCCGGAGAGGCAAGCCAGGGCGGATCATGAGCGGCCTTAGGAGATGCGTGGGGAGGCCACCTTGTACTCGGCTAGCGGCGGCTGTCCCCAGAATTCTACAAGAGTTCACCATTTTACTAGCCGGTGAGGAGCATGATGGCCATGGCCCTGGGGACCCACCCAGCCTGTCAAGATCGCTGCTCGGGACGAAGTGAAGGGACAGAGACTGGTGGAGTCCCGAACCACCCAAGTCAAGCTGGGAGTGAGCTCAGAGGCAGACCCCCGTGCCGGGCCCGCCTCCCGCTGCTGGAAGCAAAAGGAGACAGCTGGTGAGGAACGCAATGGGCTGTGGTTTTGAGATGAGGCCCCAGGCATCTGGCTCGGCCCCCTGCGTTGCCCGTCAGCGCACAGAACTGTGTGGAGGTGGTGGCGGAGGGAGGGGAGAAGGTAGGGCTCAGCCCCTCGGCGCCTGGGTGGGGCCCGGAGCCCTCTGGTGGCTCGGGGTTCCCCCCCAGCCGCACAGCCCGCGCCGCAGACGGGCCGTGACCCCGGGCCAGGCTGCCCGGTGTTCGCGCCTGCCACCTCGTGACGGCCGCCTGGGGCAGGGGCCGTGTATCCCCAGGCCACTGGGGGGACACCGAGTCACAGCGGGTGACGGGTATGACCGGGGTGCGAGCCCCAGTGCCCGTGCTCTCCACCCCTCTGCCATGGGGCCTCTCGGGCCTGCCGACCCGCCGGTCTGCCCCACCGCCCACAGCACCCTCCCCGCCTCCCCTCTGCCTGGCCGGTTCCACCTTCTCCTTCCTGCCCAGGCCCCTCTGAGGGGCTCTGCTGCTGCGCGGACCCTGCACCACCGCCCTTCACGCTGCCGCCCGCGCCCGCTGGGGCTGGTGCTCTGGGGGTGGGCAGGAAGCGGGGGGCTGGCGCTCCAGTGCCCGGCACAGCCCGAAGCCTCAGGCTGTCGGCTAAGTGGGTGACGAGAAATGCGAGGAGGGGGCTTGGTTGGTGGGGCAGGGGACACAGGCTTGGAATTGGACAAAGGGACGAGGGGACAGTGGCTCTGTGGTGTACACGGTATCTTTGTGGCACGCTTCCAGGCCCCAGAGAGGTGCCACCTGCCGTGGGCACTGAGCCCCTGCCCCCAGCAGCCTGGATCCGCTGTCGCAGACACGGTTACCCTCCCACCCTCCATCTTCACGCTCTGTCTCCCCTCGCCCTGCGGCCGCGCTCCCTCCCTCCCTGCAAAACTGCCCGCTCCCCGGGGTGCCCGGGATTTATGTTCTCACACAGACTGCGGGCAAGAGGAAAAGGAACCAGCGCCCCTCCCACTCAGGGTGCTCCCCGATAGCCCCTCCGGGGTCTCTCCCTTCCTGCCGCTTTCCAGGATCGCCCCATACATGCCCGCTTCACTCACCTGCCCCCGGACCTGCAAAATAAAAGTTTTTTAAGGGTGTGCGAGGGCGCCTGGGTGGCTCAGTCGGTGAGGCGTCTGCCTCCAGCTCAGGTCACGGTCCCAGGGTCCTGGGATCGAGCCCTGCATCAGGCTCCCTGCTCGGCTGGGAGTCTGTTTCTCCCTCTGCCTCTGCCTGACGCTCCCCCTGCTTGTGCGCGCTCTCTTTCTCCCTCTCCCTCTCTCTCTCTCTCCCAAATAAATAAAACCTTTAAAAATAAAAAAAAATAAAAGGTGTGCGAGAAGGCAGCTGAGAACCCCCAAGAAGGCCTGCTGTCTAGATAGCCCCCACTCCAACACCCCCCCTCCCCAGTCAGGCTCCTGCGGCCCTGCTCCCAGTGGCAGGGTGCGCTGACACCCTGAGGGAGGGAGATAAGCCGGCCTGGCCTCGCTCCCACGGCCCACCCCCGCCATTGTCCTGGCCAGGAGAACACGGGCAGATTACACAACCTCTCTGTGCCTCAACTTCCCTATTTTATGGGATTGTTGTGGGGATTAGATGATGCACATAAAGCACTTAGTAGTCAAAATCATTTTTTTAAAGATTTATTTATTTGAGAGAGAGTGCGTGCTTGCACGAGCAGGGGGAGAGGCAGAGGAGGAGAGAGGGAGAATCCCAAGCAGACTCCACGCGCAGCGGAGCCCAACATGGCCCGCGATCATGACCTGAGCTGAAATCAAGAGTCAGACGTCCAACTGACTGAGCCACCCAGGGATCCCTCAAAATCATTTTTTTAAAGATTTTATTTTTAAGTAATCTCCACACCCACTGTGGGGCTCAAACTCGCAACCCCGAGATCAAGAGTCGCACGCTTCCCCAACTGACTCCGCCAGCCAGGCGCCCCTGAGAATTATTTTTTCAGTGAAGTGACTGGGTGTTTCTGTCTTCTTGGTTCCTATGCCCTACTGGGCCTTGTGCCCTCACTTCCCTCTTTGGCCCCTCTCAAGAGCAGGGAGATGCTAGGATCCCTGATTTACAGAGGAGAGAAATGAGGCCCCTGGTGGATGACCCGTCCAGGTGACTCAAACAGGCCTCCTGACTCCGAATCCCATGCTTTCCCTGGGCATTGCCCTCGGGTCTCTGAGGCGAGAGTGAAGACGCCTCCAAGAATCAGACGCGCAGAATTGGGGGCAGCGCGGGGACCCCAGCTGCGGTGTTTCTCTGTCCAGTCCGGAGCACGGGAGGGGAAGCTGGCCTCTGCAGCAGGCCCAGGGAGGGGCCCTTAGCTCCTTCAACAGGCTCCAGGGGCTGGCTGCCTGCTGACCCAGGAGGATAAAGATCAAAGGTCCAAGCCGTCACCAGTGCCAATGAGCTGTCCCCAGGGTCTCTGATCCCTGGGGCTCCAGGGTCTGGGGATGTGGGCAGACAATGGGGTGGCCAGCAGCCCGAGCACTGGATTGAGCGTGGGAAGGGAAGGTCTAGAGCCAAGAAGCAGCAGCCTCTGCCCGGTGGCACCGCCCTTTGCCTCGGTTGGCAGCCGCCGGCCCCAGCCCAGTTCGGTCCAAACGCTGGTCTACAACAACCCTGGTCCCCGAGAGCCGAGGGCCAGCCAGGGAGGCCGCCTCTGGCCTCTCGCCTGCTGTCTTGCAGGGACCTCGCCGGAGAGGGGTGGGGAGGAGGCAGGAGGACGGAGGGACCGCTCCCTCCAGGAGGCGAGATCAGCCTTGCACCAAGACTGGGGGGGGGGGGGTGCGCCAGGACCCTTTGTTCCCATGTGCCCTTAAGAGTTCCTTGCCCCCCACATTCCTTGGTGCCGGGGTGGGGAACCAGTCTAATCTGGTGTTTCAAGATGTGTCTTCTTTGTGTGACTTGTGTCCTCTTGGCAACTGACAGGAAGGAGAGGGGAAGGGACCCGGGGCCTGTGGTGTTGCTCTGTCTCGGGAATATCACCGGTGAAGAGTTTGTGTTTACTCTCCCTTGGAGTGGTCTTCAGCGGTCAGCTCCTCCCGCCCCGCCCCCACCTTGCGAACAACCCGAGGCACTCGAGCTACTTACTTAATCCCCACTTGCCCTGCTACTGTCCCCATTTTGCAGATGAAGGAAAGGAAGGTCAAGGAAGTGAAGTGAATTGCTCAAGGTCAACACTGGTAGTGAGTCACCGAAGCAGGACCCAGCCTGAGTTTCTGACCCCGGCCTCTCAGGGTGACGCACAAACCCTGGGAAGGCCCCTGGGCAGAAGGCAGTGGGGCTCTGAGTGGCTGGAAAGAGGCCCCTGATTTCCCTCAGGGGCCCCTGTGGGGTCAGGACTCGAGAAGCCAGGGGCTCTCCTGGAACAGCCTCCAGGCCACACACGGGTGTCCCCAGACAGCAGGTCCCTGCTCTCCAAGGACTCAACGAATTTGGGGTCAAACACGCCGACATAATGCACTGAAATGTAAGGCAGACGATGACTGATGACAGTAGTCGTTCATGTATTCAACTAACATTTCCGGAGCACATGCCCCATGCCACGCTCTGTCCTGGGGTTTCAAAGTCCAATGAAGACGCTCCTTACGCCCCCAGGAGCTCAGGCTGCAGGTCGTGGGGCAATCAGGAGTCCCGCCCCACGCTCACGCCCCCCCCCCATGCCCCCCCACCCCAGTGCCAGGGCCTCTCTCTTCATCCCCAGCGCGGCAACCTTCCTGGTCCAGGGAGTTTTCAATACTGACAGGCTGGCAGGCAGGGGCTCAGGTGTTCCCACTCTCCCCACACCCCTTCTGGAAAAAACCAGAGCCACGAGTCTCCCCCCAGCCTTGGGCAGTCCCCAGATGGACTAGTGCCCTTGCCTGCCAGGACCTGCAGGCCCCCTTTGGAGCCTCCCTGCAGTCCGGTCTGGCCGCTGTAGACCTAGTTCTTGTCGGGAGAGAGCCCTATCTGATGCCCCCAGGACACGGGGGAGGGCAGCCCGCTACGCAGCTGGCTTGGGCTGTGGCCCCCAGTGGGTGAGTAGGAGAAAGAGGGGATGGCATCCAGGGCAGCAGCACAGAAGGACTGGTGAGGGTGGCGTCAGCTTGGGAAGGGGGGAGAGGGAGGTGAGGGAGGGGATGAGGGGAGAGGAGGTCTGGTGGTTGGCAGCCTGAGCACAGGGCAGGGGGGCGGGCGGGGAGGGGTGGGGGGTCCTCTGGGGGGCCAGACGCAGAGGCAGACTCAGAGATGAAGTCTCAAGGAGTGGACGGGGGCTGCAGCAGGGGTAGGCAGGGGACCCCCCCGGCTCCAGCCGCCTGCCCACGGTATTGATCTGCTAGATTACTCCATTTCACCCATATTGATCAGGTAATTGCTTTATCTTGGGTCTCATTTGAGCTCTGCATTCTCCGGGCTTTCCTTCCCTCTCCCTCCGGTTTCTTCTATCAGCCTGACACAGAGCTCCCTAACACACAGCATATATAGATACAAGTTTGGTTAGCCTGCCCTGGGTTGGTGTTTGGGGCGGATGGCGGAGGGGGACCAACCCCTGAGCTCTCCGCCCTCAAGAAGCCCTCCCTGGCTCCAGAGAGTGGGAGTGTCTGCCCTCCTGGGCCCCGAGATCTAGGACGGAGCTGGGGAAATAGAATCTCTGGACCTCAGCTTCCACCGCCTCGTCTTACCACCCCACCCATCGGCCCCTGACTGGGACCTCGAGCCCCCCGCTCCCCAGCCAGGCTTTTGGGCCGTCCCTTCACTAGGGTCTTGAATCCTGCCTCCTCACCTCCTTCCCCCCCTTCGGACCTGCCCCCCCGTAGCCCCGTGTGCCCCCCTTCCTACCTCTCCCGCTCTCCCTGTCCTCGCCCCGGCCCAGTCCCCCACCCCCAGGGCCCAGGCAGGGAAGGGAGCTCACCCTCCCCAGGGGTCTGCAGCCCTGGGGAGAGATAGCCCCCCCAGGGAGCCCCCAATCTGAGAAGCAACAGCTCCCAGCTTCCTGAGCCCCCATCTGCAGGAAGACACAGACCCATCTGAGGACCAGACAGGCAGACCCACACAAAAGACAAAAAGACAAGGCCCAGAGGGGAGTAAGCAGTGAAGGGTCCTGGACCATCTTCCAGAACTCAGGTCACAAACCAGCTGAGCAGAAGGACAGCTGATGCTGAGATTATAATTTGGAAACGGTACCACCGGACCCTGGGTCTGCAGTCTGTGGCCAAGGGGACCCATCCACCTGCAGCCACATCCTCCTTCCAGCCCACACTCGGGGTTTCCGGCACCCTGGCATCCCTGCCAGATGACTGGAGTGGTGAGCAGTCTATGCCCCAGATGTGCCCTCCGGAGCAGGGGTGCAGGGAGCAGGTGCCTGTTCATTCTCTTCCACAAGCACCTGCCCATGTCGAGGGGACCAGGCTGCAAAGATGCTCAACATTGGAGCTCTGTCTTCAAAACTTCTCCTGAGAACTCGGTTTATAAAACAGACAAAAGCCTTGTGTGACCTCTAAAGACAATGGAATCTCCGTGGTTATTGGCACAACCCCTCAAACACCCCCAAGGTGCCAAAGGGCCAATGTCAGGGCAATTTGAAAAGCACTGCATTGAGGGCGCCTGGGTGGCTCAGTTGGTTAAGCGACTGCCTTCGGCTCAGGTCATGATCCTGGAGTCCC
>NC_138374.1:136045756-136051857 GCF_054177405.1 Leptonychotes weddellii
GCTCTCTGTCTCTCATTCTCTCTCTCTCAAATAAATAAATAAAATCTTTAAAAAAAAAAAAAAAAGCACTGCATTGAGACAGAACAGCAGGGCACATCTTTGGGCAAAGACCAGGGCCCCTCAGCTGGCTGGAACCCGGTCCCGTCTGAGCTGAGACTTCTGCAGGAATGAGATTTGCTGGCAGCACGCTCACCTGTGCACACCTGTGCACACTTGTGCAGCCCAGACGGCAGTGGGAGGGAGAGGAGGGATGGGGGCTGAGGGCGGGAGTGGCCAGGGGTCGGAAGGCGCCCTTGTGCCTCCGCCCCGGAGAGAGGGCCGCTAGCACGGCCGGGAGCAGGGTAGTCAATGAGATTTCCTGAGACCCCGGGCCAGGCACGGAGGTGGGGACTGGGAATTCCATGAGAAAGCGATGGCTTGGAGCCTCCCGCTGGAGTTAGAGACCCTAAGACACTCTAAGCAGCCTCCCGCCCCCCGCTCCACCCATGCCCCCCACCCTGGGCCACCCAGGCCCCTCCCGGCCCCTGGAAGGAAAACAGGGCATCCGCAGACGGGCTGCACACTCATCCCTACCCATAAGAGCGGGAGCAAGCAGGGGGGAGGTGTGCGGGGGTGGCAGCCCACCCGGGGCCCGTCTGGGTGCGCTCTACCTGCCACCAGCCAGCAAGCCTCATCACCCTCTGCCCGCGGTCCACGGAGCCCGCCACAGCCCTTCTTCCGCTCTCTAGACCCCGAGCTCCTGGGAAGGGCCCCGTTCTGTCCGTCGGCCTTCCTCCCGCCGCTCCCACGGCCTTCTTCTGTCTCCCCCAGTTCTTCCTCCACTCACAGCCTCACCATTTCCAGCTCCTCTGTCCAGCCTCCACACCCCACCTCTCTCCCCTCCCTGCCGGGCACCTGTCGGGCCCTTTGCTCTGGCCTCCTTCTGTCCAGGCCTGGAAGAAGCAGGAACGACCGTCCTGGTGGGGGGTGGGGGGGCTGTCTCCGTTCTGGTGCTGAAACTCCCACATCTGGGCACAGCTCCCCGTCCCAGGCAAGGCGGGACGCTCGGGCCTCACGTCCAGCTCAAGGGCCTGGAGCGGGCAGGGTTTGGGTCCAAATACTAAGGGTTTGGACAGAAGCAACATATGCCACGTGTACAAGGAGACCAAGCGGGGCGCACACACGTGCACACGCGGATACAGAGGCACGGAGACGCTCACAAACTGGCTCCGAAACAAAGCAGAACCCACACGTCCAGAGCAGACACCCACAGAAACGCGGACAAAGCCAGGCTCACACGCGCACGCTCCCAGAGGCAGGCGTGCGTGGGCACAGAGCACACCAACAACACACGCTGCGAACACAAAACCTGACGAACACCCACATGTGAAACCGCACGGCCGATGCACAGAGACACACAGACACATACCTGCTGACGGACACAGGCCCACACGGAGCCGCAGAGGAACCAGGAGCACAAAGACGCCTTCACCAGGGCCGGCGGGTGAACAGGTCAACACATTCCAGAGCTTTCCCTGCTGTGCCTTGGAAACATGCACGGGGTTTGGGAGGGGAGCCCAGCCCCCCCTGGCGCCCCCCACCCCCGGGGGAGCGCGAGGCGGGCCTGGGCCGAAGCTCTCAGTGCCCCCCCCCTCCCCGACCCAGGCCGCGGACCCCCGGCCCGAGCCCCACAGAACCGGTTACACTACCCCCTCCCCCTGCCCGCGCTGGTGACTCCTCCCAGGTTGGGGCCCCCGCCCTGCCCCGGTGCCAGGGCTGGGGACAGGTCTGGGGGCAGCCTGGCTGGAGAGGGGGTCCGGCGTGGGAAGCCCTGGCTCCGTCTCTGGGGGTGGCCGGCGGGGGTGGGGAGCGTGAGTGAAATGGGTTTATTACTGGGAGTCTGTTGCCTCGATTGGTATCGATCCCTCATGTCACCTTCCATTGCCACTAATGGGACATGAAGAGTCTCTACGGACACCACAGCCACGGGCTCCACGCCCGCACACGCCGCCTCCCCTCCCCCACCCTGGTCTGGAGGCTGCTTTCCAGGTGCCCCAGCCTGGCCCACGCCCTGCTCCTCTTCCTGTCCTCCCTCAGCCTCGGCCTCCGCTCCTATTCGGGGTGTCCCTGTCCCCTGACCCCTCTATTCAGGGGTGTCTCCTGATCCCCCTATTCAGGGGTGTCCTCTGGCCCCTGACCCCTCTCTTCAGGGGTGTCCCCTGACCCCTCTCTTCAGGGGTGTCCCCTGACCCCCCTATTCAGGGGTGTCCCCTGGCCCCTGACCCCTCTCTTCAGGGGTGTCCCCTGACCCACTATTCAGGGCTGTCCCTGTCCCCTGACCACTCTATTCAGGGTTGTCCCTGTCCCTTGACCCCTCTATTCAGGGGTGTCCCTGTCCCCTGACCCCTCTATTCAGGGGTGTCCCTGTCCCCTGATCCTTCTATTCGGGGTGTCCCTATCTCCTGACCCCTCTATTCAGGGGTGTCCCCTGACCCCCCTATTCAGGGGTGTCCCTGGCCCCTGACCCCTCTCTTCAGGGGTGTCCCCTGACCCCCTATTCAGGGCTGTCCCTGTCCCCTGACCACTCTATTCAGGGGTGTCCCCTGACCCTCCTATTCAGGGGTGTCCCTGGCCCCTGACCCCTCTATTCAGGGGTGTCCCTGTCCCCTGACCCCTCTATTCAGGGGTGTCCCCGTCCCTGCCCCACTCCCCTGGCTGCCATGACCCGGGGCTGGATCCCGACAGAAAGGGAGGAGAGGGGCCTTTTCCTCTCCTTCTTCCCGTTCCTCATGTCTGTGCCCCAACCCGCACCCCGTGCAGCCCGTGAGCAGGCCTCCCTGGGTCTGAGCCCCCGTGTCTCCTGCCCTGCCCACTGCAAGTCAGGTGGCTGCAAAGGCCCAAGTGAGACCTAAGAGGATCCATGCCGGGTGATGAGGTCTTGATCCGACGTCTCACACAGGGTCCGTAGGCTCATGCTGGTTACTCAAGTATGAAAAAGAGTCACTAACTGGAGCAGGAAGCTTCTCCTTCAGACTCAAATGGAGCATCATTTGGTTTCCCTGCGTCTGTGCCCCCAAGACCTCGGGGCTGGAAGGGGAGCTGAGGCCCTCCCTCCGCCCTGGGAGACTCCCCTCCAGGGGGACCCCTAGAGACCGCCAGAGTGGGAAGGGCTGCCTTCTGCAGACCGCCGCCAGACGGGGCTGGGGTCTCCACCGCACCTCATTTGGTGCCCCTTGTTGGGTCAGGAAAGCTTAGGGCGCCGGAGCAGGCCGCATAAAGTTAATGGCGATGAAGTTGGGGGCTCGAAGGCAGCTCTGAACAGGGTCCCTGCTGTCAGCCAGGGGAGCGGGATTGGCTGGAGAGGCAGGCTGGGTGCGTTTGGGGCCGTCACTCAGCCATCACGGGGAGAGCAGTCCCGGCCTGGCATCCGCCCTCAGGTGCTCACAGTGCAAAGGAAAGGGCTGGATTTGGGAAGGGGAGCCCATCCCCAGAGGGCACTAGGCCATTCGCCTGTCCTGGGGGAGACACAGGAGGCCCCGTGTGCCACCCTAGAAGCCAGCGTCTGCGCCAAGCGCCCGGCTTCCTGCCCCCCTGGAGGTGGGACGTGGACGGGGCCGGGGGCTACCGCTTTGATCGGCTTTACGGGAATATGGGAGGAAGTGGGCAGGGAAGTGTGAGGCGCAGCACAAGAGGAAAGGCGAAAACCGTCCCTGGCTCAGAGGCAGCTGGTCTAGTTCCCGCAAGGACTCACAGTTCACGACACCGGGGGACTTTCCTGGGAGCTGGGGTGCCAGCAGGAAGTGGGAAGGCACAGGAGCCTCCCTCCCTGGAACCTCCCAGGGGAACCTGAGTGACTCCCCATGGAGTCCAGGCCCCAGACCGAGGCCCCAGGCCACCCCCTGCAGAGTCGACGCCTGGCAGATCCTTTGAACACGGGCAGGGCCTCCGTGGAGAGAGGAGAGCTCTTCCTCCCTGCGTCCTCCGGGCCTTGGCCTCTACCGGCTCCTGACTCCAAAGGTCCTGAGCCCTTAATGAGGGTGCTGGAATGGGGTGAAGGTGCAGAAGGGTGGGACCACCTATGGAGTGAGGACAGGCCACCAGCACCTAAGGGAAATATGGGTCCTGGTGTCGGTTGCCAACCTCAGTCCCCGCGCGGCCGCTCTGCGTCTTCCTTGGAGGTCAAGCCTGCCTGGTCCTTGCCAATCCTACTCCCCGTCGGCCTGCATCCAACAACCTCCACACGCGTTCGGCGCCCCCCCAGGACCCTCTCCCTGTGGCCCCCAGCGGCCTGTCTCTCCCATCAATCATCCTCTCCCTCTCTCACCTTTCCGTCATGTTAGCTTCGGTTGATTTAACCAGAAAACAACCCCCAGAATTGAATTCCATGGCCCTCCATCAGCTCAGGGCTGGAAGGGGCTGCGTAATGACGGGGGGAGGGCAACCTGGCCTCCCAGAGCCAGGGAGGAAAACAAGAAAATCATATTGATTCCCCGATGACAGCGTCACCCTCCTCCTCCCCGCTGGACACTGGGGAGATGGGCTCCAGGCCCGACAGCCGTCCCCAGGACTTTAAAGACAGAGGCTCTGGTTTCCCCCTGAGAAGCCTCTCTTGAGGTCAGGTGCCTAATGCATCTCCCTCCCAGTGCATCCTGGAATCCTACCCCTTCCCCCAGTCCTCCTATTTCCATAGCAGGTACCCAATGCCCCTGCAGTTACAACCTCTTGTCTGGTTTATTATGCCTGAGTTGGAAGTTCTTCTTGCTGTCTGGCTTTCAGTCGTATTAGTAGAGAAAAGAAAAATCATTTTCCAGAACTCCAGGAGGAAAGAGATATAGTAAGTGCTTACATAGTCTCAGAGAAAACACACGGGGTAAACCGTTAGGATCATCACATACTCGCGACTCAGGGAAAGCGTTCGATGAGAGGATTCAGTGGGCCCCGTGAGCAGTCCCGGGGCCTGGGACCCAGGGAGTCCGAGGCCCAGGTTTCAGAGGGGATGCTCTCCAGGCCTGGGCTCTATCTCCACAGAAAGTTCCCTGGGAGAAGGACTGATTATCTAGGGAAGGGTGGACAGGGGAAGGACTTCCTGCACTTCAGTGTCCCTTTTCCTCGAACTGAGGACAGGTGGCCTTCTGACCAGCGTCTCTGTTGGCCCCATGTTTTAGGAGCCCCCTCCCCAGAGGCAGGCTCTGGATGCTAAGGACCTACCGAGAGACATCCCCTCCGCCCCAGCCCTCCCCGAGCTGGAGGGGGCGCAGGCCATGGTGCCACTGGCCCCCGAAGGGTTAATGCTATTGTCTGAAAACCACATCGGCTCCCCTGGGAGCTTGGAGATCCCGCTCTCATTTTAAGTAACCCCAACTCGCATGTGATGAGCGAGGGCCGCTGGGCGAGGAGCGCATCAGAAGAAGCAGGGGCCGGAGCCGGGGCCAGCAGCTGCACCAAGGTAAGGGACTCTGGTGGCAGGTATGCGGCTGGGCTGGCCCGAGGGACGGCCCTGCTGGCCCCCGCCCCACCCCAGCTGAGGATCCAGCTGTGAGCAAGCGGGAAGGGGGTGGAGGCGAGAGCCCAGGGACTCCTCCGTCAGTCTGTCGGGCATGGGACAGCCGCAGAGCCAGGTGCTGGGCAGTCAGGGCAGAAAGAAGTGGGGGCCTCACGAAAACAGCTGGTCTCCTCTCCCCAGGTGGGGCACTGGGGGGGTCAGGCGTCAGCTTGCTGGGGCAGATGGGACTCCTGGCATTATCGGGGTCTGAGTCGGGCTGGGGCTGAGGGGAGAACCGGTTCAGGCATCCCTGCAGCCGCTCACCCAGAGCTCGCCGCACCGTCCTCGGGGCTGAGGGGGAAGGGCAGTAGGTGAGGACTGACATCGGGAGTGGGCATCACAACCTGGGCATGGGGAGGAGCAGGGGGTGGGCAGAGGTCCCGAGGATGGGAGAGTTAAGGCTGTGCTCCCCTCTGAGCCAGGCTAGGCTGAACCGGATTGAAACCTCTGCCCCCCGTGCCTGCCCGTCTCCCTTCCTCAGACTCCTGGCATCCTTCCCAAGAACCAGGTCCAAGGACCCTGAAGTCTGAGAGCCCCTGTGCCCTAGGGCAGGTGTAGACTCCGTGAGGCTGGAGAGGCA
>NC_138374.1:136051957-136070887 GCF_054177405.1 Leptonychotes weddellii
ATTGGGGTGAGGACAAGGATTCAGGTGGAGGCTGGAAGTGGACTGGGGTGGGGGGTGGGTGAGTCTGAAGGTGGCAGAAGCCCCCAGCGGATGAGGTCCTGAAACGCTGGCCACCGTCTGCTCAGACCCGGCTGCCAGCAACCCCGGCTTAGCCTTTGGCTGTGAGCTTTCACTTCCTCTGGCTCGCCTGGCTCCTCCGCCACCTCAGCGCCTGCTGGAGGGGATTTCTTGTCCCTGGGGGCGGGGGGGGGGGGGACAAAGGGAAGGACCGGGGATGTCCAGGCAGGGGGATCCCCGGGGCACAGCTGCCTGCCGGGAATGAGATGGAAGGAACTGAGGCTGGGGTTGCCCCAGGAGGGGTCCGGTGCTGGAGGGCGCTGGGAGAGAGGCTGGCGGTGCGAGGGGGCTGCCGAGCCGGGGCCAGGGAGCTGGGGGCCTGCATTCAGTTTCCAGCTCCGAAGCATGGGTGAGACAGAGGGCGGGAGAGGACGGGAAGACAGGCCGGAGGAGGGGATGGGGCAAGGGGCATGGCGCGGTCTTGAGAAATAAAGACAGAAAAGGAAGAGCCTCGAAACCGAGACAGAAAAGAATGGACCACAGAGACGCCGGAAAGGAAGACTCTAGAAGCCTGGTGGACGGGGACTGGAAAGGAGAGAGAAGAAACAGTCAGGGAGCAGGAAATGAGCTGAAGATGAAAAGGTCAAACCAAGTGAAACAGAGACCAGAAAGGGGATGGGGGGAGGGGAGGGTGTGGGGCTGGGAGCCTGCCTCATGACCCCCAGTGCCCTTCCCCCAACCCCTGGGCCCCAGGGCTGGGCCACCTTCCCCAAGACCTTCAGCTGCCCTTCTGACAGGTCTGGGGTAGGGCCTGGGGGTGTCTGGCTTTGCATTTCTGCTCCCCACAGTTGCACAAACCTTTTAAAGCCCACGGTCCCCAGGGACGCAGAGACCAGAGTTGGAGGGTCTGCAAGGGGCTGGGGCTGGGGTGGGGGGTGGGCAGCGACCTGAAACCCAAGGGCCCCTGGAGGGGGAAACAGAGGTGTGGGAGAAGCAGGGCTGCCTGGGGACCCTCCTGGGGGAGCAGCAAGGAGGGGCGTCTCTCTGGGTAGGGGCGTGGGCAGGAAGGGCTGATGTTACAGGGGAGAGGTGGGGGGCAGCTGGTGGACAATCAAGAAGGGCTCCCTGGGTTTGGTGACCTGGCAGAAGGGACAAGATGCCCTGGGGGCTCGGGGAAGAAAGAACATCTATCCCTGCCCCTCCCCCAAACTCCCCAGGGGAAAAGGTGGTTGGCTTGCCCTCCCCAGACCCCAGGCCCCTCGCACTCCTACCTAAGCAGCTTTAGCTAATAGCATTAAGGGAGGTCTCAGGACTACCTACTCTCCACTTGGGACTGAGATCAAGGGGACAGACCAGAGGCTTCTAATCAGATTGGGGATTTGGTGGAGGGGTGGGGGTGCGCAGTTTGCTCAGTGCTGACCAGCATAATCCCCACCCCCCACCTGGAGGCTGTCATCTCTGTGTTTCCACTGTACCCCTCTGGGTTGGTCTCCCCACTGTGACCCTTCCGTCCTGGCCTGTGTCCACCACCGGCTCTCGGTCACGGCCCCCAGCCCAGCAGGCACTCTTTCTCTCCGCTACTCTCCCGCTGAATCAGTGAGGGGCTCACTGAGAGGACCCGGCTGAGGCCAATCAACCAGACGGGCCAGCCTCTTAGAAGGCCCAACAACAGAGTCATTTTTGATGCAAGTTTTGCTTTTCAGATAGGTAGGCAGCATTGGTCTTGAACTCGCAACTTTTTTTTCTTCTGAGTGTGTCCCTGTCTTTCTCATCCCCTCCCATCTGACTGAGGGTCCCCAGGCTTCACAGCTCAGCTGAGACCGGGGAGGCTCCCAGGGCCCGGGGCCCCACCGCCCACGCCGCTCCGCTCCTCGAGGTCAGCTTCTGCCCCATTGACTGACGACAGCTCAGAGCTCCGAGTCAGACAGCCCTGTTCCGGGCTAGCCGGCTCCGCCACCTGCCCTGGGATCTTAGGCAAGTCTCCTACTCTTTGGAGCCTCAATTTCCAACCCTTGTAAAGCGGGGATGTGGATGGCCACGTCAAGGGGTTATTGTGAAGATTCAGTGCAGTAGCATGGGGTGGGGGGTACGGTCAGGCACGGTGCCGGGCGGGATAGGGGCCCAATTCATACTGACTCAACTCTCAGAAAGAGAAGCTCTGCCTGAGACCTTTCCTTCAGCTCCAAGCCCTGGCGTAAGGCTTACTCTCTTGTTGCCAGCATTCTTATGCTGCTTTATTAAATCCTGACCTAAAACCTACATGTGTTGTAATGAGCACTCGCACGGTCCAAGGAGGCTGCTGGAACTCTCGGTAAGCAGGCCTCGGACGCGCTGCTCCAGCTAGCCCTTCCAATGACACAAAGCGCTTCCAAGGGCCACGCTGGCCGTCCCAGACTGGGTTAGGACCCTTTGTGATGGACAGTTCTCCAGGCCGGCCCAGAGCTGTCGGGGCTGCGAGAGCCTGGCCCGGCCCCCCAAGCCCGGCACGCTGGGCTCACAACACCGGAGGGAGGAAGCGGGGGGCCTGGGGTGGAGGGGTGGGGGACAGAGCGGGGCGCCTCCCCGGCCTCGGGAGCCTCACCACCACAGCAGGGGTTAGAGGGAAGGGAGAGCCTGTCTGAGGCTGGGTCAGCTCCTCGGGGCTCCCACACAAAAGGAGGGGCTTGAGGGGAGACGTCAGGAGGGACTCACCAGGAGTGAGGACGTCCACATCCAGGTGCCAAGCTCCTCAGAGACTTGGGGATCCGGGAGGGACTCCCACAAACACGGGGGAGGCAGGAAATGGGGAGGGGCAAGGAGGGCAGGCTTGACCTCTGCTATGGATGCCACTTTGGTTTTTGTATTTGGGGTTTTTTTCCCTGTGGGGGCCAGACAGGGGGTGTTGATAGCCTACCCGAGTGGCAGAATATTATAAATCCTGAATTAAGGTCTTGCTTTCTGCTCTTTCACTTAAGAGCTGTGTGGCCTTAGAGAAGTTCCTCGACCCCTCTGAGCTCCAGCTCCTCGTATACTTCTGGCGATGTTTCGGGGCGGGCATGTCTAATTCCTGGGCAGGGTGCAGGGTGCACTGAGGGTCTGCTCTGCGGTAGGTTTATCATTCTCCTTTTTTTTTTTTTTAAGATTTTATTCATTTATTTGAGAGAGAGAGAGAGAGCACAAGCCGGGGAAGGGGCAGAGGGAGAGGGAGAAGCAGGCTCCCCGCTGAGCAGGGAGCCTGATGTGGGACTCGATCCCAGGACCCGGGGATCGTGACCCGAGCTGAAAGCAGACGCTTAACCGACTGAGCCACCCAGGCGCCCTATCATTCTCCTCTTGCCAGATCCTAGATCTACCCTGAGGTCTCCGATCCTCCAGACCAGGAGACCCCATCAGACTTATTGGCACGGGGGCAGCTGTAGGAATCCCACCAGCTCCCTCCACAGAACAGTCTTCCCTTGGGACCTCTTACCTCCACACCCCTCCCTGCACCACCACCCACCATCTCCCAACCCATTTTTCTAAGGTGAGGTGGGAGGGATCCCAACCCACTTGTGGTAAGAGAGGAGGAACTTCCCAATGGACCAGGCAGGAAAGGAAGGTGGGAGATGGGTGGGGACGTCTGTTCCAGGGGCGGAAAGGAACGGGAGAAGTTACAGAATGTCAGCGGGCAGAGGGATGGTGGGAAAACCTACTCCCACAGACTCCAAGTGGGCGTGGACCCACTCGCTGCTAGGCCACCTTAATTTCCAGGGATGCTTTCTCCTCAGGCCAGACTGGGGACCCCCAGAAGCACCTGCCCCCAGGAGCTGAAGGTTTGTCAGTTGACCCCCTGGAGGCAAGCATCCCCTGGGAAAGGAAGAGCAGGAGACCCATGACCTCTGGGGTGGGGGGATGGGAGGGTCTCGCCAGCTGAGGTGTCTGGGATCCCAAGCCAGCCTGACTCCCCCTTCTGCTCTGTCCCACGGGCTCTTGCTACTCACAGCAGGGTCCACGGACCTAGGAGCTTGTTAGAAATGCAGAATCTCAGGCACCACCAAGTCCCACAGCATCAGAATCTGCACTGTGGAGAGATTCTCAGGGGATCCTTAGGGAAGCCCTGCTCTAGACAGGTGGTTTGTAAGCTTTAGGACAACACGGTGTGTGAGCAGGTGCTGTGCGTTAGGAGTGGAGGGACAGTGGCTAAGCCCCTTGCCTCAGGTGGCTGTCCCTCAGTGAGCCGGCTGGAAAGTGAGGAGGCTACTCCAGACAAGCCCCCACATGCCCTTCAGACCTGCCGGCCTCGCCCCGACGTCGCCCGAGCTGGAAACTCGGAGGCAGGTCACGTAAGCTGGTGCCCAGTGCACACGTGGTCCTGCCTGTGCAGGGATTGTCCACGCCACGAGCGGGCCCACACCCTGCATCCTCCCCACGCTCCCTGGGCGCTCTGCCCTCAGTGACAGTGGGAGCCGGCCTGGAGCACCAGCCTCAGCCCCATCTGGAAGGCTCTGGGACAGATCCATTTCCTCCCCTCCCTTGGCCTGCCTCAGGCAAGCTCATGCCGTGGGGGCTCACTCCCCAGCCTCCTCCCCATCTCACCGCTGGCCCCTGCCTCGCCTCCCGCCGCACTGGGGACAGGCAAGATCCCCCCTTCTGAGCCCGGGGTTCAGTAACTCAGCAAATACTTACAGAGCACCTGCGAGTCCAAGGCTTGTGCTGGGCTGGCCTCTGGGGAGCCAGGCGTGAACCAGACAGCCGGGGTTCCCGATGGCGCCGAGCCACCCCTCTGAGGGGAAGACACGTAAAGGCGCCATTGATAACTCCCTTACCACTCGCAGATGCTCTTGCCAGTCCCTCCTTGGACACCCCCAGTGTGCCAGGCACGGCAGACCCCCGGCTGAGAAAGCACAATCCCGGCTCTCCCCAGACTCGCAACCGAAGCCACAGAGCTATGGGTTTGTGCATCTACTCGAGGTTTACCAGGAGCCAACGATTCATTACATTTTCTCTTGTCTTCACTTGGGAAAAACTCCAATCCCGTTAAGCCCTGAGCAGAGAGCTCATTCTGTCTAAATCCCCCGGCGGGGCAGGAAAGAGGACCCTCTGCATTGCTCTCCAATATCCACCCTTTAGGTGGCTCGGCCCCAAGCCCTGGCCATGAGGAGGCCCCCAAAGGAGGCCGGGCTGGCCCTCGGTGCGGTGGGGGGAGCTTCCTGCCGGCCGCCCCAGGCCCCTGCCTCAGTTCCCCTTTCGCCCCTCGAGTCTCCCCGCTTCTCTTCCCTTCATTCTTCACCTCCCACCTCAGCAGTGCCCATTTCCCGCAAGGCCCAGACGCGGCCCTCACTGCCCCCCCGAGAAGACCATGCACTGCGGCTGTGTGGCCGGGGGCGCCCCCGCCGGCCCGGGCAGGCCCTGGATCTCAGGTGAGCGTCTGCCAGGCAGCCCCCTGCCCAGCTGCAGAGGGGCGGCCGGGGGGAGGGGGGCCTCCGAGCAGCCGGGTGGCACTCACACCCCCTCCGCCCAGGCCTGGCCTTCCCGGACTGGGCCTACAAAGCCGAGTCCTCCCCGGGCTCCCGGCAGATCCAGCTGTGGCACTTCATCCTGGAGCTGCTGCAGAAGGAAGAGTTCCGCCATGTCATTGCCTGGCAGCAGGGAGAATAC
This sequence comes from Leptonychotes weddellii, assembly GCF_054177405.1. NCBI lineage: Eukaryota > Metazoa > Chordata > Mammalia > Carnivora > Phocidae > Leptonychotes > Leptonychotes weddellii. Next base: position 136,057,631 of record NC_138374.1, read on the forward strand.
GGGGAGTTTGTCATCAAGGATCCCAATGAGGTGGCCCGCCTCTGGGGCCGCAGGAAGTGCAAACCCCAGATGAACTACGACAAGCTGAGCCGGGCCCTCAGGTGAGAACGGCTGCCGCGGGGGAGGGGCCCCGAGGGGTCAGAGTTCAAAGTCGCTGGCACCCCTGCCCCCCAAGGCTTGGGAGAGACGCCCCAGTGTGGCCGATGCCCAGTGGTTCTGCAGAAACAGCTGCGGTTCACCTCGCTGGCCTGGGGAGGGGCACGGCGGGGCCTCTGGCTTCATCGCTGCCCCCCGAGGCCAACTCAGCCCCCGCCTTTGCAGGTATTACTACAATAAGAGGATCCTGCACAAGACCAAAGGCAAAAGGTTCACGTACAAGTTCAACTTCAGCAGGCTGATCGTCATCAACTACCCTCTGTGGGAGGTGCGGGCACCGCCTTCCCCCCACTTGCTGCTGGGGGCCCCCGCCCTCTTCCGGCCAGCCCTGCTGCCCATGGGCATGCCCAGTGAGGTAGGCACCGCACCAGGCAGCCCCCGCCCTGCGCCCAGGAGGCCCCCAGCCCTCCCCTCTGCCTCGGGCCGTCAGCTGTCTCGCGTTCTACCCCCCTGCCTTCTAGTCACCGAGTGCCCCGGCGCAGGGGAGGCGCCCCAAGTCACCCCTGCGTGGCTCACAGTGCAGCATGCACCCGGGAGCGAGGGTGGCTCCTTCCTCGTAGGCGTCAGTCCTTCAGCAGGGGGATGTCATCGGAGGCCCCTGGGCGTGCGGGGGGCAGTGGCCATTGAACAACCATTCTGAGAATATGTCATTGTGTTAACAACTGGCTGTTGGCACAGTGTGACCTGGGGAACGCAGGCCGGCCCAGCCCGTCCCACCCCACCCCTGCTTCTCACCACCCCCCCAGCTCCTGCACAGCCTGCTGCTTGCCCAGTGGGCCCCGGTGGAGCACCTGGCTGGACAGCAGACCCCCCGGGGGCTGCCAGAGGCTGCTGAGGACAAGACGGGGAGCGGCAGCGGCGCCCCCCGTGAGTGCCGGGGACTGGGGAGGGCCCGGGGGATCTGAGGCAGGGGAGGGGAGGACCGCCAGGTGCAGCGCATGGAGCGCACGCGGGCGGGGGGGTGGCTGGAGACTAGGGATATTACACACCCTTCGTCCTTCCACGAACTGAGCACCGGCGACTCCCCAGGTGTGGGGGTTCGGACAGTCGGTGCCTGGCGCCGAGACTCAGGCAAGCGCCAGGTGCCCCGGGAACGCAGAGGAGGAGCGGGGGTCCCCAGGAGGTCGGCCTGGGCAGGCGGAGTGGGCGCAGAAGGTGCCCAGGCCGAGGGAACAGCGTTGGTACAGCGGAGAGCTGTGAGCAAGGGCAGCGAAGCTGAAGGAGCCTGGGGGCTTGCTGCACTCGCACGAACGGGCACGGCGGGCGCGGGGCGGGGAGGGCTGGCAGCCGAAGCAGCTGGTGTGCAGTCACGGAGGGCTCGGGGCCACGCTAACCGGTCGGGCTTTATGCCCTGGGCAGGAGGCGCCCGGGGGAAGAGGCGCGTTGAGATTTTCATCTCAGAAAGATGACTTGGGTTGTAGGTAGAGTTGGGGTTGGAGGAGGCCTGGGACGATCATCCAGGCAGAAGCTGACAGAGCCAGAACCAAGGCGTGGGTGCCAGGTGCAGGAGGCCCAACAGAAGAGGGAGGGAGGAGAGCATGGCAAGCAGAGGGAACAGTGTCTGCAAAGGCCCTGGGGCAGGAAAGAGGCTCTGGGAAAGGCCAGCGGGGCAACACTGCAACGCAGGGGAGACCGTGGAAATGTAGGCCGAGGCCGGCTCCCCCGGGGCTGTCAATAGGGACGTGATTCTCTGCAAGGAAGATCACAGAGACCCTTGAGCAGCCCAAGGCTTTGCGCAGCGGTCCCAGACCTACCCCACCTCTGCTGGCAAGTTCATGGGATAAAGACCCTTGGCCTTAGCCCTGCCCCCAGGGTAGGCAGCTGGGGGCCCAGAAGGGCCTGGCTCTGCGCCCTGGAGTGCCGCTGAGGCCGTGGGCGCGGGCAGCCCGGGGCACGCCGGGACTCGCACGACCGCCGGTCTGCCCCCCAGAGCTAGACAGAGCCTGCACAGCGCCCCGTTCCTCCCCCGCCACCCACCCTGCTGGCTCTGGGAATGCCTCGGGCACACAGCTTTCTCTCTGGGAAGCCATGAGGGGAAACCAGTGTCCCTGGCGAGCCCCAGCTTGGAGTGAGCGCTGTGCCCCTCCCTGCCCTCCGCGGGCACACACACGCCCTGCCTGGCTGAGGTCCGCAGACGGCTAGAGCAGCCCGTCACCGTCACCTCCACTCAGGGCATTGGTACCAGGAGAGGACAGCGCCTCTGGGAGGAAGAGTGGCCGGGATGGTTAAAGCAGAGGCGGCAGGGGCGGGGCTGGTGCAGGGGAGCGAGCGAGAGGGGGAGGCACGCTTAGAGCCCACTTCTCCACATGCTACCTGGCCGCCCTCCCAGGGCCGACACCGCCCGTCACACGGCCGCGGCCTCGGGAGCCCCCGGGACACAGCCTCCTGGGCGGACCAGAGGAGAAGGACTGTGAGCCCGTGACCCGGGGGAGGGTGCACCCTTTCCCTGTGCAGGACCGTGTCCTCTGTTCTCCCCTCCAGAACCACGACTTCAGAAACAGCGTTCCTTTCAGATCTGTCGGTGTGGGAAGTCACTAATGTGCTCTTCCAGTTTTTATTAACTCCAGCCCCACCGATGTGATCACCCTGCTCTCCCGGTTAAATGATGTGGCCTTGCTAAGAAAGGACCGGGACGGATTGGAGTTGGGCCTTTTGAAATAGACAGTGGTGGGAGGTTCTACTGGTCACCCCGAGACCCAGACCAGGGCCGGGCACCCCGTTGCAGGATGCCCACAGAGCAGGAGGGCAGGGGGTGTGAGGGCGGATCGGGGAGGGGAGGAGGCTCCAGCAAAGGCAGCTGGACAAGGGCGAGGCTGGGCCCCCCGCGCTGGCCTCGCCGCTCCATCTTCGCGGGCAGAGGGGCCTGTGCAGGTGAGGAGAATGGGAAGAAGCCCAGGGCCCCACGCTAGAGCCTCAGTCCTTTGCTACAGGCCAGGCGAAGTGAGGACAGGATTCACGGAGTTTCGGCAAAGAATGTCTTCATCTAAGTCACTCCACACCCTCGTACTGAGCTCCGAATAAGCGCCAGGCGGGGCTGGGTCCAGGGGAGAACGAAGCAGCTCCTGACCCCTCAGAGCCGGGGACGCAGCCGTGCGGGAGGTAGCCGCACAAATGTCCCCCTCTAACGGGGCCAAGGCCCCCAGGAGAGGCACAGGGGCCACAAGGGGCGCACCCAGGCTGCCCCCAGGAAATAGACTCAAAGCAAAGAAAACAGGAAGGGGGGAGAGGAAGTTTCCATCAAGAGGAAAAAGAAATGGGAAATGGGTGGAGATGTGGGGCATCCCTCCTGATGCCCTCTCTTTCTCTCTCTCTCCAGGCCTTGGCTCTCTCCCGGTCCCCTTCCAGCTTGGCCCTTGTTGTCTTCTGGGGAGCCCCCAAGACAAGCCGCCCAGTCTTGCCTCCTTCACCCCTCCCCTCCTGCCCTCCCTCCCCACCAACTGGACCCGCCTCTCAGGGCCCCTCCTACCCCATGTCCCCCCAGAGCGGCAGTTCCCAGGGACCTCCAAGCCAGACACCCTGCTCCCAGGGCCCGGGGGCCCCCCAGTGACCCGCCCCTTTCCGGGGCTCCCCTTGTTGGCTGGGCTGGGGCAGGGGGCTGGTGAGAGGCTCCGGCTCTTGTCCCTGAGGCCCCAGGGGCTGGAGGTAAAGCCCTGTCCCATTGGGGCACAGGGACACCTGGATCCCAGGGAGGTCTTCTCCTCAGAGATTCACAGACCCAAAACTGGGGACAAAAGCTCCGTGTCCCCCCAGCTGGGGAACTTCAAGGCAGTGTGGCCCTTGGATCCTCCTTAGGTGGGGAGAAGATCGGAGGAAGGGGTCCCCCAAACTCCATCCCTTCTCTTATTTACTTCCTTTCTGGCTTTGCGCCTTGCCCAGCCCGGAAATGGGTTTAAATTGCAGGAGGCTTTGAAGGGGTGGAGATGGACAAAAGGGGGTAGGGGGCATTGCAGGGGTGGGGAAGACTGAGGTGGGGGCCCCCTCCCTTCCCACCCAATTGTTAATCAGATTAAGGAGACATTCTTAATCTCCACTTTCTTCGAGGGGGCCGAGCACCCCACAGTTGCCCACATTAGGGAGAAAGTGGGCATCTGGGTTGGGGGGGTCAGGAGTCAGTGTGCCCAGAGTGTTGGGCCCAGACCCCTCCTCCAGGCCACAGCCCCAGTCTCTGCCCGGCCCTCCACGCACTTCTCCATCAGCCCTGGGAGCTCCTGTCCACAAACACTTCCTTCTGTCTGTCATCCCCCCGAGATCAAGGGCCTGGGGCAGGGAGGGACTGGCCTCCTCAGTTCTGTAATTCTGCCCTGCAGACCACGAATAAAATGCCCTTGGCACACTGCCCTCTCGGCTGACCACCCCTGCTGTGTCCCCGCTCCCGCTGCCCTGACCTGGTACGGGGCTAAACGCCACCCAAGGTTCTCGTGGGAGGGGGCGCGGGGCAGAGAAAGGAGGCTGCCGTCACCGCCCCCCCCCCCGCCCCTGCCCAGAGCGAGAGGCTGAAGGAAGGAAGCCGTGGCAAGGAGCTGTCCCAGCCACGTGGGAGACCAGCATGTGGAGAGAACCTGAGCGCAGAGCAGGGCCTTCCCAGAGCCACCCTCAGATTCCTGCGTGACCCCTGAGCAGAGTCGAATGGGCTGGGGTGAAGGAGGGCCTTGGCATGGTCCCCTTCCCTGTCCCTGGGGCCTCAGAACGACAAGCGGAGCTGATGGAAGCCTCGGGTGGCTAGGGGAGGGGGACATGGCAGAGAGGGGCTCGTGCTCACCGAGGGCAAAGCCAACAGGACAGAATGTTCCAGGAGCCAAGGGAAGTGAACCAGATTGCTCTTCTGTCTCTAGGCTGCCCATGGCAGGACTTGTCTCCATTCCTTTCTAGGACGCGGAGTGGGGAACTAAGGGGACACAGAGGGTCCTGGTCCCTCATCCAAGGAGTAGGTGTGTGCTTCCTGCGGGGTGGGGGGCGCACTTTGCCTTCTGCTGCCTCCCTGTCCTTTGTGGCAGATATGTGGGGAAGGAGAAGGAGAGGCCCAGAGTAGCCAGGCTGAGGCCCTCACCCCACAGAGAGGCTGAGACGAGCAGGGAGCCCAGGCCCTGGGTTTGCAGGCTGGATATAGGCCGGGAGCACCATCTCCGCCTCCCTCCTTCCCCCAGATGTCTCCCTCCCGGGAGGTGTCAAAGACTTCGTGGAAACTGCTTCTGGCTAGCTCCCAAAGCCCCAGGCCTATCGCCAGCCCTGTGGGAAGGAGGACCCCCCAGGCCAGGGCGTCCCCTCACCCTGCCCAGTCTGGGAGACAAAGAGCTAGTGTTGTCCCTCCAGCACAGAGAACTGGCTCGCACTGTCAGGGGGCCTGGGTGCTGTTCAGAGAGCCAACCTCATGGACAGGGCCCCATACTGGGGACCCCATGTGCCCTCTGCCTTACCCGCCCCTTCTGTGACCCCCGCGTTTCAGGCAATGAGCAATGCTTGCCAGTCAGTATCTAAAAGTTCCCTTTGGGGGGCGCCTGGGTGGCTCAGTTGGTTAAGCGACTGCCTTCGGCTCAGGTCATGATCCTGGAGTCCTGGGATCGAGTCCCGCATCGGGCTCCCTGCTCAGCGGGGAGTCTGCTTCTCCCTCTGACCCTCCCCGCTCTCATGCTCTCTCTCTCTATCTCATTCTCTCTCTCAAAAAAATAAATAAAATCTTTAAAATTTCCCTTTGGGGGCGATGAACCGGGACAGGTCAGCTCCAGGAGACATACCCTGCCGGGGGGGTGTGCTCCGCATTTCAGCAAAGCAGACTTTCTCAGCCTTGGCACTACAGCCATCTGGGGCATCATATTCTGTGGTGGGAGCGGTCCAGTGCATTCCAGGATGCTGAGTGCATCCATCCCGGGCCTCCAGACGCCAGCAGCAGCCCCCCACCAGCAGACGCTGTGAACTGTCCCTAGGGGGAGGAAATTGTCCCTGGCTGACACTCACTCAAGCAGAGGGTGGCCTCAGCAAGCCCAGATGGGCTCCTCAGCACAGAAAGCCACGGGGGTTCCACGTCGTGAGAGTGCCCTCTGGTGGCCAGAGCCTCCACCAGTGATGCGCACACGCCCAGCAGACCGGCCGGGTGGGCACAGCCAGGGCAGGGGGCTAGGTTTGAGGGGAAGGGGTGACAGGCACCCTGGGTCTTCTCAGGTTAGGAAGGGAGTTTCAGGATAAAAACACTTGATGAACCCATCCCATTTCAAACCCCCTTTGCAAATCACGGATGAGGCACCAAAGGGTCCGCAGGTCTCATGGGACCACGGAAGGCCGGTTACCAGCTCCTCCGGGACAATCGGGTGCAGCCATCGACCCCAGACATCACACCCTCTGGTTGCCTGTGACCGTCGGCCTCACCTGGGAGAACACAGAGCGGATACTCAGCCTTCTTCCAGGAGCAGTGGGAACCAGGACAAGACTCGCAAAGTCAGCGCACCAACCACCCCTGCTCCTGGAGCTGTCACACCAAAGACAGGGACACTCGTGGGTTCGAGCAGAGTTCGAGGAAGTCGGCTTCACGAACTTTAGACTCCACTGGGAGCCAGAGGGACCGTGGTGATCATGGCCCACAGAGAGGAAGAGCCTTGTCCAAGGTCACAGGTAAAATAGAAGCTCCCCAGCCATCGGGGAGAGCTCTTCCCACCGCACCGCAATCACATGGATTGAGAGCTTAAGAGGCCCCCAGATTCCTTGGAAATAAGAGCATATTACATATCGAGAGGGAAGGTTTCCGTTATTCCTGCATGACTTTTTTTTTTTTAAAGATTTTATTAATTTATTTGAGAGAGAGAGAGAGTGAGCACAAGCAGGGGGAGCGGGAGAGGGAGAAGCAGGCTTCCCGCGGAGCAGGGAGCCCGATGCGGGGCTCGATCCCAGGACCCTGGGATCATGACCTGAGCCGAAGGCAGATGCTTAAGGACTGAGCCACCCAGGCGCCCCTCCTGCATGACTTTTAGTTTGACTGCAGTAGCAACCATTTCGCTGTCTGTGTGCATTTGGGCGCCGGATTACGTCGGCTTGTGCTCACTCTGACTGCCTGAGGTGAAGGACAGCGTGTCCCCCACGAAGAAGCCAGGATTCTCAGGGTGGCCCAGCACACGCTCCTTACAGGGAAGGGGTTTGTCACTAGAGCCTTGGCGCACGTGTGCAGGAGGCCTTGGGATTTAAAAACAAAAGCAAATCGTTTGCTGCCCTGAATTGTTGGTGGCAGTGAGGGTAATCCCTACCCTCTCCCTTCTTTGCGCCCAAATGAGGACCCTGACCAAGAGGGGAGAAGAAAATTCCAGTACCACGTATGTGTTATACACACACACACACACACACACACACACATAATAATAATAATTCAACTTCTTAAACGCCTACTATGTGCTACCAGGCACTGAGGTTCAAGTGACCGCCCTTCAGATGTTTTCTCTGTGAGGTGTCCGAGCCGCGGACGCCAGCGCCTGGCCGAGAAGGTGGGCGCGGCTGCAGGTGGACCTGGGGAGGGACGCGGGGCTCTGAGTACGTACGGGGTGTTGGAGCAGCACGTTCTTCATAACATCCAACACCGAATTTAAAGACACATTTCATTTAGTGACCAACCTACTTTAAAATACCTGAAAGTAAATCTTAAGGAGGCATTTCTTATCCCCAAACACAAACAGCCAGGCAATATGTGCCCAATGTTATCAAAACACACACAGTTCCATGACCACTTTTCTCATTGAGTGTTACTTCGAGAACGCTTCGCCAAGCATGGAGAGTCGATGTTGGCCCTCTTACCGTGTTGGAATGTTCGGTCAGGCCGAGGGGGCGTACACTTGACCATCAGCCTCTCGCTGGCCTTCTGGGTTGTTTCTGGTTATTTGCTTTGTAAATACAGTGGTTTCCAAACCTTTGTCCTAAGTTATAACCTGTTTTTCTTTTTTTTTTAAATTAATTCCTTGAGATACATCCTCAAGAATGAAATAACTGGCTCAAAAATCACATTTTATTTATTTATTTTAAAGATTTTGTTTATTTGAGAGAGAGAGAGCACAAGCAGGCGGAGCGGCAGGCAGAGGCAGTGACCGTCAGCCTCACCTGGGAGAACACAGAGCTGAGCAGGGAGCCCGATGCGGGGCTCCCCTCCCGGGACCCTGGGATCATGACCTGAGCCGAAGGCAGATGCTTAACCAACTGAGCCCCCCAGGCGCCCCCCAAATCACATTTTAATGGCTGTAGATACATATTGCCCAGCTGTCCTCAGAAAGGATTCTAATATTGTAAAAAGCCACATCTACGCACTACTCACCGTGAACCAGCTACATCGTTAAGTGCTTCACATCCATCAGCTTGTCTGACGCCTACCACAGCGGTAGTGGGGAGGCATTACTATCATCCCACGTTACAGATGGGGACTTTGGGCACAGAGAGGCAAACCACCTGCTCAGGGCCACGTTCCTGCCCAACGGCCGAGCCGGGGTGTAGACTGGCAGCCAGCTCCGAGGCCAGCGGTCCTCCCGGAGTCTCAGAGGTCCAGCTTTGCCCCGCCTGCCTCCGCTTCTCTTAATGAGAGAGAACTGCTCCATCTCTCCCCTCTTCCCCAGTCTGTCCTCGGAAAACAGTGAGGGCCACTGAACTCGTTATGCTTGCTTGCTAGTTCTAATCTGCACTCTCCTGCTTTATGACCGGGAACAAGGACCACCTCACTCATACAATATTTATTTATTTTTTAATGTTTTTTTATTTATTCATGAGAGTCAGAGAGAGAGAGAGACAGACGCAGAGGCAGAGGGAGAAGCAGGCTTCCCGCCTAGTAGGGAGCCTGATGCGGGACTCGATCCCAGGACCCTGGGATCATGACCTGAACCGAAGGCAGACGCTTAACCATCTGAGCCACCCAGGCGCCCCTCATATAATATTTAAAAGGTATCTTGGGGGCGCCTGGCTGGCTCAGTCGGTGGAGCACGCGACTCTTGATCTCAGGATTGTAAGTTCGAGCCCCATGCTGGGCACAGAGATTGCTTAAATAATTTTTTTAAAAAACTTTAGAAAAATAAAAAGAAATAAAAGATATTTTAAATTCATATATGGTCAAGTAAGGACAGAGAGAGGAAATAGAAATGTGTAAAGAAAGAGAAAGCAGGGACGCCTGCGCTACTCAGTCCGTTAAGCGTCTGCCTTCAACTCAGGTCATGATCCCAGGGTCCTTGGATCGAGTCCCGAAAAGGGCTCCCTGCTCAGCGGGAAGTCTGCTCCCCCTTCTTGTGCTCTCTTTCTCTGACAAAGAGATAAAACCTGAAAGAAGAAAGAAAGAAAGAAAGAAAGAAAGAAAGAAAGAAAGAAAGAAAGAAAGAAAGAAAAAGAGAAAGAAAGAGAAAGTAGGGGCACCTGGGTGGCTCAGTCAGTTAAGAATCCAACGCTTGATCTCAGCTCAGGTCTTAATCTCAGGGTCATGAGTTCAAGCCCCACAATGGGCTCTGCGCTGGGTGTGGAGCCGGCTTAAAAAAAAGAGAGACAGAAAGCAAAAAAGAGAGCTCTTCAGAAGGCTTTGAGGAAAAGGGGGTAGAATGCATTCCAGGCTAGGCATCACGTACCTCATTTACTGTTAAAAAGGTAAATAATTTCTATAAGACACACCCCCCATTTGGGCTGAGAGCTGGTATTTCCATTCAAAATGTTAATACTATAGCTAATCGATACTCTTTGTACCCCTTTCGTTGCTCCGTCCTTCAGCTCTGGCTTAGACCAGTCAGGCAGCCCCAGCCTCCTGGTCCCTGGAGGGCTCAGCCCAGGAAGCTGGAGGACAGATCTCAGTGGCTGAGACCCGGCCTTGGGCAGAGGTTTTCCTCCAATGAATGGATGAGATCCAAGCAGCACAGTCACCACAGACCACCACCAGGCACTTAGAGATGAAGCCGGGGACGCCATCGGCCAGGCCCATGGGTCTCCAGTTGAGGTTTCCAGGTCCCCAAGCAGCAGGTGTCCTGAATCAGGAGGAACGGCGAAGCCATGCGTCAGGCCCTGTGCCATCGATCCTGTCCCACTCACATGTCCTGCTGCCGAGCCTGGGGCTGATGGAGAAACTCTCCCCCCCCCCAGCCCCCCAGGACCTGGTGCTGCCACAGAGCCCCCAGCCGCCCCACCTCATCGGGCTCCCAGGCTGGCCAGCAGCTCTGCCTAAATCCTCCCTCTCTCCTATCCCACCCCTTCCTCCTGGTGGTCCGCCCCACTCCCCAGCAGGGCTCCCCTCCCCGCTGGGTCTCTCCTCCAGTCCTGGGCGGGGGGCGGGGGGGGGGGTCTCCCAGCGACGCAGCCCTCCCCACCCCCACCAGATGAGGAAGTGGGGCAGGGGCCCCCTCTCCTGCCAACTCCACCTAAGTGCCCGGGGTGGCACCTGAGAAGCGCGGGGTTGAGGAGGAGTCCAAGGCGGCTCAGGGGACTCGGAAGGGGGCGGTGCCGTGTTTGTCCGGGACTTCCGCATCGCTGGATCCAGTGGCCACACTTTGGTCCTTATCTTGTCCAGCCTCTCCCGGCATGCACCACTGGTGACGACCTTTGTTCCCACCGCTCCAGGTCTCCCACCCCCAAGATGTTCCATTTCAAACTCCGTTCCGGGGTCCGCTCCGCACCCCCACCCCCAGGGGTCTCCAGGGCACCGGCCACAGCTCTGCTCACCCTGCACCTGCTTCCCAGGCCGCCTCAGGTCGGTCCTCTCTGGTCGCCGCGAACACCGCCTACAAGCCGACCCTGCCTCCGTCCGCACAACCGGCCCTCACCCCCGCGCTGAGCTGCAGGCTCCTCAGTGCGGCCGCCGGGAGCATCGCGGCCACGCCCACGCGCATGCGCGCCTCCAAGGCGTCCTGCCCCAGGACAGGGTCAAACCGCGTGTCTCGGAGCTGGCCCCCAGACTGGGCCTGGCCTCGGCAGCAGGGACGCACGCTCAGCTGCTGGACGAAACTCCAGGCTCCGTGCTGCAGCCCCCCCCCGCCCCGCCGCCCCTCGCTCCCCTTTCCTTTCTGTTTCTTGCTTTAGTTAACGACACCACAAAATATCCACTTCGACCCAAGGAGAAACTCGGGGGTCAGGCCCTCACCTCCTGCACCCCGTCAGTCACCAATTCTACCAGTTTCACCTCCTAAGCATTTCCCGAATCTATCCTCTTCTGCACAACCCTCCATTGACCTCGCAGGCCCTCACCAGCCTGCAGAGAGACCACCCTTCAAATTCCATACGTTTCTGCTTAAAATGCCGATCTGATCATGTGACTGTAAGCCCTTCGGTGGCTCCCCTGAAAGGAAAAAAAAGTCCTCTGTGCCCCAGTGAGGGTAATTTATTTGTACAATAGTGTCATTTAAAGAGAGAGAGACATAAAACTAGGTGTAAATATATACTTACTGCACATCAAACTATAACAGCAATGGCAAGCTACCACATAGAAACTAAATTATCAAGCCAATAAATTTTTGAATAATAACATTGTTTCATTGCAACAGATGGTATTTGCTGAAACCGATTGCTGAACAAAGTGCCACTGCAATGTGGATCCCTCCCGCGCGGAGCCTGCGGTGTTTGGCAGGTGTGTGATGACTCGCCTCTCCCACCCCTGCTCCGGGTTAGAACTGCAGCTAACACCCTGTTCACGCACACCAGGGCCTGAGTCCTCCTCTGCTCTCCGTTCAGGGCTGAGCCCACTAAAGCAGCTTTCCTCGGTGCCGGCTCATCACCAACACAAAGGCAAATGTAGGCACTGAAATCTTTTGGCAACGCGGAAGTTATAACCCAAAACCTGATTAGCTCATCCGTGTGTTCTAATATCCTTAAAAGGAAGACGCAAAAGTTAGCCTTTCCGCAGAAGATTTGTGGACGTTGGGTTGAAACCTACAGAACCAAGTCCAAGCTCCAGAAAACGTGAGAGCCAGAAGCTCCCCACTGCACCCCCACACAAACGCCCAGAGACACTTTTGCAACCACGTCCCACCCCTCACTTGACATCCCAGTGACCCAACCTGTTTGTGTCCCTGGGCTTTGGGTTCGTCCTCATCCCCCTGATGGAAAGGCCCTGTCTTGCCCACCTCCTAAGCTAACTCCTCCTCATCCTTTGAAATTTTGCTCCGAAGCTCATCCTGACCCCAGAGGCAGGGTCAAACAGGGTGTCTCCGAGCTGGCCCCCAGACTGGGCCTGGCCTTGGCAGCATGGACGTACACTCAGCTGCTGGACGAAACTCCAGGCTCCGTGCTGCAGTGGACAGGAACCCTCACTGTGGCTGAGCTGCCCGACGTGCTGTGATGATCGTGGTGACCTTGGACATGTCACTTCATGACCTTGAGCCTCAGCTGCCCCATCTCCGACACAGGAACCATACAGATAAATTGGCACAGGTGAGGGGCACCTGGGGGGCTCAGTCGGTGAAGCATCTGCCTTCGGCTCAGGTCGTGACCCCGGGGTCCTGGGATCGAGCCCCACATCGGGCTCCTGGCTCAAGCGGGGAGCCTGCTTCTCCCTCTCCCTCTGCCTCTCTCCCTGCTCATGCTCTCTCTCTCTCTGTCTCTGTGTCTCAAATGAATAAATAAAAAATCTTTAAAAAAAAATAAAATAAAAATAAAATATATATACAGTGAGGGGCGCCTGGGTGGCTCAGTCGGTTGAGCGTCTGCCTTCGGCTCAGGTCGTGATCCCGGGGTCCTGGGATCGAGTCCCGCATCGGGCTCCCTGCTTAATGGGGAGTCTGCTTCTCCCTCTCCCTCTTTCAAATAAATAAACAAAATCTTAAAAAAAAAAAAAAACCCTGGCACAGGTGAGAAATTCAAGGAAACGTGATATACAGCATGATTTTGAAGTAGAATGTTACGGCATATCCATACGATGGAACACCACGCACAGACAGAAGGAGGAAGCTCTCTGTGTACTGATGGGGAAATGCTTCTGAGATTTGTCTTAAGAGAAGGAAGTAAGGACATAGCAGTGTGTGTGAGATGTTACCGTTTGTCTAGAAAGGGGGGATACATATTCATATTTACTTGCTTATGCATTAAAATGTCTGGAAAGATAAACAAGAACTAAACACAGGTTACATTAGGAAAAAGGAAATGGGCAGACAGCACAGATGTGAGAGTGGATTTTTTACTGCA
>NC_138374.1:136071387-136107680 GCF_054177405.1 Leptonychotes weddellii
GGAGGGGGAGGGCCCGGGGGCGGGGGAGGGCCCCGGGAGGGGGAGGGGGAGGGGCCGGGGGAGGGGCCTGCGGGCCGCGCCGCCGGAGCGGGGCCGGAGGGGGCGGCGCGGGCACGGGCGGCCGGCCGGGCCTGCGCCCCGAGGAGCGGCGCGCCGAGGGGGAAGGGCCCGGAAGGAGCCGCCGAGCCGCCTTCCGCGCGCGCCGGGCCGGAGCCGAGGCGGCGGCGGGCAAGCGGGCCACGCGGGGCGGAGGGGAGCCGGGGCCGGGCCCCCGCGGGCCGGCGCGGAGGAGGCCGCGGGGCGGGCGGCGCGGGGACGCGAGCGGCGTCCGCGGTTGATGGCGGCCGGGGCGGCGGGCGGCGGGCGCGGGGCGCGGAGAGGCCGGGGGCCCGGCGGGCGTGAGGCGAGGGCGCCGCGCTCCCGCTCGGTGCCATCGGCTCGGTGAAGGGTTTCCAGACCTTTCACGTAAGAGCTGTTTTTGTTGTTGTTTTTTAAGGAGCTCCATAACCGTGGTCGCAGGGCCGCCCCGGACTTGAAGGGGTGCCGCGGTGCACGTCCCGTTGTATGCTTTCATTTATTTCCCCGCCGAGCGCGCGGCCCGGGGCCTCCCCCGCTGCCGGTTCCGACCGGCCCTCCGCGGCCCCTGCCCTGGCGTCGGCGTCGCCGTCGTGCTGAGCGAGGGGGACCCGGCACGGCCCCGCCGGCCACCGGGCGCCCGCCTGCGGGAGGACAGCTGCGGGAACGGCATCTCGAGCATGGGCTTCATCTGTAGTTTGCAGTGAAGACTGATACTTTGAAGGCACATTCTTTCTGTGATTCATGTCTTAGCCCGTAGCGCTAACCTTGAAGAGATTTGTGGTTGGGTTTTTGGTTTCTAAGAAGGTCAGAGTTTTTCCTCTTTTTCTTTCGGTTTTTTTCTCCGACGGGGGAGGGGTCGGGGGCTGAGAACGGACACCGTGCTCGCTGGTACAGATAGAATGGAGCCTGAGTTCCCAGGGTCCTGAGAGCCAGCAGAGAGCATCCGAGCACCGGAGCATCGGAGCATCCGACCGCATCGGAGCATCCGACCGTGAGGTTGGGAGGCCCTCCTCCCACCTTTCTTAAAAATTGCAGCCGACTCAGCCCCGATCAAGACCTCAAAACTGCAGGATCCTAGCTCCGCGAAGACACTGAGAAACCATGAGTGTGAGGTTACCCCAGAGCATAGACAGGTAGGTCTGCTAATAATGTGCTTTCCAACACCTTCTTAACCGAAGACTGGGAGGGAGGGTGGTGCATTTCGGTAAAAGGTGCAAAGGAAGGGTCGGGGTGGGAGCACGGGTCTCTGGGGACTGTGCTGGCCTGTGTGTTTATGTGTCCTCTGTGTGTGTCCCTGTCCTGATTCGGTGCTTTTTTAAAGACGAGCAATAAACAGTGAAGCCAGGAGAGGAGAGATAGGGGAAGTGCCCCCCTCAGTCTTTGACTTTTGCCCGGCTACAGGCTGAATTTGGGCCCCTAACTTGCCAGTTTAGGGGGCGGGAGGCGGCACAAGCCTGGTCACGTGAGTCCCCAGGGTGGATTGGGACTGGCTTTAGGTGTTGAGCTGCTGGGGGAAGGGCCCTGGCAGGGGCGTGGGCCTCCACCGGCTGGTTGCTACGGAGTGGTGGGGCTCGGTGATGGGGTGGATTCCATTTCTAGAACGAGGAGGATGTTCTTGGCCTGACTGATGGGACACAAGCACCCTTTGCACCCATACAGGTCTGGATTTTTGCCAGTGACTGATAATGGCCCCAAAATGCACAGGTCGCATTATAATTTCTTCCTCTCCAAGCTTAGGGTTTAACTTGAGACCTGCCCACCAGCGGATGCGCTAAGGTTTAATCTTCCAAGCTGTCCTTACTAAGCTTGACTCTGCAAGATGGGCCTTCCCTCTGCCTAGAGCTGGAAAGAGTTGTTTTGGGCTCTCAGGCCTGATGGGCAGAGGCTCTGGTCCTTGGAGTCCGAGCCCAGGATCCGACGCCCTCACCAGCCTCTGGATCACTGGGGCTGCAGTTTACAACTTTGTGAGGTGTCCGCCTCCCCACCCCCCCCAACCCTTACTCCTTAAGAATCTTAGAGACGGTTGTTTTGAGGGTGCTGCACGCATCCTAACTGGGTGGATGGGTGGTTGGAGGACTGAGCAAGCAAATGAAAGCACTGGACAGTGTTGCTGGAGAGGCGGCGAAGAGCGGAGAGCCGTGGTCTCTCCGTGCCAGTTAACCTTTGATCATCCATGCTAGTGGTAATTTCTTTTTGGCTATGGAATGTGACATAAATATAATCCCTCCCAAACACTGATCTCTGTATTGCCTCCGAGTCCTGTTTAGATCAGTTCAGCAGCCCCCCACCTGGGCCCTGACTTGGCAGTGGGGTGAAGGCAGCCAGCCACAAAGGGCATAAAGTGTGCGTGTCTCTTCCCCTTGTCTTTGGCCTCCCTGCAGTTCGCATCTTGTAAAAGGAGGCCCGAGGTGCATCAAGGCAGGGAGGTGACATGGTTACGTGGCCACCTTCTCTTTTTGTCGTGCTGGAGTTTGGGAATTAGTGCACCTGCCTTTTGTGGGATGTGGATGGTGAGTGATTCCTCTGAAATCAGGGATGTGAGCAGATGGAAACCCAAGTTTGGGGGTGCAAGGAGGAGGCCGTGAGGGTTCGCGGGCTGATGCGAGGTGCTCCTCTGGGAGCTTGTATGTCCTCACCATCTGTGCGGATGCAGACGACGTGGGACGTGTCCCCAAGTACTTTCATAGAACAGGTCTCATCTGAGCCTCACAGCGTTTCTGTGAGGCAGACAAGGTGGAGGTTATTATTCCCGTTGTACAGTGGGGGTCCTTGAGGCCCAGGGAGGACACCTGGCTTGCCTGGTGCCGTCTTGCTGGACTAGCAGCAGAATCTGAGCCCAGATGCGTGTCTTCTGACCCAGGCTCTTTTGCTTGCCCCACGCTGGATAACTGGGTTTATGTGTTGGTCCTGTGGACTGTGGTTTCCATGATAGGATGCTCTCCGGTATTCCATTTGTACTTATGTTTTCAACAGTCTTGGGGCCGGCACTGTCATTTCTGTAGTAAAGCACCCGTTTCTCCTGTGGGGTAATGTAGCTTTGCAGACTGAGAGTGTTCGCCGCCTCTACCCCGTCTGAGGCTCAGGTCCCCTTCTAGATATCTTACCCCTTAGGCTGCGGGCTCCTTCTGCTGGACCTTTTGACATCTCAGGTTCAAGACTGTGGATTTTAAAGAACTCCTAAGTTTAGGAGATTGAGCAGAAGGACACACTCCAGATTGTGGAGTCAGGGATTCTCACACAGTCCGTCAGTGTCCCACGTAGAGAGTCTAGGGGAAGGCGCCCAACGAGTGTTTCAGAAAATCAAAGTACGTGACTCTTGCTCACCATGGGTGCGCAGTCTAATTGGGGAGCGAGGGAAGGGTAGGTTCCCGAAGAAGACCGAGGAACAGTGACACTCGACGGTAAGCCCCGGAAAGGCAGGGACTGCGTCCGCTTTGCTCCGCAGTGGGCCTGTGGTGAGCATTCCATCAGTACGGGACACGTGAGTGCTGGGATGAGCGAGCGTGTCAGCAAGTGTAAATTCTTCCATTTCAGAGTGTTTCAGCACTCCTGGGTTGGTTGCCCACGTAGTCAGAGCAAGGTCAGAGAAGGCCTCCGAGTTGGTGTGTATTCCCTAGGGAGGAGCCACGTGACAGAGGACTGTGATGTGGAGAAGACTTGTGGCCCAAAGTAAAGAAACCTCTGCAATATTTCTTCAGAAGCGTCTTTAACCCCCTCTTGGGGACTGACACCTGGGTCCAAAGGAATGAGAAGTGTTTGTGACGAATCTTGATCTTTCTGTATTGATCGGTCGTTCCTGACACGCAGGCTCACGCAGCTGCTCCAGCCCCTGTCCGTTTTGTCCTCGGACAGCTTATTGCCCGTGGACACCTGTTCTTCTCAAGAGTTTCCGAAAGCGTGTTTGATGGTGCAAGCAGAGATAAGGACGCTGAGTTACTTCTGCAGGGATGGTGATGAGTTTTGCTAAGCCATCTCTATCCACTGCCTCATCTCCAATGGCAGATGGTTCCAAGCCAGCCAGGTGGGTTAGGCGTCTGCATCCATGAAACCGCTGTCCTCCGTGCAGAGTCCCATAGCCCTGTGGGCCAGCCCAGATGAGGAAGCACTAGATTTAAGCCAAGAGGTCCTGGTTTGAACCCTGGCATTCCCCTTAACTCCGCGACCTTGGGCAGGTCACGTACCTCCTCTCATTTCCTCCTGGGCGAAGCAAGCGTTCCTGTATGTGAAAGGCCTTCCGGTTCACAAACACTTTCACGCTGTGTGTCGTTTGAGGATTATAACATTTATTGCATCTTCCGGGGCTGTTGGAAGGAGCAAATCAAATAAGATCGTGTATTTCTTACTTTTTTTTTTTTTAAGATTTTTTATTTATTTATTTGACAGAGAGACAGCCAGAGAGGGAACACAAGCAGGGAGAGTGGGAGAGGGAGAAGCAGGCTTCCTGCTGAGCAGGGAGCCTGATGTGGGGCTCGATCCCAGGACCCTGGGATCATGACCTGAGCCGAAGGCAGACACTTAGCGACTGAGCCACCCAGGCGCCCCAAGATCATATATTTCAAATTGCTTTCCAAACTGTAAAACTGTGAATTTCAGGCGGTAAACTTCTGAGCTTGGTTTAGCTTCATGCACCACTTTCTTCTGAACTAGCCCCAAAGAGAGTTTGAGTAACTGAAGGATCGTTGCATTGTTCTGAAGCATTTGACCAGAGTGAGCAGGCTTTGTGTGGGGATGCGCCTGGGGTTGGAAGGGAGCATTGGGTGATGGTCCTAGAAGAATATGAGAAACAGAAGCGCCTGCCCAAGAATTTTGATGAATGGGAGAGGCTGCAGTTACCTTGGCTGCCTTAGGCAGGAATAGAAAGCCTGTGTTTAGTGATCTCTGGCCGTTCCCAGTTCAAAATAAATTCAGACCCAGCAACCATCCTTATCAGGGATCTGAGGTTGAATGTAACCTTTCCCCTTTCTAGAAGAGGCGCAATCTTAGGTGAGGTTGTGGGGGGTGGGTGGCAAGGAGGGAGGGTGGTCGTAGGTCCTAGGAATGAGCCTTGGGCTTCAGGGAAGGTCTGCAGAGAGGATTTGCTGGAAGCCCAGACTGGGCTTATCTAGAAAGGGTGGGGGTGGCACCTGGAACTCTTCCCACCTTGGTTGCAGGTTTTTGCTTTGGTTTTTTTTAAGATTTTATTTATTTATTTGACAGAGAGAGACACAGCGAGAAAGGGAACACAAGCAGGGGAAGTGAGAGAGGGAGAAACAGGCTTCCCGCCGAGCAGGGAGCCCGATGCAGGACTTGATCCCAGAACCCTGGGATCATGACCCGAGCTGAAGGCAGACGCTTAACTGACTGAGCCACCCGGGCGCCCCTGGTTGCAGGTTCTTATCGAGCCCTGGGCCCTAGAATCCCCATTCAGCTGAGTTTAGAGGGTTGATCTCCCATTCAGAGCTACAAATAAGAAGCCACCTGCAGTGCTGAGTCTTCTCCAGAACTACCCTGGTCCCATGTGGGGGAGATGAGAGGTGGCCGTGGATTTTGATGCATAATCACCATTATGAGCAGGAGCAGGCTAAGCTTAACTTCAAATATTCAAACACATTTCTGAAAGAGCACCCTTTGATTAACAAATTTATTGAGCTTTTTTTTTTTTTAATCTGTCAGACTACGGTCAGAGTCCCTGCCATCCATTTACGAGAATACATAAAAAATAGGAAAAGTTAAATGACAGTATGATTTCCTCAGAAATGTAGAAGATTCTATGAAGGGCAATAGCCAACTCCCAAATTAGCATAAAGACAAAGGAGTCCTGGAAGCTCCCAACCTGCACGGAATGGAGTTTGGAAGCTTTGCGGGGGCGCTCCCCGGCCCGCCCTCTGAAGGTCTGGGATTCGGATGCCGAGAGGGCATTGCTCGGTGTGCGGTCCCGGAGGACACGAGGGCTGAAGGGTCATTTTCATCTGTGTTGCAGATGTGTCCAGTGCTCGGTGGCCCCTCGTGGGAGGCGGTGCCACGTGGTATGTGGCGAGGACCCCTTCAGGGTCTCAGACTTGCCTCCGCTACAGTTGAAGCTCGTTTCGTTGTCTTTTAATCCTGACTTCAGTGGAGGCCCTGAAGTGTCCCTCCGTCATCTTCACTGACTTCTTCAGGATTTCCCTTCTCATTGTAAGGAACAGTAAACTGAGGCACGAATGCACCAGGAAGGAGCTTTTGAGAAGTCAGAGCAGGTGACTTCCTGCACTTTCTCCGCCACTATGTGCAGCTACTCTGAAATGGTCTGATGAGACCTTTGGTCACCAGTCACGGCCTCTGGTCACAGAGGGGACCTGGTGGGTCCAGCAGCTTTCCAGGGGACGCCTCCCCATGATCCAGGCAACTTGCGGCCAGTCTGCTGCA
The DNA here is from genome assembly GCF_054177405.1 of Leptonychotes weddellii. NCBI lineage: Eukaryota > Metazoa > Chordata > Mammalia > Carnivora > Phocidae > Leptonychotes > Leptonychotes weddellii. The sequence goes on from NC_138374.1 coordinate 136,077,850, forward strand.
CAGCCAACATTTATCACAGAGCCGCTTGCCTCACTCAGTTCTCGGTGTTCTGGCAGATAATGTGCAAGAATGTGGCGCTTACATTCTTGGTGCGAGAGGTTATTGGTCAAACAGCAGGAAACAGTGCAGGGGTAGTACGTAATTGCTGAATCTTGATGTGTACCAAAAGGTACATTTAGAGAAGAGCAGAAGGTTGGTGCCAAGGAGAGCAGCCGGGAGGGGGTGGTTAGAAATTGGGAAGAGGGGCGCCTGGGTGGCTCAGTCATTAAGCGTCTGCCTTCAGCTCAGGTCATGATCCCGGAGTCCTGGGATCGAGCCCCACATCGGGCTCCCTGCTCAGCGAGAAGCCTGCTTCTCCCTCTCCCACTCCCCCTGCTTGTGTTTCCTCTCTCGCTGTGTCTCTCTCTGTCAAATAAATAAAATCTTTAAAAAAAAAAAAGGGGGAAGAGAAGAGGGGGCCTCATCAGACAAGGGGACAACCTGGGCAAAGGTCGGGATGGCAGGATTGTTGGTCTTTGTGGAGAGGACAGAGAGTAGGTTGTGGAGGTGGGCAGGATGGGGGGATGAAGGTGTTGGGAGCCGGGGAGGTTCATGTGTTCCAGGGTAAACAGTATTCACAGAGAGAATGCTGACACTGATTCGGAGATGGGACAGTGCCTGGGGCCGGGAGGGCCCCGGGGAGGTTTTGTAGCAGTCGTGGCCAAAGATAATGTTGAAGAGGGGCAGGATCTGAAAGACATTTTGGAAGGAAAATCAACAAGGTCTGTTAAGTCTGAATCAAATTTGATTCCCAAGTTTTGAGGCTGGTTGGCTGGGAGACGGGTCGGGCCGTCGCTAGAGGGAGACCACCGCCGTAAGTCCTGCCTCCCGTGGGCTCGCTAGAGGGAGACCACTACCGTAAGTCCTGCCTCCCGTGGGCGCCCAGCAGTGGACTGACTATGGCACAGCCAATGGGACTTACCCCACTAGTACGTCCCCTCGACCCTTCGGTTGGGCCTCCTCGACCAAGAGGCTGTGGTCCTTCAGGGAGCCCTCCTGAGGGGAGCGGGGAGGGGAGCTGGGTCTGGGAGATCCCTGAGGAAACTGGTCCTGATCTGAGGAGGTGGGCGGGTGTTTGACGGATCTCCATGAGCTGCTCACACGGCAGCCCCACACCAAGCCCCAGGGTGCTAGGACCAGAGTTCCAGAGTCCAGGATCTTGAGTGAGAGGGTCTTCGTGGGGCCCCCGCTCGGCCACTAACTAGCTGCATGGATTCTGTGGTGCCTGACACGGTGGGTGTTGGGAAGGCGGTTGCTTGGGCGAGGACCCAGCCTGGCCTGGGCTCTGCTCAGCTGCCACCGAAGACCTGGGGCTGGAGGCTCCGGCCTGGGCTCGCCCTAAACTAGGGACCGGAAGACATGGCTCTGGGCGCGCGGGATCTCATCCTAACAGCGTCCCTTGGCGGACAGCCTCAGTGTCTTTCCGGCCCAGACTCCGCAGCTGGGGTTCGTGGCTCCTCCCTTCTGTTCAGCCCCCTCTGACCATCGCAGGTCTTCTCCCCGGGCCCCCTACCGGCTTCCTGGGCCCCCACGCCTCCGTCCACACCTGTACGTGGGCGTTCTCCTTCTCCTCACCGCTGCAGGGAGACCTTTGCTGGCTCACAGCACAGACCACGACGTTTCTGTCATTCAGCGTTCCTTCTGCGCGCACACAGAGCAGTTGGACTCTGTTCTCTTCTATTTGTGTGTGTAGAATAATTTATGTAGAGGTTCGAGCAGAATGCCTCGGCCCGGGCGCCTGGGTGGCTCAGTCAGTTAAGCATCTGCCTTTGGCTCAGGTCATGATCCCAGGGTCCTGGGATCGAGCCCCATGTCAGACTCCCAGCTCAGTCTGCTTCTCTCTCTCCCTCTCCCTCTCCCCCTGCTTATGCTCTTTCTGGCTCACTCTCTCTCTCTCAAATGAATAAATAAAAAAAAAAAGAATGCCTCGGCCCTGGCACGCTGTGGTAGGTGCTGGTGTCCCTTGGTTCTTTCCATGTCGTAGGTTGGTGATCATGCCTTCGATTGCCCGGGGTGCGAAGCGATGTTTCTTCGTCCTTCGGGATTGCTTCCCGGTGCCCTGTCAGTTTGCAGAGCCTGCCTGCTGCTGGCTGCCTTCACCTGCAGCTCCTTCCGGACGTTTCCAATCCCCAGCCTGCCTAGCCAAGGGCTTCAAGAAAGCAACTCTAAACTTTGCTGCCAGGAACTGAGACCAAGAATTCCCCTTGCTCTTAGTGGTTCTAGGTCTTGGGCGCTTGGTATTTCTTGTAGGGACAGAGCATCCTTGTTGGGGTTGCTGGCCTCCAGTGGCTCAGAGCTCGAGGGAGCTCCCCCTTGGCGGCCTGGCTTCCGGGCTGCCTTTCCCCGCAGGGGTCTGACGGCACCGGGCCCCCCCTGCTATTGTCCCGCCTGCCCCGGGCTGGCCCCATTCATTTCCCAGAGCAGACTGCCCTGCAGAGAAAGGCCACTGCTGTTCTAGGGGAGGTGGCGGAGAGAGTGTAGTAAGTAGCTTTGTGAATGGGACCTTGTATGAGACTGCGCCGCAGACCCTTTCTCCCCAGGCCCTGGGGTTGGGAGCAGGAACCACTCGGCTTCCAGTGTCTTCACAGCAACAGGGCTGGGGTTTAGGAGTGTCCGTGCCATCCCTCAGCTAAGAAGGTTGGTCGACTTCATGAATCTTCAGGCCCTGGGGTTCAACGTGAGTAAGCTGCACGCTGTGCCCTCCGGGATCCGGTGGCTGGGGGCGGACAGACAAAAGGATGCAGGAGGTGGTGATAGCCCCCTGAACTCTTCTGTGATTCCAGCTGGAGCACATGGGAGGGACTCTGAGGAGGGTTTCCTGGAGGAAGGGACCTTAAATGGAGGCCTAAAACTGAGAGCCGGGCTTGAGAGGGCAGGTCCAGGTAGAGGGGGCACGCATCAGAGGCCCGACCGCTAGAGAGAGCATGGTGTGGCGGGATGGGGGGTCGCCGTGGTCTGTCCTGAGACCACAGAACAGTAGATCCGTGAACCTGGACAACAGGAAGGAGCCGGGGCCTGGGGACCGTGGAACCCTGTGTTAGGGCATTTGGACTCTATCCTGAGGGCCACGGAGCACCATCACCAGACTTATGTAGGGAGCAACGTGACAGGATGCACTTTGGAAAACCGCGTCCCTGCGGCTTCAGTGGAGAGGGGCAATGGGGGCAGGGAGCCGTCACTGCAGGTGGAGAAGGACGGGTGGGGGACTGAGCAGGTGGCTATGTGGGGGAGGACGACGTCCCTGTTCTTGGCATGGGTGTGGGGTGGGGGGTCCCCCTCGATGAACGCCAGAGGGATGGGTTGCAACCCTCTGGGGCGGGGCCAAGGGCAGGTGCTGAGTGCAAGCTGGCACCTGGGCCTGGCGGGCCGGGGTGGAGAAGCACACATGGGGTGCTCACACGTCCAGGTGAGACAGAGGGGCGGGGTCCCACAGAAGAGGCTGGTGGGGGGAGAACGGCAGAGAGGCAGAAGGCCAGCAGGGTCAGATGCCCCCACGAGGGGAGGCAGGGGGCATAGAGGAGGGAGAGAGAACTGTCTGGAGGTAGGAGTATTTCCGTGGCCTTTGGACATGGGGGGCAGGCAGGAGCCAGAGAAGAAGAGATGAAGAAATGGAGATAGACAGTCTAGCCTGAACTTGTACAAAGTTTGCTCAGGAAGAAGCGGAGGAAAGACGTAGCTCCCGGTCCCTGTCGGTAGGACTTTGAGTTAACTTTTCCAAGGCAGGACTGGCTGCCTGAGGTGGAGCTTGCCCTGGGAGGCATGGAGCAGAGGGCTAGAGACTCGTTCCCGTACGCCCGCCATTTCTGAGTCCGTGAGTTTGGATTGGGGTTGGGCCCGAGCATTTGCATCTTTTGTGACCTCCCGCGTGGCAACTGTGCAGGTGTAGGCGTGGGTCAGCGGACCATGGTCGGTGCAGGACACGACCTGCTGGTCCCCGTGGGTTTCCTAAACCCCACTGCAGGGCGTGGGTCAGCGGACCGTGGTCGGTGCAGGACACGACCTGCCGGAAACCTGTGGGTTTCCTAAACCCCACTGCAGGCCTCTGGATCACCTCAGTACACGGCAGAAAGCCAGAGAAGATCCTGGTTCTCCCAGCAGGGCGTGGGCCGGGCCTGATGGCTCTGCTTCTGCTTCAGCTCTGGCCTCTCACCAGTTCTGAACTTGGAGCCTGACAGGGTGAGAAAGGACTGCATGGGGCAGAGCCTCCTCCCCTGTCAGATCCCACTGCACAGCCCTTGGTTTGGGATATGGGGATTTTTTACGTGTTCAGTACATTCATCAGATACGTATTAATGTGAGGAAGTGCTCTCAGCCCTGGGGATACGCTGGGACTAGAGGCTGTTGGGGAAGACAGACAACAAATAAGTAGCTTGTTATTTATGATGCAAACGTAAGTGAGTTTAGTAAAAGCTGGGTTCATAACTGTCAAGGCGAAATGAGAGATCAGTTGAGAGAGCGGTCAGCGTGTCAAGTAGGGAGGCCGTGGATGACGGAGAGAGGGATGGAAGTTCCGGGACCCAGGAAGGAGTGCCTAGATGGTGCCCCTCTGTTCTGTGCGGTAGAATGCATTGTAAAGCGGTTTTGTCCCTTGTCTTATGGGGGCCGCCGGCAGGGATTTGCATTCACTCGTTGCAGACAGGGAAGCAAGCCCAGAGAGGCTTTAGCGACTTACCCGAGTCTGTACACTAGTAAGGGACGGAGCCGGGATTAGAGCCCAGCATAGCATCCCCCAGAGCAGAGCGCTGTCCATTTCCCTCACCCGCGGGGCCTGCTGGGCATGCGCGTCCTGGGAGGGAGCCACGCCTCTCCCCAGTAAGCGTTCCCTGCCCGTGGCCCACTCGGGACTGTCCTGGAAGCAGGGAACTCCACCCTCCTTCTGCCTCCTGCTTGGTTCCTGACCAGAAGAGGATGGCACGCCGGTGGGGGCCAGGAGGGTTGGGGGGGTGACGGGAAGAACACAGTGTCCTCAGAGGTCACTCTGCGCTCGACCACACGGTGTGGCACCTCCGAGCTGCTCAGGGGCTTCTCTGTGTCTGTGGTACTGGGACTGTGTCCCGGGGGGGAGGGGGGAGTTTTCCTGAATGAAGGGATGCAATCTTTATTTAAAGATTTTATTTTTAAGTCATCTGTACACCCAGCTTGGGGCTCAGACTTACAACCCCGAGATCAAGAGTCACACACTCTACCAACAGCCATGAACCAGGCACCCCAACAATTTTTTCATTAGCAGCTTTATAGAGAATAATTCACATGCCTAAAATTCACCACTTTAGAGTGTACAGTTCAGTGTTGTTTAGCATATTCCCTTGCTAATTTTGGAAAATTTTCATCACCCCAAAGAGAACCCTTGTGCCTACAACGGTCGCTCCCCACTGCCCCTCCCTCAGCCCCAGGCAGCCATTAATCTGCTTTCTGTTTCTGTGGGTTTGTTTATTCTGGACATTTCCTGTAAAGGGAATCCTACAGTCTGTGGCCTTCGGTGCCTGGCTTCTTTCCCTTGGCATGATCTTTTCGGGGTTCATCCACGTCCTGGCGTGTGTCAGCAGTTGGTTCCTCTTTGTGGTCGAAGGTGCTCAGCCGTGCGGGGAGGCCACCTATCTGTCTGTCCTTCGTTGGCGGGCACCTGACTTGCTCCCGCTTCCCGCTGGTGTGAGTGATGCCGCTGAGGACATCACGGGTAGGCTTCTGTGGGGACGTATGTTCTCATCTCTCTTGGGTCTGTACCTGGGGGTGGGGGAGGGATTGCTGGATCGACTGTAGCTCCGTGTGCCGTGTTTTAAGGAACTGCCAAACCGCTTTGCAAAGTGGCTGCACCACTCTCTGTTCCCACCGGCACGCTCTGCGCGTCTCTGAGGCTCGGAGCGCCGCGTCCTCGCAAGCACTTGCTGATGTCTCTCTTGACTGGGGCCGTGCTCGCGGGCGTGCGGCGGGTTCTCCCTGTGATTTCCATGGGTGTCTCCTCGGTGACAACTCGTGTCGAGCATCTTTTCATGTGCTTGTTGGCTGTTTGCATATCTTCTTTAGACAAATGTCTGTTCAAACCCCTTGCCCGTTTTTGTTTGGATTATCGGTCTATTGTTGAGGAATGCATACTTACCCTCGCTGGCCTCAGTTTCATCATAAAATGGGAGAGTGGGATTTGATGTCTGAGATGCACGTCCCCACGTTCTCTGTAACAGCCATCTTGCTGATCTGGGACTCTGAGCTTTGTTTTCACCCTGGGGTCTTACCGCTGCCGCTTTGGTTATTTACCCCGGAGACTGAGTTGTTTGGGAGCCCTGCGAGCTCAGTTACTTTGGAAAAGTGTGCTCCCAACAGGAGTCAGAGTGTGTGTGTGTGTGTGTGTGTGTGTGCACGCGTGCGCGCATGTGTTCGTTCCAGAACAGTCTGAGGAATGGTGCTTAATAGGGTAGGAAGCACAGAGGAGCGGGGGATGGGAAGGTAGCTGGAGAGGTAGAGAAAAGACTCTCCAAACGCGGTAACCATGAAGTTCTCCTTTTTTCAACTCCGAAGAGTCCTGGCAGATGCAAAACGGATGCTCTCTCAGCATCTGACCTGCTGGCGACCTGCGCGGCCTCCAAACCAATGCTCGGTCCTCAGGGCTCGTCCCCGCGAGTCTGCTTCATTTCATTTCCTGTCTTGGTGAGCTTCATTAGGATTGCTGCGGCAAGAACCAGGATGCAAACAGGCAAAGGCTAAGAACTCACATGATATAATCACCCTGCGGCCCTGAGCATCTGTAGGGTGCTTCCCCTCTGCAGAGCACTCTCCACCTGCCATGTACTTTAACCTCACCGTGGGCGTGTGAGGGGAGCCTGGGGTGGGTGAGGGAGGTTGACCTGGTTTCCCTCTCCTCCTTTCCCCCCTCGGCCCTGGGACACACTGTTTGGACAGCTCCTTCCCATGTTGGAATTGCTCCCCTTCTAATTCAGCTTTACTCCTCTGTCTTCCCACGAATGAGGGGTCTTCCCTCCCTGGGGGACCCGCTTGTCCGTATGGCTGCCCTGTCTGTCCTCATCGTCACGTGGAGAGCCTTTTCTACGAAAGCTACGGGATTGGAAAATCAACTGGTCAGGGCGGGAGGCTGGCCGGCTCAGGGGCCAGGCGCCCACAGCTTCAGGAAGGCGTGCAGGAGACGGGGCGAGGGGGGAGGACGAGAGAACCACTGGCGGCCCGGATCCAACGGGAACCCCAGGCTCTGTCCCCTCCGCCAGACCCCAGCCCATCTCACTGGGCCTGACATCCTCTCTGCCAGCATCCACCCCTGGCCTGTGCCGCGCCATCACGTGTCTTCCAGATGCCTTGGGGGAGGTAATGGGGCCACGTGGTCCCTGACCTTGCGCCTCCTTAATGACCAGTGACGTTGAGCAGCTGTGCTGGTGTGTACTGCCCCTTTGCGTACCTTCTTTAGAGAAATGTCTCTGTCAAACCAACCTTGCATTCCTGGGACAGATCCCACCTGGTCACGATGCATAATCCTTTTCCGTGTTGATGGATTGGATTCACTCGTACTCTGATGAGCTTTTGTGCGTTACTCCCATTTAATCGTGATGACAACTCCCTGAGGTCAGGGTCCTCGTGGAGAGGCCGACATGGGGTAGGCAGCGTGCCCGGGACTGTGTGGCATCAGAACTGTACCAGGAAGGCAAGACTTTCCAGCGTAATCTCATTTTCTTTCCTGGGCTTCACTTTGCCCCTCTTCTTGGTGTAGATAACCAGCAGTTGATTTCCTTTATTGGGGCTGCTCTCCTTGCTGGAAACCTCATCGTTATTGCTCAGATTGAAAATTCCCAGAGGGTGTGGTCTCCCTAATGCTCTTGTCATGTGACCACACAGGTAGGACTTAACGTTGGGTGCATTTTGGATGATGATGAAATTTATATCCTTGACGGTCATTGATTTGATTGTAAACGTGTCATTGTCCCTTTATGGAGTCAGGAGCATTAGAGAACAAGGACATACGTGTGATGCTTCTCTCTTGTTGGAGAGCTCAGCATTTGCTGTGCCCAAACAAATATTATAAAGCCTTAATAAAGGCCGGAGGCTAGGAAGAGTGCATCTCTGGAGCGCCTGCCTGAAAGCACCCCTTAGAGGTCCCTACCATTCCGTGCTGGCCACGGGCTCATCTGGTGTCCTGCCGTACCTGTCTCTCCCTCCTTCCTGCAGAGGGACTGGTTCATCAGACTCTAATCACTGAGAATTTACTGAAAGAATCTCAGCCTTAAATCTTTGGCTTTTTCTATCTTTTCTGATGTGAGAATCAGCAGACTGAAATACACTTCACATTGAGGTACATGCACTTGGAGACCCAGAAAGGCTCTGGGGCAGCCCAGGAAGGTGAGTGGGGGGCACGTGCGCAGCTACCTGTGAGTATGTGATCCTAGCAGGTACGAATGCTTCTGCACGCTCACCGTCGACACGTAACTCAGCTGCTTTACGCGTGTCAGCGTCGTAATGCATCCTTGCTCTGTGATCACCTTAGCTCCTGTTCCAGTGTATGATGGGAGGAGGGGTGACAGTTCATTTCAGTGGTAGTCAAAGCCTGACGTCCCTGAGAATATGTCTCCTACAAAACAAAACTGTGTATTAAATTACAAAGGTAGATGAAATTGCTTTTTGGATTATCTGTTTTTGCTGATTATTTGTGCTGCCTCCCCGAAGGGGGTGTTTGGGACTTGCCCGTGCATTAATTGATTAAATAACCATTTGTACGTACAAGTAGATAGAATGCAAGAGTGTATGTACGTATGGTGATTTTCCCTGTTTTAAATCCAAAGGCCATTGTCTCATTTTATGATCTAGCAACACTGCGACCTGAGTAATGAACAGAATGTCCTGGGGCAGGCTTGTATTAGCAGGAAAAAACATCTGCCTGCATCTCTGTAATTGAGAAGGGCAATGTTTAGTTTAGTTTCTGCTGTGGGCCCAGAGTACTTGTTTCCCTTAATGCTGGTTTTTTCCCTTTCAGTAGCTTTATTGGGGTATATTTGATGCGCAGTCAAAATGCACACACGTAGAGTATGCACCTGGATGTGGTTTGACAGGTGTGTACATCTGTGACATCGTCACGACCGCCAGGATAACAAATGGACTGATCACCCCCAAATGCCCCTTTAGTCTCTCTTGGCCCCCGGGGGACTTTCGGGGGAGTTCCTTTCACTGTAGGTTGGTTTATATCTTCTGTAATTCTGTGTCATGCACTGTGACCCCTTTTCCTGTCTGACTTCTTTCACTCAACACCATCATTTGAGGCTACCCCATCTTGTACCGATGAGCATGTGTTTCCCCACGTGGAGATTGTTCATTTCTCTCAGCACTGTTTCAGTTTCTAGTGAACTGGTCTTTCTACATCTTCGGTCAGATTTGTCCCTAAAGGTTTCATATTTTATTTGTTGATTTATTTTAGAGAGAAAGTGCGCATGAGCAGGGGGAGGGGCAGAAGGAGGGGGGGAATCTCAAGCAGACTCCACGCTGAGCATGGAGCCTAAGGGGAGCTCGATCTCACGACCCTGAGATCTTGACCTGAGCTGAAACCAAGAGTCGGACGCTTAACCGATGGCGCCCCCCCAGGTACCCCCCATGTTTCATATTTTAAACAGCAGTTTTTACAAACCACTCTTCAGTTATTTCTGTGAATACATGTGGACACAACTGATTATTGTTGTTGTTTTTAAGATTTTATTTATTTGACAGAGAGAGACACAGTGAGAGACGGAACACAGCAGGGGGAGTGGGAGAGGGAGAAGCAGGCTTCCCGCTGAGCAGGGAGCCGGATGCGGGGCTCGATCCCAGGACCCTGGGCTCATGACCTGAGCTGAATGCAGACGCTTAACGACTGAGCCACCCAGGCACCCTGATTGTTGTATGTTGACCTCGGATCCTGCAGCCTTGCTAAATTCACTTTTTAGTTCTTGTACATTTTTTGTTAATTCCCGAAGATTTTAGAATCTTCCTGTCTGGTTCTAGTTTACCTCTTCGTTTCCAATCTGTGTATTTTTGAGTTTTGGAGAAAGTCAGGATTTTACTACCTTTTGCTAGACCTGTAGAGATGTCGGGTTCTCCCTCACTAGGAAATCTTTAAAAATAAGAAGCAAGAAGATCATTAAGTCCTTCTCTCCAGTAGGATCAGACGTGTGTATGTCAGATACCCTCATGACCGGGGGAGGAGGCAGGCATGTGAAGAGGTGAGCAGAGTATGGACCACCGTCCTCATGATCCGAGCGCGTCCGGCGCTTAGAGGCCGGACCATTCAGAACCGGGGACAGGGAGATGGTGTCGCAGGCCTGCTGCCCCGGGTGCCGGGATTGACGAAAGAACAAATACTCGGAGATGGTCAATGGGAAAATAGTGAAACCACTCTGTCCTGATTGGTTGTTTACTTCATTATTACTGAGAGTTTGAAAAGAATACATCTTTATCTATAGCTCTTGTTCTTCCTCCTGTTTTCTTTTTGTTTTTAAAAACCTCACGTGTTGTGGCAGCAGCCTGTGCTTCTGGCCCGAAGCCTCCCTGACCTGAGGCCAAGGGCCGTGCGAGCAGGGGTACCGGACGTGGTGGTCTCAGTCCTGAATGATGCCACGTCCTCGGAGAACCCTGCGAGTTGGGTCCTGTTGCCCCATTTCTGCAAGGCTCTGTTTTGTTTAAACGCACGGTAGCATGTGTCCTCTTATTTTGTATATTCAAGTAACTCTTGAGATCTTTGGGGTTTTTTTTAAGATTTATTTATTTGAGAGAGAGAGAGCACGCACATGCGTGAGGGGCAGAGGGAGAGGGAGAATCCCACGTGGACTTCCCGCTGAGAACGGAACCTGACCTGGACCGAGGGGGGCGGGTGGCTGGCGCTGGATCCCAGGACCCTGAGATCTTGACCTGAGCCAAAACCCAAGAGTTGGACACTTAACTGACTGCACCACCAGGCGCCCCACAACTCGCGAGATGTTTACGCTTCTCCCACCACATGCATTTTGGGGGCGCATGCTCTCGACCTCGTACCCCCGGCGTATTTCCCAGGGTCTGGCACGGGGAAGGTGCGTGTATATTGGTGTAGCTGCTCTTTAGCCTGGTTGTCATGCTTTAGGTAATACAGGATTGTTCCCATTTTACAGATAAGATGTCTGCAGGCACCAGGGAGTAAATGGTGGTAGGTACTTTTTTTTGCTAGAGAATTTTGTATTTTATTGGTTTGTTAAAATGGGATGATTTAGGCAACACTAACCAAACCAGCACTCCTCGTTTTGGTGGTGGGGAGCCTTGCTGCTCACAGAGGAAGACCGTTGAAAGCCAGTAACATGAGAAGTAGCTCTGTTCTGTTGCGTGCCCTCCGCAGCACGAGGGGCAGAGGCCGGCCTGTGGGTGGCCGCGTGGCTGTGGCTCCCGGCAGACGGCAGACGCACGTGCCGCTGACCCCATGCTGAGAACCTGACCCGGGTTCTTCCTTTGCTGCTTCATCGGTGACAGAAAGCTTGCAGATGCCCACACTCCTCATTCGTGTCTGAGACCTCGGCAGCCGTGACCTCCCTCTTCCTACCGCCGTTCCAAGAAGAGTCTGTCCCCTTCCCAAACTGAGCCCTCGCAGAGCACGCAGACCGACAGAGCTGGTGTAGGGGAGGGGGCTGAGTTGGTGCTCTTGACCGAGCGAATGGGTGCATCCGTCGCACCACGGGAAGCCCAGCTGCTGGCCGACATGAGTCTGGTGGTGGGTTTTCCGCCGGTGCCTCTTTCCCCGTGGGGGCATCTACTGTGCCGAGTGTGGTAAGGTCCTCCGTGACCTCATGACCCTCCGCAGCGCGCCCTCTGCTCACAGAGCCCCTAGAGGGTGGTGGTGGCCTGCGAGCTGAGACACGGAGGGGACAGTCCCGGCCTCCGGTAGCTCGCAGGCCATTAAACAGACTATACACTTGACCCTTGAACAGCGCAGAAGTCGGGTGCCTACCACCCCGCCCCGGGCAGTCAGAAACCCACCTATAACTTCTGGTTCCCCAGTAGCCTAGCGATCCCCGGAAGCCTCACCGACAACTTAACATCGACAAATGTGTGTTTGGTCCATTATGTTATAGGCCGTGTTCCCCCAGTAAAGTGAGCTGGAGAGAAGACGCTGTGAAAGTCCCGAGGAAGACTTGGCGCAGCCGCGGTGCCTTAGTGTACTTCCCGAACAAACCCACGGTTCCCCCGTGCTGTTCAGGGTCAGCCGTGCCGTGCACGCTGGATGCAGGGCGGGGAGAGTTAGGGCCCAGCGCCGAGATCGCTGACCCAGCCGGGGGTGAGGGGCTGTTCTGAGCGCTTTGCACCTCATAACCCCCTCAGCCCGCATGGTAACAGCCCCGTGAGTTAGGTACCGTCAGTGTCCCCGTGTTACAGCCGCAGTAAGGAGCTGTAGGGAGTCAAGGTCACACGGCTGGGAGGTAGGGCAGGAGGATCTGACTCCAGGCACCAAAGCTGTAGGTCTGCTCCTCTTTGCTGCACTGTCTCCTGCAGGAGAAATAGACATTAGTATGGAATTGACAGGATTTATTATTTAACTGGCGAGCGGACAGAGAGAAGGAGGACTCCAGGCACCCTGGGAGTGTCTGCCCTGGGGGACAGAGGGTGCAGGAGGAGGCTGGAGGTCTCTGGGGCATTGACTGAGTATCTGCAGGTCGAATGTCACCGCTGAAAGTTACAAATGGGAGTCGGGAACTAGAGGGAGACCAAAGGGCTAAAGCAGACGTGGGGTCCTCGGTGTTCCAGAGCCGGCTAAAGGCACCAGAACAGCAGGGTCCCTACGAAGGGGGTGTAGGGCAGGGCTAGCGGCCCACGTGGTGGGACAGAGTGGGGCCTGGTTAGACGAGATCTGCAGAAGAAGGCCTTCCGGCTGAGGGACTCACAAGGGTGAGGGGTCGGTGATCTCACTGAGAACCGAGTCCTGGGGCAGAGGCCAAACTGCAGTGGGTTGAAGAGGGATGGGAGGTGAAAGGAGAGCCAGCAGGGCAGACGAGCCCTGGACCCTTCCCAGAAGTCGGGTGGGCGAAGGGGAAGGGGTCGGCTGGTGGGGCTGAAGGAGCTTGCTTCCTCGGGAAGCAGTTCTCCGCAGGTCAAGAGGGATTTGGGTAAATTTGGGTTGAGGGGTCGAGCCCTGGAACTGGAGGGACGGTGGAGGTTTAGGGGGGTTCCCGAGGAAGCAGAGGGGAGTGGGGCCAGGGCAGGGGGAAGGGGTGAAGAGGCGAGTGAGCATGCCCTGAGGAGCTTGCAGGAGGGAAACTGAAGGGGCTCTGGTTCCTCCCGTGAGGCAAGAGGCAAGACAGTCTCGTGGCAGAGGGTGACCTTGAACACACAGCTGGGGGCAGTGGTAGGAGTGGGATGAGCCGGCCAGCGAGGCAGGGTCAGCAGCAGGGTTGCCACAGGCGGGAGCCCTAGCGCAGCAGACTGGTTTGGGAGGCACTCCCCACTCTCGGGCGTTGGCGACAGGCGATGCCAGGGAGGGAGGGACACGGAGGGGCCTGGAGCAGTCACTGAGCCCAGACGGCGGCAGCACCGAATGCTGCCTGGTGCTCAGAACCGTCCTGTGAGGCAGGCTGTTTTCCAGATTCGACATAGGGGATTTGACCAAAATCCTGAACTAGCACTTAGAGAAACGACTTCCTTTGGATGGATGAAGGGTAGGTGTCCATCAGCGTCCTAGGGAAGGCCTTCTCCTCCACTCAGTAAAACCAGAAAAGCCGTGTGTTTTTTACAGCTTTATAGAGCCATAGTTCCCATAGCATAAGATTCCCCGTTAGAGTGCACCGTTAGGTGGTTTGGGGACAGTCACAGAGTTGTGAGGCCATCACCCAGTCTCATCTCAGAATTCTCCAGTTTCCTGGGAAGCAGCGCGTGCTCGTTAGCGGTCATTCCCCTGTCCTGCCCCCCGACCCCAGCCCCAGAGAGTGCCCTGCTGTCCTCCCTGTGTCCAGGGACGTGCTTCTCCTGAACGTCTCACATGTAACGGAACCCCCCCAACGTGCAGTCTTGGCGCCTGGCTCCTCCCTGAGCGCCACTCGTTGGCGGAGCTTCGTGTTGTATGCGTGTGGAAGCGCTTCCTGCCTGGGGGGGTCCATCCCGTCGTCCGGACACCACCTCGGGGTGCCTGCTGTGGACTTCGGGTTGTTTCCTCTTTGGGGCTGCACTGTGATTAACGCTGTCATGAACGTCCGCGTACACGTGTGTGTCTGAGGTATGTTTTCAGTTCTCCGGGGTCAGACCTGGGAGTGGGGCTGACGGAGCGTGTCTCTGTGTGTCTCTGTGCTGTTCTGATGAGCCCCCGAAGCGCGTTCACGGCGGCGGTGTGACCGTGTCCTCACCAGCAGCCTGCGAGGTTCCGATTTCTCCACATCCCCACCAACACTTGTTGTTTCCCATTATTTTGGTTTTAGCCGTCCTAGTGGGAGTGAGGTGGTGTCTCATTGTGGTTTTGATTTGCATTTCATTTTTTTTTTAAAGATTTTATTTATTTATTTGACAGAGACAGCGAGAGAGGGAACACAAGCAGGGGGTTGCATTTCCTGAAGACTAATACTGCATATTTTTTCATGTGCTTATGGCTATCTGTATGTCTTCTTTAGAGAATGGTCTATTCAGATCTTTTGCCCATTTAAAAAAAGGTTTTTTTATTGTTGTTTTATAAGAGTTTTGTATATATTCTGGTTACAGATCCCTTCCCAGATACATCGCTTGCAGATTCTGTCTCCCATTGTGTGTGTTGCCTCTTCACTTTTTTGATGTTGTCCTTTGAGTATGCAGGTGGGTCTTACTTGTTTTGGGGTGAGATGAATCGGGTAGTGCCCCAGGCAGCAAGGTCCCGTTGGGAGAAGGCAGGAGGGCTTCAGCAAATGAATGTTGAACCGGGGGGTGGGGTGGGTGCTTTTATGGTGAAGAAATGGCTCGGGGCTAAGATGACAGGTCCTGGGCTCCTTGATGTGTTTTGAATTTCGCAGTCGGGTAGACTAGCTCTACCTCTGCAGAGTTTTCTGCCAGCCGGCTTAGACCAGCGAACGAATTTGCATCGATAGGGAGTCCTCTTGGGTTTGGGTCAGTTCATGGCTCAGACTGGGTGAGAAGCTAGGACGAGTAAGAGAAGGGCATTTACGCGCTCCCTGTCCCTTTCAGAGCTCAGCACAGCCCACTGGTCTCAGCGCTGCCAGAGAGCCCCGGTTTCTGGTGCCAGCACGTGTCACTCAGCGCTTTCTGTATACACCTGGCTGTGCGTTTGCACTTCTCTGCTTGTCCATTGCACACCGTGCCCCTAACACCTCAGGATGGTGAGTTTCCCAAGGACAAGAATCATGTGCACACGAGCATGTGTGCCCAAATGCCTGAGTCACGTCTGTGGACCAATAGTCATTAACGATTGATAAATACTGTGAGGGTAAACACAAAGGTTTCTGAGCCGTTGGGGAAGTATGTTAAGTGTAAATCCATTTTGTACTTGATAAGCAGACTTTTGGCAGAGGTGAAGGAGGTTACCTGAAAGTCATGATTTTTAAGTTTAATGCAGACGTGCTTGGGTTTTAAAGATGTGCAAGGGTGTTACTCTAAACTGCCCCTAGAATTTAAGTTCAGCCCTCGTTATCGACTGGTGACACGCCAGGCAGTCCGACTTCTCACTTCCTGTGGACTGGATCTTTCCAAAGTGCCACATGTGCAACCTCATGACCTGCCTAGAACGGAAGCAGGCCTTCCTTACAGGCCTGAAAGCAGAGCCAGGGCTTGCCTTTCATCCTCTCCCCACCTTGTGAAGGAGCCCCCTCTGCGCCACTCAGAGGTGCAGCCGTGGGCTCCAGGCCCAGAGCGAGAAGCTCTGAGGGGTTGGACAGAGCAAGAGATGCCGAGCCCATTTTTCCAGCTTCTCCCAGGGTGGTTATTTCCAGAATGGCCAGCATGCTAACACCGGTGTGCAAACACACCCTGGCCTGAGCCAGGAGCCCTGGGTTCTGGTTCTCATGCTGACACCAGGGGACCCCGAAGATGTCACGTAAAAGCTGTGTTGCTCAGCTCGGGCTGCCATAACAAATAGACTGGGTGGTTTTCTCATAGTTCTGGAGGCTGGAAGTCCGAGGTCAGGGTGGCACGCATCCGGGTTCTGGTGAGCCCTCTCCTGACTTGCAGACGGCTGTGTGCTCACCGTGTGCTCCCACGGCTTGTCCTCGGCATGTGCACACCTGGGGCGGGGGGCCGCTGTCCTGTGTCGTGAGGGCCTTCCGTGACCTCATTCCACCCTCTTTACCTCCCAAAGGCCCATGTTCTTCTACACTGGGGGTTAGGGCTTAGCACAGCGATTTGCAGGGACACACGTTCAGCTCATAACAACGGCTCTGATGAGATGATCCTCAGTCTCCTTGTCTGCGAAATGAGATTGGGGGCGTCGAGATCCTCGCTTGCTTCTGACGACGATGACGGTGCAGGCAGGGCATGTGCATGGTTTTCTATCTTGAGTTCTGTGAGATGCGCCCCCCTGCATTCTCTCAGGCAGCATGGAACTGAATACGTTAGGAGTTAGTGGGGCTAGGTGTATTCTTTCATTCCGTGGGTATTTCTGAGCATCTGCTGTTGTAAGCACCGAGGCTGCAGTGGGGAACAAAACTCTGCCTTCCTGGAGCTTCCGTTCTAGGCAGATTAAGTAAGAAATAAAATTGGGGGGCGCCTGGGTGGCTCAGTCAGTTAAACGTCCGACTCTTGATTTCGGCTCAGGTCATGATCTCAGGGTTGTGAGTTCGAGCCCCACGTCGGGCTCTGGGCTCAGTGAGGAGTCTGCTTGTCCCTCTCCCTCTGCTCCTCCCCCTGCTCGCTCCCTTTCTCTCTCAAATAAATAAAATCTTTTGAAAAAATAAATAAAATGATAATGCACTAGGTAACCATTGCTAAGGAGACAGTGTCAGGAACGTGGGGTTGCAGTTTTCAGGAAGGTGCTGTTTGAGTCAAGGGGCGGGAGCGTGTGTTTAATTCTGCATGGCCAGGTGGGAAGCGGAGACCCTGTGAAGGCAAGCACCTTCGTCCAGAACCCCACAGCTGGCCTGCTGCCCACTCGCCGACTGCCCTGTCTCCCTCCCATAACCCTCCTCCCCGCTCCCCGTCACCCACTTTTGTGCCAGACGCTCTGCGCTAATTAATGATTTCACAGCCTTTTTTAAATCTCCGCCCAAAGACCGTAATGAGGAGTTCTACTTCCCGCCCCTGCCACCGGAGTCAGGGAGGATCTAGACCCGCTCCTGAGGCCGTCGGGTGTCTTGAGAGCGCCCCCAAGCCCCTTCTCCCCGGCCAGCCTTCCCTTTGTGGCCCTGGCTCACCCCTTTCTCCACATCCTTCTGGGACCCTCCGTCCCAGATCTTTTTATTCAGGCATTTTCTTGCTTTACCCTTGGCCCTTCTCTTGCGCCTTCTTCTCTTCCTTCACCTTGCATGTTCACCACCCCCCGTGTCCTTTCCTTGTGGGGGCAGGGCTCACAAGGGGAGGGGCTCTCCGGTTCCCCATGCCAGGTCATGCCCCCTTGCCCCCGCCCCCCAGCGTGTGCTGACTCCCGTCGGTTAGAACCTGAAGGGCTGTTTCTTGCTGGCCCTGCAGGAGCCCCGGCTTCCCTGAGCCTTCACGTGGGACTCAGGCTGCAGACCTGCGGCTGCCTCGTTGGGTCCTTGGTCTTCTGGCTCAGGCCCCTGGCACATTTGCAGTCAGTGAATATGGGGATGGTATCGCCTGTCAGTCAAATCACTGAGGGTTCATCCTGCTCCGGGGAAGGGTCCAGCCGTTGGTGGAAACCTTCATTGGTCATCGCCGTCTCTGACCTCAGCCCTGCCTAAGTGTCCAGGAGGTCAGAGCCACCTGACCTCCCTGGTATTACCAAGAACCAGAACCGCTGTCTGCGCCCGACGGCAAACAGGATCCAAGAGGGGTCCTCTCCTTTTTTTTTTTTTTAAGATTTTTCATTTATTTATTGAGAGAAAGCGAGAGTGAGCACAAACAAGGGGGAGGGGTAGAGGCAGAGGGAGCCCGACACGTGGGACTTGATCCCAGGACCCCGGGATCATGACCTGAACCGAAGGCAGACGCTTAATCAGCTGAGCCCCCCAGGCGTCCCAGGGGTCCTCTTCTCTAAGAACTGGAAAGAGTCGCAGAGAAACTAGAGTCTGCCACCTGCATCTGTGGATGCTGTGTGTGCACGTGTCCTGTGCGTCCAGTGCCTTTGATGGGATGCGTCCTTGCTCTTCGCGCTCTCCCTCAGTCCCCTCTGTCTCCAGATCAGGACCAGCCTCGGTACTGGATGGGATTCCGGCCGTGATTCTCAGCCGGTGTGGTTGTGTGGTTCCATCTTGAATATCTCGTTTCTCTTTGGCTTCTGGTCCCTTGGACGTGTGCCAGCGACCGCTTGTCAGCTGGTCTGCCCAACAGGTGGATGGAGCAGTGCTGTGTGCAGAGTCCCAGAGTTTATAGTGCATGTGTGTGCCCGTGCATACACGTGTGTGTGCATGCGTGTGTGCGTGGATGCTGTGCGCGCGCGTGCGTGGGTGCTGTGCGCGCGCGTGCGTGGGTGCTGTGCGCGCGTCCGTGGGTGCTGTGCGCGCGCGTGCGTGGGTGCTGTGCGCGCGTCCGTGGGTGCTGTGCGCGTGTGCGTGGGTGCTGTGCGCGCGTCCGTGGATGCTGTGCGTGTGTGCGTGCGTGGGGGGGGACACCCAGGTTATCCAGCTGGTTCGTGGGGAGGAGAGATGCAGAGATACCCCAAAAGTGGAAGACACATCCTCCCCTCTCAAGATGTGTATGGCTTAGCTTAGCTGGGGAACCAGAGACGTGGAGGCCGATTAAGAGTGTCCATACAAGTGTCGTTTAATGCACAGATCAGGTCTTTGTAGAGAGACTTCCAGGAAGTGTTCGTCTTACCCGTCGTACCACAATGTCAGATGGACCTCGGGATACATGGGTGGAACGGTTGTTTGTTCTTCACTGATGTTGTAACGAACCAGTGATAGAGTGAATTTATGAGGGCGGGGGTGATGCCTGCCTGGGGGGAGAGGTTGGCCAGGAGAGACAAAATCACGGAAAGCTTCTTGGGATTAATGTTTGAAGTCCGACTTTGATGGGCGGACTTGGGTCGGTACCAGTCTGCTCTGTCAGCCATTATGCTGGGGGCTCTGGACGGGCCTCGAGAAACCACCCGGACAGCCTCCTCTTCCCACCATAAGCTCCAAAGCCCTTTAGGATTTGGGGGCTGACACCCTATTTGGGATGCCCCTGTCCCTGTCCTCTGCTCTGTCCGACGCCTGCTGCACCACCTGAGGGTCCCTGTGGATGATCCCGGGCTCTCAGCCCCCCTGAAAGCCGCGGCATAAGGAGGTGGGAGTGGGGACAGCCCTCTGTTATTAACGGTGTGTCCGGAGCAGTCCTCAGAGCGACACGAAGCAAACCCACCGCCCGGGCAACGGCGCCCTTGTGCTGGGGCGTGCACCACAGGGGACCCCAGCCCCACATTTCAAACAGAAGAGCAAGGTGTTTACAAGAGAAGGCAAGGCCAGGCCTGCCTTCCTGCCCGCCCGGGTGAGGAGGGGCTCTGGGAGGGGGCTCTCGGCCTCTCCCACCCCTCGCCCAAGCCCCATGGCAGCAACCCCCCCAGGATGTTGGAGTGAGAGTCAGAGGCCTGGACTCCTCTGGTCTCCTGGATGCCATGCTCTCCCCATCCGGTCTGCAGCGGAGAGTGCTCCTTGTCTGGGGGCACTGAGAGTATGTTCCTGTTCCTCAGCACCCCTTTCTTTCTCACATTGGGGGGTCTCACCCAGGGAACTCCTTCCCAGAGTCATCTTTGTGGAAAGAAAGGATGGAGTGAGGGAGGGACCTCAAGAGTGCCTTCTCTCTGTGGAAGTCATTTTCAGCTCCAGCTGCCATTCCTCATGAGATTTCCCCGTGAGACGGATCCTCTCCTCCCTCACCCACCCTTCTTCAGTTTCCTGGAAATGAGGGGCTGGAAGAGAGAAGGGCTGGAAATCCCCATGGCATGTCGGCCCGCCGCGCGCTGGCTGCCATGGGGCTTGGGCGAGGGGGTGGGAGAGGCCGAGACTGCTGAGCCCATGGTATGGGCCTAATTATGCTTCGGTCTCAAGCTTGCCTGTAATTGTGGTTTCTGGGAGCCAGCGCGTCCTGGAAATCTGCTGGAGCAGCAGAGATTTGGGGTTTCCGCCTGGGATGGGCTTGGATTTTCCACTTGGAACAGCGTGCCCGGCACCCATTTTTGATTGGGGGGTAGGGTGAATCCCTAAAGCTCTGACAGGGCAGTTAGGAGTAGGGCAGCAAGGCCTTCCTTTGGATGAGAGATTGTGTACCCTGAAATCCTGGACGTTTTCGAAGAGCTCAGGGAGGCAGCAGGGCCTGGGAGAGCAGGTCGGCCCCGCCCTCGGGTGAGGACCCCCTGTCTCTGCGCCTTGGTTTCCCCACCTGTCATTGACTTGGACATCCCATCCGCCTGTTTTACCGGAT
Organism: Leptonychotes weddellii; assembly: GCF_054177405.1. Classification (NCBI taxonomy): domain Eukaryota; kingdom Metazoa; phylum Chordata; class Mammalia; order Carnivora; family Phocidae; genus Leptonychotes; species Leptonychotes weddellii. The sequence continues at coordinate 136,098,355 of NC_138374.1, forward strand.
CATCCATCATCATGGGCAGGCAGATGCTGGCCTCAAATAGGGGAACAGCTCGACTCCCTTTCCCCATGGTGATGGTAATCATAGCAATATGTATTTTGAGTGTTTATGGTGTGCCCAGAGCAGAATGCTTTAATGAGCGGTACCATTAAATCTCCTAACGATCCCGTGAAGCAGTCCTAATCTCTGCGACAGGTGAGGACACCTGAGGTCACAGGGCCAGCGTCAGCAGCAGGATCTCCAACCCAGGGAGTGGTCCTTGAAGCCCGAGCACTTGGCCTGCAGGTGCAGAGACAGTAATCCACGTTGTGTTGTACGCGTGGACCGGGAAACACCCGGAGTCAGCCTGGCTTAGTGGGGGCTGCCGCTGAGCTTGGGGCTCGGGGGGTCTAAGTTCCAGCCCAGGTGCCAGCCGTCGCTAACCCCGGGACCTTGGCGGGTCCTGTGTCTTCTCCGACTGCAGCTTCCTCGTCTATAAAATAGACACGTGCAGGGCTGCTCTGAGGGTCCGACGAGGTGCTGCCCAGCCGTGCACCTACCACGCAGTAGGTGCTCAGTGGATGCTAGCGAAGGAGGGACGAGCAGCCAGCTCTGGCGTGTGGGACTTGGGACTTAGATGGAAGTAGAGGATGGGTCTGAGGCAAGGGGACGCGGGCGGTGAGGATGCTCTCGAGCCAGAGGGCGCGGCATCAGCCAACCAGGGCTGGTGGGCGTCGTGTACCCGTGCCACCTCGCTCGCTGGGTGCCTCAAGTTAAGCCTGTACCCGGCCTTTCCACGGCCTGGTTTCCTTTGCTGTGAAGTTACTGCACGCGTGGCTCTACCCCGGGGGCGTTGTGCGGAGTGAGTCACATAAATAAGGGCTCGTGTTTATTGAGTTCTTACTGTGCCAGGCCCCGGCCTGAGCATTTTCTTCTTTCATGTTTAAATAATCCAGTCCTAACAGCAGCCCCCGGAGAGGGTGAGCAAGCTGGGACGCAGAGCGCTCAGGGACGCGCCGGGCTGGCGCTCGCAGCCGGGGACATGCCAGGAGCCCATGCTCCTCGTCGCTCGCGTGTTGTGTCAGGAAGTGCTCAAGGCGTGTGCGTCGCGTCCTCCTGGAACCCGTCTGTGGGTGCCCGCGTGCCCAGCGCTGCACTCGCAGGAGGGGGATGTGACCGACATGGGTGAGTGACTCAGAGCAGTGAAGCACCGGGACACGTTGGCATCGGTGGTGCCTGTGGACTCGGGCGCAGGGCACAGGGACAGCGTGACCACAGGCCCCCGGACCAGCTGAGGTAGGCCAGGGTAGGACTTGAGTTCAGCCATGGGAGCCTGGGTGGGGGGCGCGGGGCAGCTGTTTGCACACTGGGGTTTGGGCGGAGTTGGAATTTCAAGGTTGGTCATTCATCGTTCAGCACGTCTTCCCTGAGATGCGTGCGTGTCTGGCCCGACGGGAAAAATCCGTGTGTTGTCCCAGGGATTCTCTCCTGGCCAGTCTGGGTTTCTTTCTTAAAGATGATGTTCCGCAGACCAGCAGGTTCCGTGTTGAAATACCGTATCGCCCTGCTGGTGGCGGGAGGTGCCTTGTTGCTAGAACAAACCCCATTGAGATGTGATCTGTGCCTGGGGGAATGAGGGTGTGTTTCTAGGTCCCCAGAAAGTGGCTGCGGGGCCCTCTGGCTCGTGCATCCCTGTCCCCATCACTGCCCCACCTGCACGTGTGCGCACGCCCTGCACTCTGTGAGGAAGCCAAGATCTGCCGCTGAGGTTTAATCCAGGCCTTCAAACCATTGGGAGGCCGCGTTGAGACCCCTGCCCGCTGCCTGATCATGATCTCCGACCCCTGAGGCGCACTGAGTGCTCTGAAACGTAGCCCGGTCTGTTCACCACCGGCACGGGGTGGGCGTGTCCAGTCGCCCAGCTCCAGTGACTCCTGTCTCCTGACACCCCTGCACGCAGAAGGTTGGATTCAGTAGAAAAGGGCATGAGGCAGCCCTTGCTGGAAGTGGTCAGAGCCCTGCAAACCCTAGTCTTCCCACAGCTTGGCCTGGGTCAGGCTCGGAAGGGCCCACGGCCTGAGGCGGTGCAGCCTGGTCTGCGGCCCGCCCATCGCCCTCCCCCCTTCCCGGCCAGGCCCCTCTGAGTGGCTGCGTGGAGTTGCCCCGCTAAACCCGCAGTCCGGGTCCTGCAGGCCCCGTCCCAGGGCAGCAGGGGGTCCCCTGCGGTGTGGCAGCTCAGAGCTGAGGCCACGTTCTGGCTGGCCTTCCGTCAGCGTCCTAACCAGCCGTGTCTGCCAAGTGACCTGTGTGGAGCTGGCGTCCTTGGTGGGGACTGGGGTCAGGGGAGCTGAGGAAACACAAAATAGAGGACAGCAGTCCCCCCTTTGGAGCAGGTGTTTTGTTACTAGTTCCCTTTTAAAGCAACGTGGGGGCAGGAATGTGTCCTTACAGCATCAGGCAAAAGCCTAAGGGCCAGACGGTGTGAACAACGGGAGTGGCCGGCGAGTCAGTTGAGGGAAGCTTCCGGAAGGCGGGGAGTGTCCGGGCAGTCTTGAGAAGGGTGGAAGAGGGATTCAGGTCCTCCCCCACTTGCCCTCCTTTGTCCCTCTCCTGACTCAGGGGCTCCTCAGTACCGCCGGGGGCTCCCGCGCTGTGCCCTGCAGGTGACCCACCTGCCGAGGGTCCCGCGGCAGAGGGATGGTGAGGAAGGGCCGCAGCTTGCCTGAATTGTCATTCTGTGGCTGAAGCTCGGCAGTTTTAAAACCAAAGCCGAACTTTCCCCTGCCACCCAGTATTTCCCATCAATTTTGATACGAACTCAGGGAACGAAAACAAATTTAAAATCCACCCTAACAAAGTAAATTAGAAAAGTGAATTCTGAGCCAGATGACAGATTTTTTCAAGGCAGATGGAGACTTCTTAGATTGGCTGTTTTTGGGGATTGATTTGCGGTTCGTCCTTTATCTGTGGGGCCATCAGAGCATAACTCTGTCGATGCCAAGTCCCCAGCGTGGTGGGCCTTGTGTACTGTCTCCGCTTCCGGAGGATTTACTTAGAACACAGGCAGTTACTTTTCAGGAAAACTGGAGGTGAGACAGCACACGCCTGCAGAGTGATTCTGGGTTTCCAAATAGTGGTGGCATCACAGGGCCCTGTGGGAGGGCGATGCTCTGTTGCACACGGTACTAGCATGGAGGCTGGGACTGGGAGGTGTTCGGTGTCTTGTCCGCTGTCACACGGGGGCCACTACGCAGGTGAGGAGGATGCGTCAGGCCCCAGACCGAGGCCCTCCACCCCCACTCCCCGGCCTCAGGCCCTGGGACATGGGCTCGGCCTGTGTCTTGTGGGTTCTGAGCTCTGCTCTTCCTTGGCTCTTGTTCAGACCGGCTAACGGAGTAAAACTCTCCCCGGCCGCCTTGCGGACGTCCCCAGCACGGACTCCAACGTGCTTCTAGGTCACTGTTGGGGATGGTGTCTGTCGTTTCCCTCTCGGGTGTATAAATTGAGTTCTGTGTGCGTCCCCCCGGGGTGCACAGACCCGGTGTGCCCAGGACACCCTGTGGGGGACGGAGGATGGTGCGTGATGAGAACGAGACAGGGGAAGGTGACCTGGCCCAGCCCTGCAGTGTAGGGGTGAAGCCAAGGCGCCCAGAGGGGAACGTTGGCTCTGGCGTCCAGCAGGCTTGAGCTCATGTCTGGCTCTACCATTGAATAGCTGTGTGTCCTTAAGCAACTTATTGAGCTTCTCTGACTCTCGTTTTCCTCGTCGGTCAAGGCAAATAACAGCGTCTACCTCATCAGGTTGTTGTGAGGATTAAATGAAGGTCTGTAACGTATTACATGCTGATTCCATATAATTTTCTTCTCCTTTTCCAAGGGTGTTCAGAAAGACGGGGGCAGAGTTGGTCTAGAACCCAGATGTCTAGACGGCCCGTGCCGCCCCCTCCCTGCGGCCGTGCCGGCCTCCGTGGCTTCCCTCGCGTGTGCTGCCCGCCCCGCCTCCGCCCTGCGCACCCGGCCGGGCCTCCGCAGCCGGAGACGCTGTGGTCTTGCAGTGACGTGCTAGTGAAGGGCAGCTTCGGCACCGGCGTCCCGAGATGCAGAGACTGGAGCGCGGCAGTGGGGACCGGGCTCCGCAGCAGGCCTAGGAGCCGGTCACAATGGCATGCGAGAACCCCACGTCCTTTTCTCCTGTGCTCAAGCCACGGTGGGATTGCTCGGCGGTAGCTCACTTGTGCGGTTTGACTCGGGGCCTCAGGGCAAGAACGGCAACCGCTTTTCAGGCTTGGCCGCGTGCCAGGCATTACGCCAGATACTCCGTGCGTTCACCAGCTCCTGCAAGCGCCCGCGGGATAGGTAGCTAGTGTTCCAGTTCTGTGGATGCGGACACCGAGGGTCACAGCCAGGGAGTCATTTTCCCCAAGCCCCACAGGCAGCCGGAAGCAGAGCCACGATGCAGACGTACCCCGTCCAGCTCCACACTTGACCACCCTGCGGCTCAATACCCATTTGACTCCCTGGGTGCAGCCCAGGCCCTGGGGTTTTTCCGAGGAATGTGTGGACCAATTCAGTAAATCGGGTGTGAGTCTGTGCCTATGGTGATGAGCAGGGAGGTGGATGGGTGCTGGGTCCCGACTGCAGAGAGGGTGCCCGCCGGTCAGCCTGTTGTCTGCCAAGCGCTGGAGAGGGCCACTCCTCAGAGCTCCTCACTCCTTCCTCGCCGGGGCCGCCGAGAGGGGCCCTTCGGGAGCTCACAGCCCAGCGGACGAGAACAGGGGAGAGGTCAGTGCCTGTGCGCCCAGTGCTTTGGCGGAAGGCTGTACCGACTCTGGGCCGGCTGCTGGTGTCTTTGCCTGGTCTGAGGGGCCGGAGGCCGTGGTGGTGGGGAGAAGGCCAAGTGTGGCCAAGGGAGGCCCTTCCCGCACTGTGCAGCAGAGCAGAACGCAGGCCACACGTGGCATTGGGAACTTTCTAGTAGCCAGCGAGGGAAAAAAATAATAAAAAAATAAATAAAAGTAGCAAGGAGATGGGGCGCCTGGGTGGCTCAGTCAGTTAAGTGGCTGCCTTTGGCTCGGGTCACGGTCTCAGGGTCCTGGGATCCAGCCCCGCGTCAGGCTCCCTGCTCAGTGGGGAGCCTGCTTCTCCCTCTCCCTCTGCCTGCTTCTCTGCCTACTTGTGCTGTCTCTATCTCTCTGTCAAATAAAAAAGAAAAAAAAAACCTTCAAAAAGTAGCAAGGAGGGGGGGCCGGCTGGCTGAGTCAGGGGAGCATACAACTCCATCTCGGGGTTGTGGGTTTGAGCCCCATGTTGGGTGTAGAGCTTACTTAATAAGATCTTTTAAAAATGAAAAAAAGTAAGGAGGAGTAGGACAAATGAATTTTAGTAATATATTTCATTTAACTCAGTCTACTCAAAATATTGCTATCTTGGCATGTAAACAATATTGAAAGAATTGATATTTTACATTCCTCCATTTTTTTGTATTAAGTCTCTAAAACCTCGTGGGTATTTTATACTGAGTCTCTCACTTCAAACTGGCACGTTGGCGGTGCCCTGCAGCGGCCCCAGTGGCTCCCAGCTCCCCGTGGGCAGGACAGGAGGCAGTCATGCGCCCCCACCCCGGCCTCTCTTCCACCTGCCCTTCCCGGTTTATTCCACAGCAGTGCTCGTGCTCAGGCGCACGTCAGCCCGGCCCCACGGGTTCTCTGGGCCTCCGGCCTCTCCCTTCCAGCCCACTCTGGCCTCTGCCATCAGACCTGTGCTAACCGAGGCTTGCCCTGATCCCGCGAGCCCCAGGAAGCCTTCAGCAGCTGGCCCCAGCCTCTCCCCGGTCATTGCGATGTGCCTCAGCATTTCCCAAGCCTTCAGACGCCCCCTCATTTAATTCCCACAGCTGCTCCTGAGACAGGTGGAGCAGGCAGGTGGGCTGGCCACGTTGTTCAGGTGGAGAGACTCAGCGTTCCAGAGTTTCCTAAGACCACCCCCCCCACCCCCACCGCCCTGGCTCGTACGCGGCAGAGTGGGGGTGGAAACCGCGTTTTCTCTGCTTTATGTCATGTTCTCTCCTGTCCGATCCTTCCCTCCGCCCCGGGTCACACTGACGGCCTCGGAGCTGCTGTCTCACACTGTTCCTCCCCTCCAGCGTCTTCCCACGCTGAGCTGCCCCTCGGGACTCGGCCCTTCCTCCCGCACTCTGCCCCGTGGGCCGCCTCTCCCGTTCCTTCTTTGGCCTTCTTTCTCCCCAGTCCACCTTGTCCTTACGAACACACTTCAACACGCATTTTCTTGTTTAGTGCTTTGTGTGCAGAATGGAATTGTAGAAATCTGGGAGACTGAGGACTGTGGGAGCTTCAACAGTTCTGACCGCAGCTTGATGGCGCTCCCTGCGTACGCCCGAGGAGAGGCTAGAGCTCCCTCCCACTTCAGGAGGCTGTGAGTTTAGTCCTGACTTCTCTGCACTGTGGAGACCACTCAGACTCTTGAGGACAAATGTGTGCGTGTTGTCATATTTGGATGTCTGCAGAGTTCCTTGGCACGTATTGTCTGATTTTATTTTTCAGCTCCTATTTTGTTGAATATCTGCTGTGTTCTGGAGCTGCTGTGTGCTCTGGAGAACAGGAGACAACAGCTTATCGGTAAATGGGGAAAGGAGACATGAAATGATCCCCAAAGCACCAAATGACTGGTCAGCTCTGAGCGAGCACTACAGGGAAGACTTCAGGGGAGACCCGCATAGCGGGGTATCAGCAAAGGCCTCGCGGAGGGAGAGGCGTTTGTGCCGACCCTGGCGAGTGAGTGTGTGATGACCTCGGGGAACGGCGGGCTGCTGGGGTTGCCGTGCAGGAGGAAGGCCGAGGGCAGCCGCTGGGGGACCTGTAGGCTGGGCTAGGATTTGGACGCCGGGAAAGCACTCCCAGGTTCTGATGTGTCTCTTTAAAAGATCGCTGTGTAGAGAACGGCTGGATTCTGGGGAGGGGAGCGGTCGTCCTGGGGGAGGGGCCAGAGGGGCAGGGGCAGGTGGGTCCAGACCTAGCAGAGGGTAATAGCAGTAGGACTTGGCGGCGACTCAATTTACGGGGTGTCCGAGGTAATCGGGCTCCGGCGTTCACCTCAGGAGGAGACGTTTGCTCAGGAGTAGGGCTGGGCTCGGCTGGGAGGTGGGTTTCTGCTTGCACAGGTCGGCTTCGAGGTTTCAGTGGGGGGATTCGGCGCTCCCAGTTACCCTTGGACAAAAGTGGTATTTTCCACATTTGTCGTTGAGAAACGGGGGGCTTCTCAGTGGGGTGACAGCCAGGAGAAGGCTGAGCTTGAGCCCGTATTTCACCCCGAAAGTGTGTTTTCCTAACCGTAGCGCGTGGGCCGTGTGTGAAACACTGGCCTTGAAGCTCAGCCCGCCGGAGCTCAGCCTCCCCGCACACACGGCTGTGTACCTGGGGTGACATGCCGTCTGAGAGCTGCGTGGAAGCAGAGGACCGGACACACCGGGCTCGTCCTCACTTCTCCGTCTCTCGTCCACTCACCATCTGTGGCCCTCACCTCTGGCACGTTGAGTGTCGGCCGCCTGGTGTGGACCTTGAGTGGATTTGCACAGGACTTCGCACCGTCAGGGAAGCTGACGAACGAGGTCTCTGTGACCCTCATACTGGCCCCGAAAGGAGGCGCGTGCACAGCCCTTCAGCAGACGTGGGGCACGAGCACGCTGCATGCCCCAGATGCTGCCCTGGGCCGTGGCCGGCAACCTTGACCTGGAGGGCTAAGGTCCACTGGGGACCCTGGGGACGGTGCGTTCAGGACTCCACACAGTGACGGTTCCCTGAACGGCCGTCGCCTGGGCTGCTTGTGGAAGCGGAGATAGATTGCACACCACAGAGCCGCTGAGTCGGGTCCCGGCCGGAGCGTTGAGTGAGTCCCACGCCTCTCTGCAGCCAGGACGTGACCTGGCCGCCCCTTGGTTTACAGCTGACGGGACCCCCATGCGCGGAAGTCAGGCGGGTGGGAGACAGAACTGGGATTAGCTCCTGAGTGTCCTTGATTCCAAACCCAGCTGTTTTATACCGCACCCTTCGAGGCCTTAACCTTTCACCCTGGTTCTGATCCACACTGCTCATGTTTGATCTGTGCCCCTTGTGTCCCAGTGTTTTCAAGGACACGAGCTCGAAGGGGACGTGTGTGTCTTCCCTTCACCGTGGGGATGTGCAGGCCTGGGAGTATTCGCCAGCTTCCGACCGTGGGGAACATTCCACCCAGACGCGGAATCCTGGGGAAGTTAGGGTGCCGGGAGGCTGCTTCGAGCTCCTGCACCCTGGAAGATAAGGGAGACCAGACCAGTAAGACCAGGTCAGGGTTCAGCAAGTGTGGACTTTATCTAGAACGAAGGTCCTGGCCAGGTAGCTCTTTCCTGGTTTCCTGCTGCTCCTGGCTTCGGGGAGGGGCCTGGGAACGTGACTTTGCCCAAACGCAGGAGACCTTGGTCAGCCCACGTATGGTGTGCGATCTAATCTCTGTGTATTTATCGTGTTATCTTTCCAGACCTACAGGGCATGTGTGTTCTAATCTGCATCCCGTGAGCTCACGTGTGTCATGTATGTATCGTGTGCACGTGTGTTGTCCCATGTACATATGTTCTGTGTGCATGTATGCACGTGTGTGGAAAAGAAAATAGGAGGAAAGGTCCACTAACGGCCAGTTAGATCTTCCTAGGGCCACAGGTGAGATAACTTCTCCTTTAGGGGCACAGACCTTGAAGTCAGGTGACTCCTAACTCCACTTACTTAGCCCCCGTGTTTGCTCTGAGTGTGGGGTGAGCTACCCACATGGCCAGACTTCGTGATGATTCCGTGGATGGTGTATGTCGGGCGGTCAGCAGCTGCCTGGAAGGTGGGAGGCACTTAGTAACTGGTATCCAGGAACAGGGACGTTCTAGGCTGTTCCTCTGCTCCACGTTGCCAGTGGGAGGGCAGGAGCTCCCACCAGCCGACGGTCACTGAGTGAGATCAGAAGCACAGTGGTGCCGAACTCCCCCCATTTCCAAGAAACCAGAAACCTGTATCTTGTTAATGTGAAATTGCCTGATCTTCAGTTTTTAACAATTGCCCGATCTTCAATTTTTAACTAATTTTTAAAAAATAAACACACACACACACACCCCCATAGGCCAACAGAAGGGATATGTGGGCACTTTTGACTTTGCACTCTGGAAGGTCACCAGACGTTTCCGGGCTGCATCACGCACCTGTGGGCTGCGATGAGGAGGGCGTCTTCGGCCTGTATTTGCAGGTGGCTCTTTGGGGCCTCCTGCTGCTGGAGAGCCTACCGGAAAGTACACGCTGAGACCTTTGCCCTCTAGCAGG
>NC_138374.1:136107780-136115036 GCF_054177405.1 Leptonychotes weddellii
TTTTTTTTTTAAAGATTTTATTTATTTATTTGAGAGAGAGAGAATGAGAGACAGAGAACATGAGAGGGAGGAGGGTCAGAGGGAGAAGCAGACTCCCTGCCGAGCTGGGAGCCCGATGCGGGACTCGATCCCGGGACTCCAGGATCATGACCTGAGCCGAAGGCAGTCGCTTAACCGACTGAGCCACCCAGGCGCCCCGGAAAAAGAATATTTCTGCGTATTTGCTTAACTTCCCAGGAAGAAATCCAGAAAGGAAGCCGAAGACAAATGAAAGTGTTTCCTTGGAGGAGTGGGAGGACGGGATAGGGACAGTTCTGAATGTACTTTTTTTTTTTTTTTTAAAGATTGTATTTATTTTCTAACAGAGAGAGACACAGCGAGAGAAGGAACACAAGCAGGGGGAGTGGGAGAGGGAGAAGCAGGCTTCCCGCTGAGGAGGGAGCCCAATGCGGGGCTCTATCCCAGGACCCCGGGATCATGACCTGAGCCGAAGGCAGACGCTTAACGACTGAGCCAGCCAGGCGCCGCCCTAATGTACTTCTTTTAAAGTTTCATTTTGAGTTTTCAATGGTGTAAATGCTTAGCAAGTTCAAAAAATGAAATTAGATAAATAAGTCTGAGAAAAGCAAACCCCCAAATTAAGCGCAAATCAGAAAAGAAACCTGCATGCATTGCAGATGGATGGGCACGAAGGCGGTGGGACGCAGTCCAAGGACCAAAGGAACTGCAGGGAGACTCCCACCTCATGAATTGGTGCGGTGTTCCCGCCACCATCCGGCGTGTATCCTGCAGCAGGCAAACGAGCAAATGCGTTGCTTTTGTGTGGGACCCGGGTTCTCACTATGGGAGAGAACGGCTAAAGTAACAGAATTGGGGAGGACGAGGAATGACCCTGTCATGCCACAGTCACACTGGAGACTTTCATGTGAACTCTCCCTTCCTGCACAAATATCCTACCTGCCAAAGGGGCTGGAGGAGCAGCAGCCTGGCCGCAGGGAGCACCCAGCACCCAGACCCTATCTCATGTATGTGTCCCGCTGAAAGGAACCAGGGCTCCCCACAGGAATGTTCGACTGCAGGTCCGGCTCAGGGAAGGTACGAGGTAAGCCGGGAACATCTGGTTGTCCAGAAGGCAAGGATGCACTCGAAGACGGATGGTGACACTTGAAAGGAACAGGAGCTCCTGCCAGCCAAATGCAGCACCTCCAACGGTTTTTAAAAAGTGATGAGGAGGGGGCCCTGGTGGCTCAGTCGGTGATGCATCCGCCTTCGGCTCAGGTCATGATCTCAGCGTCCCGGGATGGAGTCCCGCTTCGGGCTCCCTGCTTGGCGGGGATCCTGCTTCTCCCTCTCCCTCTGCCTGCCACTCCCCCTGCTCGTGCTCAAGCTCACTTGCTCTCTCTGATAAATAAATAAAATCTTTAAAAACTCATGATAACAGGGATGCCTGGCCAGCTCAGTCAGTGGAGTTGTGCAACTCTTGATCTCAGGATCTTGAGTTCGAGCCCCATGTTGGGCGTGGAGATTTCTAAAAAAAAAAAAAAAAATGAACTTTAAAAAACAAAACAAACACATTAAAAAGAAAAGTCATGATGGTAAAAATGGACTATAATGCATTGCTTTGGGGAAACAATTCATGCATTCACGACACCACTCCAGAAGAGGGAGAATACGGCATTCTCTACAAGAGACCACGCACTGGTAGATGTAGAAGGAACAATTCAAATATCACCCCAGATCACCCGCTCATTCAAATGGGAAATCTGCTTGTACTGCTGTGAACTCCCAGGAGTGATAGAACCTAGCGGAACCAGAAATGAGCATCACTTATGTAATACTCTCTTAAAAGCCTTGATGTGAATCTAATCATGCAGAGACAGACAAGTCCCTTGCAGGCCGTCCACAAAGACGACCGGCCTGAGCTCTCCCACACACCGGTGTTCAGCGTGGGTGGGGGTTCTGGATCAAATGAACGCCAAGGAGCCCGAGTAAATGCGATCTGCGCTCCACGGTGGGACCTGGTCCGAGGCCGTTGGAGCACAATGTGGAGAAGAGCGATAGACAGTTGGGGGGTGGAGTGGGGACATGTATGAGGTCATCTTTCTGTGTCAAAGAACTGCTGGGTGTGTTGATGTCACTCCGGTTGTATAGAAGCCCGAAGGTCTTGGGGGATCTATGCTGACGTATTTAGGGATAAAGTACCATGCGGTCTTCTAGCTTTGAAATGGGGGGGAAAAATGTATAATCAGAAAAATCAAGCAAGTGGAAATGTTAATTGGTGAGTCTGGATGAAGGCTGTATGGGTATTCATCATGCCACTTCCTCAACGTGGGTTTGAAATTTTTCAGAGTAAAATCTTGGGGTGAGGGACATGCAGGCTGCTGTGGCCAGGGGAAGCGTGGTGGGGTCACTGCCATCCGACCAGAGCCTTGAGAAGCAGGGAGAGAGGGTGGGGGCTGTCGCCAGCAGCGGCAGAGTGAGCACACCGGGGCCCTGGGCAGTGAGGTGGGAATGACAGGTCCCCATCGGGGACCCAGAGAAGGCCACTGCAGGGGAGCGGAGACGGGGATGTTGCAGTCATCCAGGACTGTGGCTGGAAGCCACGGCCGGCCGTGGTGGCACAGGGCTTACTGAGAAGCCGGGCCGGCCATCTGCCTCGCGGCTGCCATTTAGCAAGCTCCAAATTCGGGGGTGAGTCTGCACTCTTCCCGGGCCTTCCCCACACCCATCAGGTGCAGGTGTAGGCCGATTGGAATCCGATCTCTGCTGCCGCATTTCCATGGGAATGTCATCAGGAAGAGGGGAGCCCGCGTCAAAGTGCTCTCTTCTCTGACGGCCCCTATTTCATGCCAAACTACATTCCTCCCACCTCCCTCCGCCCTCGTCTCTCAGATTTTAACCTTGCCGTGGTCTCCCTCAGCGTCTCTGCTCAGGCTCAAAGCCCAGCAGGCCCCACAGCCTGGGGGGGGGGTTCTCCATCCAGCTGAGCTGCCGCCCCAGCGTGTCCTCCTCCGCTTCTGTGCTGGGTTTCCCTCCGTGAAGCTCTCAGAGGGAAAATGTCCTGCTGGAGTGACTCTCGTCCATGCCCCGGATGCCCTCCACAGCCTCGTGGGCCTTTGATTATATGCAGTAGCGCTCGGCCGGCTCACGTGCAGAGCAGAGCAGGTTGAGAGCTCCCCGCTGCCAGGCTTTGAGACCGGCCTGGGAAGCCAGTGGGCCGCAGAGGCCAGCGGCGGCCAGGAGGAGGCCCGAGCTGTCCCAGATGAAACGGGCTTTCTCCTGAGCTGGCGAGGAGGAGGAGTTCCCGCCTGTGTGCGGTCACCCAGTGGTGGGTTGTGTGGATCCGGCCAAAGACAGCAGATGAGCGGCTGGAATAGAAGGCCTATCGGGGTGGGGGCCCCCGTGTCTGTGCGGAAGTTCTCTACGTTCGCCTCACCCTCTCGCTGCGTGACTGCGCCTCATGTTTGTGCCTTGGCAGCGCCGTCCGGTAGGACTCTCTGCGGTGATGTGCACGGTCCAGGGGCTGTGCTAGCCACGAGCCACATGTAGCTTTAAAGACCTTGAGACATGGCCTGCGCAGCTGAGAAACTGAATCTTCAGTGTTATTTCGAGTGTAAATTTGCATAGCTCCGTGTGGCTGGTGGCTGTCAGATAGCAGGGGTCTGGATGCTGGGACACCGTTTTCAGTTTTCACGGAGCATAGGTGACAGGCCGCGGCTCAATGATGACCGCACATGCGTCTGTTGCAGAACGGTCGCCGCGGCGAGTGCAGTTACCGTCCGCACATTCTAGAACACTTACTGCTGAACTCAGGGGAGGGCCCGCTGTGGGTGGAGCGGTCGGGTCATTTGACGGCCGGAAGTTGGAGCTGCTGGCTGTGCCCCCTCGTGTCTGGCTTCCAGACGCGGTACCAGCCGTGGGGTAGGAAGGACATCCAGGGGGCAGGCCCAGTATGGGCAGAGGCAGGAGCCAGAAACCAGAGCAGGTGAAGGACCGTAGGCAGACCAGCAATGAGCTCCCTGAGCCCCGCCGTGGTGGGCCCACAGCCACCCCTGGGCAGCCCCGCAGTCGGGAGGAGGCGGTCCCCTGTGCGTCCCTGCCTCTGCGGCACCGTGGTCCCAGGGGCTGTGGGAGGACCGGCAGGAGTCTCTGCTGCACGCCGTGGCCCAGCTTCCCCGAGGACCATAGCGAAGCTCTGCAAAGGTTCCGGGCAGCAAGGTGCATTTTCGCAGGGTGACTCCCCTGCGCCCTGGCTGGTTTCTACTCCCAGGCCCTTCTGAGCTCCGTTGTGGCTTTTTTTGAACCAGCCCACTCCAGTGTCTTGTCTGGTTTATGTCTTGTTTTGTTCTGTTTTTCTTCCTCCTTTCCTGCGTCTCTCTCCTGGGCTCCGCGCTCTGTTCTTCCCTGGTGTCCTCTCTCTCTGATCCAAAGATCAGCCAGTAAGAAGCAGTCTCACCTGTCCAGGTAAGAGGGGTGCCAGGTGAGGGGGAAAAGACCCCCCTCTTTAATTGTAAAAGTGATTTATGTTGTGTTGTATGTATTACTTGAAGCAACCGCACCTTCACACGACTGAGAACGTAAAGGGTACATTCAAGAACGTGAGAAGCTTGTAGCTCCAACCCTGTGTCCCGGGTACCCAGGATGCGGGTTTCTCTTGTGTCCTCCCAGAGTTGTTTCAGACATTCTGTGCGCATGCAAACAAGTATGGAAACACATAGAAACAAATAATTCCCTGTGCACATAATTCCGCTCCTTGTCGTCTTCACTCTGCAACACATCCTGAGGCCATTGCTTTCCGCTCCCAGCTTACACCTTGCACGCAGCTGAGCGCCCTGCAGTCACACTGCGGTTTAGGGAACCGGCCGCCCGTGGGAACAGTTACAAGAGTCTGTGCTTTGCCCCTGCACACAGTGCCTCCATGAATATTCTACCTGGTCATTTGCTGTAGATATGCCTGGGAGACCCCCTCGGAGGGGCAGCAGGTACACTCTTCCGGAAAGGAGAGGCATGGCAATGATCGAGCTTACCCCACTCCTGCAGGGGACCTGTTCAAGACAAGATCGGGTGGTAAATCTGGTTTGGTAACCTGGGATACCTTGTTGGTTTAGGGTCTTAACAGTTGCTAAGCAATGTGCCTCAGGCTGGCTGCCGGCAGGGGGTGGATGTGAGTTGGAATACTACCACCAGACCAGCCAGACTCCTCCCATAGCCCACGGGATAAGTGGCGTGTTCAGAGGCTTGGGCCATTGCCCTGCCCTTCCTATCTAGAGAAGTGTATGCTAGTTACCCAGCAGGTTAGTATCAAATGTCCAGTTACCCTCCTGGAGACACCGGTTTGGAGGGGGACGGCAAGACGAAGTCCGAGTGGGGGAGGCCTTCTGCTGCACCCACCACCATCCTCTGCTGGGTGCACGTGGGTCTCCGTGTGGTTTTGACCCTCCACAATCTTGCTCTCCAGTCTCCCTTTTCTTTGCAAATCATCGCCTAAAACTAACTAGCTTTTTTGTTTTTTCCTTTTTCTTGCATTCATTTTCTCTGCTGCTTCGTTCTGTTCCATCAGCCCCATTGCAGCCTGGTAAGACCCAATAAGCGTGTGTGTCTGTGCACATCCCGTCCTTTGCACTGTCTCTTTGTCTCCTGACTCCAGGGAGGGCTCTTGCCCTTCACGCCTTGCTGGGTATCAAAGAGATCATGCTTGCCTTGCCAGCCCAGGATTCCAAAGAGGCGGTGTTGGCAGTGATGTAGGCCTGGCTAATCTCCCACCAGACTCAGCGGGTTCTGGGTGAGAGGGTTGGCCTCTCTTTACCCAAGACTCGGGGCCCCTTTTACCAGCACCTAAGGCTGGCCCCTCCCCTCCCAACTCACCAATGTGCTTTCCTTATTACCCTCCAGGTTAAGTAGCCTGTCTTTGGGAGAGCCGGCGCCTGAACGCAGGTCCCCTTCCCACCTCCGCCAGCCCTCCGATGCCTCTGAGGCAGCAGGTAAACTTGGGGCATTAACACATTGACACAGATGTGAACACCCACACAGACAGATTTTAGCTTGTATTATTGAGCTTGTGATATGTGGTAGGCATGACGTTGCATGTTTTATATCAATTAGCTCATTTGTCCTTCTGTCAGTCTAGAAAGTAATGTTATCCTGCTTTACAGATGAGGAAGCTGAGGCACAGAGGGTTCAGAAACTTGCCCCAGTGCCCAAGCACAGAGGGGACAGAGGCAGGGCCTGAAACCCGTCGGGTTCTAGCTCTGGAACTCACGCTCTGTCCCCCGCAGGAGGTGGTCATACGTCGGCAGGCGCGTGTGACGTCTGGTTCACACCCCCAGGGATGGGGCCGGCTGGCAGTCACAGCCTTCTTTCTTTTCCTCTACGTTCTGTGCGTGGACATACGTTTTCTCTTCCCACGCACTCTTTCCTGGATTCGGCAGGGCCAGCGTGGGTGTCGTACCTGCCGCGCCCGTTGAGCTTCATTTGATGGAAATTCGGCCTCCCTTGGGCTTCAGTCACAGGGCTGCTTCTCTGTCACACCTCTCTTAAGTGGGGCCGCGCCCTGCCCCTTCTCTGGCCGGCCTCACCTGGCCAGAGCCAGAGAGACAGACCCGAGCAAGAGAGACGGCTCGGTGCTGGGAGGAGGGTCAACCCTCAGGTGGAACGCAGAGTCGGTGACAGGGTCTGTCACTCACCAAGCATAGTGTTTGGACAGGAGGAGTCTGGGGAATCGGTTAGTCTGGAAAGGCTTTCTGGGCCTTCCTGGGCTGGTCCAAGCTCGTACGCACCAACCTTCCAGCAACTGTGCCTCCCTGACCCCTTCTTTCTTTGTCACCTCTTGTCAGGTCTTGTTCAGCGCTGTGTCATTATCCAGAAGGACCAGCATGGCTTCGGCTTCACGGTCAGTGGGGACCGTATCGTTCTGGTGCAGTCTGTGCGGCCTGGTGAGTGCTGCCTGCCCGTCCATACACGGCAGCCACGTGTGCACAGCCGAGTGTGCAAGAGCCGCGTGTTCATAGCCAAGTGTGTGAGAGCGCGTGTGTGCAGGCGAGTGTGTGAGAGCGCGTGTGCGCAGCCGCGTGTGCAAGAGCCGCCTGTGTGCAGGCGAGTGTGCGAGAGCTGCGTGTGTGCCGCCGTGTGTGTGCAGCCAAGTGTGAGAGCCGCGTGTGTGCCGAGCGTGAGAGCCGCGTGTGCGAGAGCCGTGTGTGTGCAGCCGAGTGTGCGAGAGCCACGTGTTCATAGACAAGTGTGTGAGAGCCGCGTGGTCA
>NC_138374.1:136115536-136139265 GCF_054177405.1 Leptonychotes weddellii
GGGCCCCCGCACAGTGACGCTGGCGCATCAGCGATCGCTTGGCACACGTCACCATAAACGTCGAATAATGGAAAAGTTTTAGATACTGTGAGAATCACCGGACTGTCAGAGAGACGGGAAGTGAGCACCTGCTGTCGGGGCACCGGGCCAACGCGGGGTTGCCCCAAACCTCCCGTTTGTAAAAACCCAGCGGCGAAGCACCCCACGGCCGCGCGCGGCAAAACGAGGAAGGAGGTCGGGAGCAGGCCAGCATTCCACACTCAGTACATTGCAAAATGGGAAGAAAAATATTGGTAGTTTTGGGAAATAGTTGGGATTTGTTCATGGGGAAGGTGAAAGGAGACTTTCAGATTTATGACCCAAACGAGGTATGTGGGTCGCAGGAGGATGTAAATAGTCGCAGCTTGTGTGTTTGTGAGTTCCCTTGGGTCTGTGGCAGGCTTGTCTTCCTGTCTGAGGATGGAGCTCCAAAGAGATGCTTCTGTTCTCTGCTTCCCTCATTCTCCCTGTTCCCGGACTGGAGAGATGGCGGCTTGGTGGATGGACTGGGTGGCCAGAGGCTTGAGCACAGTCAGACCCGGACACAAAATGGCAGAAAGGTGGCTTGCCAGGGAAACCGGAGTTTTGGAAAGTGTGTGTCTGTCTGTCTGTGTGTGTCTGTGTGTGCACGTGCATGCGCGTGTGTTTGGGCGAGAAGACACGGAGAGACGACATCTGCGTCAGCATTGACCTCACAGGAGTAACGAAGTGGTTGTTACTGTCTCTCCCTGACGTGAGTCTCCTCTAGCTCACTGTTTCTCAGAGTGTGGTCGGTGCCGACAAGAGAGTCTCCCGGACCCCAGGGGGTGGGGGCTGCCGTCCTTGTCCCGAGGCCACGCCCAGAAGGACTGAATCACCCTCTGGCAAGGGGGCCAGGGGACGTGCCTTTGAACAAATTCCCCCAGTTATCCTCGTGCTCACTGAAGTCGGAGAACTTCTCTGGTTCCTTTACTCTGGAGACTGCTTTTCTTTGCAAAATCAGGCGAGACAGCGCTTTCCCACCTTTGGTTTCCAGACACAGCCTAGAGTGCTTTAAGCTCCTCACAAGTGCTCTTCCGTAAATAGCAGGCTGCAGATGGGGGTGTAATACTGAGTCCCTGGGTTGAAACCGAACTTGGAATGCATCTCCACTGTAGAAGCTCCTTTTAGACCAGAAGCATCTATATGTGCTTCGTGGGAGTTTTGTTTTGATCAGACAAATGCAGCTTACGGATTGAATGATCATCTGGGGCAGATTCACCAAAACACAGTCTGTATGCCACTTGTTAGCTTGCTTTGGCTCTCGTGCTGCTTACGCTTCGTCGATGTGAACCAGACCAGGACTGAGTCATTAGAAACCACACAGCGGTCACGGTGCTGTGGCCTCCAGCCGAGGGACGGCCTCCAGTAATGCACAGCAGGAGCTCCGAATCCCGCCCCTTTTAAAGGGAGAAACGGGGCACCCGGGCGGCTCAGTCAGTTAGACGTCTGCCTTCGGCTCACGTCATGATCTCCGGGGTCCTGGGACTGAGCCCCGCATCGGGCTCCCTGCTCAGCGGGGAGTCTGCTTCTCCACCTGCTTGTGCTCTCTCTCACTCTGTCTCCCAAATAAATAAAATCTGTTAAAAATAAATAAAAGGAGAAACTGCAAAGGGTCTAAAGCAAATTTTTTTTAAAGATTTTATTTATTTATTTGACAGATACATAGCGAGAGAGGGAACACAAGCAGGGGGAGTGGGAGAGGGAGAAGCAGGCTTCCCGCTGAGCAGGGAGCCCGATGAAGGGCTCGACCCCAGGACCCTGGGACCATGACCTGAGCTGAAGGCAGACGCTTCACCGACTGAGCCACCCAGGTGCCCTGGGTCTAAAGCAAATTTAAACAGACGATAAAGGAGTGGTCACTGTCATCTTTACTGGTGTGAACCCCAGAAGGAGGCTCTCAGGGCTCAGGAAGCAGTTTGAAAACTCCTGTTTTCACCCGTTTCTCCCTGTTCCTCTTGATAATTACTGTTACATTGACAATTACATGTAATAAGATAACTCATTCTTCCCACCGGATCGTGGGACCCATCCAGACATGTTCCGATAAAGCACACGTCTTGTCCCGGAGCCAGGCCTGCCCCTCTGGCTACCAGCAGCCTGGCGGCCAGCACGCCCCCTGCAGCTCACGGGATCGTCCCTGGAGCAGGGCAGGAGGCACACAGGCCTCTGAGGGCCTGGCACAAAGGGCTGAGAAGACGTTTTGGAGGGACTGCCGGGCAGGGTCAGTGACATCGGGAGGGGGGCTGGGCTCTGCTGACCAGGTCTTCTCCCTACAGGAGGGGCAGCCATGAGAGCTGGCGTCAGAGAGGGCGACCGGATCATCAAAGTGAGTGCCCCCCCTTCTGGCCGGCTCCCTCCAGCCTCCTGCCTCGCCCTGGGGTGGCTGGCCTCTGTGTTGGGGGCGGTGCCACGAGAGGACCCCAGGAATGTGGGGACCAGCCCCCGGGAGCCCCATCCTCGGCCCTTCTTGACTCTAAGTAACCAAGCTTCTGGAATGGGTTTTATTTTCCCATTTAACAAACAACAAAAATACACCTAAGATGGGGAGGCTGAGACCAGCAAGGGGCCCAGGGCCTTTGGACTCTGTCCCCACACAGTGCTGACCTGAGGGCCTTGCCATCTGCCACCTGCTGGGACCTGCCCGGCCTCTGGTGCCGCAGAGTCCTGGAGGCACTAAGGGAATCCTAGGCGAGGCAAGGCCTCAGCCCTCCAGGGAGGAGGAAGCATGCTGGGCGGGGGCGCGGGCCGGGGGCCGGAGGCTCACAGGCCAACCGGGAAGACAGACGTATAGCACATGTGAATGGAAGCAAAGTCCCAATGACCAGGGGGTCCTGCGGAGCATTGGAAAGTGGCTTTGTGAAGGAGTGGCGTTTGAGCTTCGGAAGGATCCCCTGCGTCCATCCTGCTCACTCCGTCGTTTGTCCCCCGACAGGTGAACGGCACCATGGTGACCAACAGCTCACACCTGGAGGTGGTGAAGCTTATCAAATGTGAGTCGGAGAGAGCGGAGCCCAGAAAGGGGGTGGGGGTGCAGGTGGGCTGGGGCAGCAGGCCCTTCGACCCGGGGCCTCCTTTGTGGGTGAGAGAGGCAGCTAGGATCACGTGTGTCATCTTGATCCACTGGGCCTGCCCTGTTCCTGCACGCCCGTGGAGACCATACCCTGCTGCACCAGCTCCCTCCAGGGCCACTCGCTCCCCTGTCCCCTCCACGGACAGCCTCCCTCAGTGGTTGCCTATTTGGGGGGAAAAGGCAGAAACATTCTGTTTGCAGCCAGGAAGACCCAACCATCAGGGCTGCCCAGGTAATCCAACAGAAGCAAGAGAGTTGAGGGAAGAGTTCACGGGTGGGCGGCCTGAGGAGGGCGGGACCTTCTGTGCACCAGGGGCTTGAGGGAAGTGAGTGAGGTGAAGGGCACGAGGGCCGGCCGCCCCTGGGGAGGGCAGCCACGTACCTGGGTGGAATTCTGCTTGGGCATCCTGCGTGAAGAACAGGAAGGAAGGGGTACCGGTGGAATTAGGGG
The DNA here is from genome assembly GCF_054177405.1 of Leptonychotes weddellii. Classification (NCBI taxonomy): domain Eukaryota; kingdom Metazoa; phylum Chordata; class Mammalia; order Carnivora; family Phocidae; genus Leptonychotes; species Leptonychotes weddellii. The sequence continues at coordinate 136,119,118 of NC_138374.1, forward strand.
GCGGCAGGGCATTGAAGTGTGGAGAGGTTTATCTGCAGAATTTTAAGCTTCGTGAAAGAAGGGAGAAGATGCCCCCCACCCCCTTTGTAGCTTGAGTGTCCACCACCAGGACCATGCGCCTTGAGCAAACCTCTCCTTGTCTGTCTGCCTCCAGCCGGCACCTACGTTGCACTGACCCTCCTGGGCTCTTCCCCCTCATCCGTTGGTGTCTCTGGGCTGCAGCAGGACCCTGCCCCCGCCGGAGCACCCCGAGTCGCCCCTGTGGTCCCCCCGCCGCCTCCACCACCACCTCTGCCCCCTCCACAGCGCATCACAGGGCCCAAACCGCTGCAGGTAACGGTCCTCGTGGTTACCCCGTGGGGAGGAAAGCGGGTTGTTTCAGGCGTGCTGGTAGGCAGAGACAAGTCGGAGAGCTGTGAAGAGCGTCAGCAGAACAAAACAAGGACTGGCCGCGTGGAAAGGGCCACTCCACCCTTAGTGTCCACCTTCCACGTGAATGCATCCGGCCTTCCCAGCCAGCAGCGGGCAACGTGCTTCCTCAATGGGGGGGACCCTACGGAGGCCCTTGGGGTGCCGCCCACCAGCAGGGAGGGCGGCACCCCTTCAGGCACGGACAGGGGCGTCCATTAAAGACCGTGGCCAGCCACTGTCACAAGACTGTGGGACACACGGACGAGTAGGGGGAAGGCTGCCTGAGGGACGAAAGGGGACAGAAGGGGAGCGGATCGGGAAAGCACAGGCAGCAGCAGGGGTGAACCCGGACGGGCAGCGGAAGGACAAGGTGCGGTTAGGAACGGGGCCGGGATCTGCACTCAGACAGAAGAACGAGCCAGCGGGCTGGGAACCAACTTGGAGCGGTTCGGTGCTAGGGGTGGTTGTCGCCAAGGCCTCTAGGAATTCGGGAGGGACACCCGGTGCCTGAAGTCTGCTGAGGGGCTGTGGGTCACTCAAACATACGGACGACCCCGACGGCTTTGCCGGCTTTTCCTGCCTGAGAACCAGCAGGTGGGAGAGAAGCTGCGAGGCTGCTCCCACCCTCACCACTGGTCTGTTCCGTTTCCAGGATCCCGAATTCCAAAAACATGCCACCCAGATCCTTCGCAATATGCTGAGGCAAGAGGAAAAGGAGTTACAGGTGAGGTCCTGCTGAGGGCCACTGGCCACGGCCTTGCTCTCGGGACACAGCCTGTCACCCCTAAACCCCAGCACCCGAAACTTGCGGCCCACTGAATGGTGGTTGTGACCATGGGATTCATTAAAGCAGAACTCAGGCAAGAAAGTGAACAGGGACCAGAGCTCCTGGGTAATAGGTTCAAATAGTGGACACACAGCCCCGTCCCAGCAGGAGATGGAGTGGGGAGAACACAGCAAGGGAACACCAGAGCCAAGGAAGGTCTCAGGGTCTCCAGTGGGGGGTGCAGGGGGCGGTGGGACCCCGTTGGTGGAGGGGGTGCGGTGGGGCAGCCAAGTCCTGGCCTGGCCCTTTCATTTCCGTTGAGCACATTTCCATCAGTGCCCACCTCATATAAAGCATTGTTTCAGGTCGTGTGGCACACAGACGTGGGAAGTTTAGACGGTTCTTGCCCTCAGCACAGCTCTGTTGTAGCGGAGAAAATTCACAGCGTAGTAGGAGAGTCAACGGGGGGACAAGGAAGAGAGCACTCCGTGAACGATGGGGACGCAGGGAGACTTCAGGGACAGAGCTGTGTTTCAGCTGAGCCTTGACGGGTGGGCCTTCTGCGAGCAGAACAGATGAGGCGGGTCCGCTGGTGAGTGGACAGCACAGGCCAAGGGCACGGACATGTGAAACTACGCTCCTGTGTTGGGCAGGATTGAGTTGCTGCTGCGTGCTGGGTGCTCGTGTGTGGGACAGGGGGAGCAGGGCGTCCGAGCAATGTGGGGGCAGAAGCTGGAGAGGTTACACAGAAAAGTGAGATGTGGAGCTTCCCTTCGTGGGGTTTGTGATCCAGTGGGGTATCTGTGGATGGATGGACATGCATGCATACCACGTTGTAGTAAGCGCAGACACTTAGAGAGCAACACGGAACGATCGGACAGACCTATCGCTCAGTCGAATAGAGTTTAGAGTCCAGAAGTTAAACCACACAAATACGGTCAGTTGAATTTTGACAATGGTGTCCAGACCACTTGGTAGAGAAAATCGTCTTCCACCCAATGGTGCTGGACCAACTGGCCATCCACATGCAAAGAATGAATGTGGATCCATACCTCACACAGTAAACAGAATATAATCCCAAATCGATCAAAGACAAATATAAGAACTAAAAGTGTTTTTTTTTAAACTGCAAAACTTGGGGCGGCTGGTTGGCTCAGTCATTAAGCGTCTGCCTTCGGCTCAGGTCATGGTCCCAGGGTCCTGGGATCGAGCCCCGCATCGGGCTCCCTGCTCCTCGGGAAGCCTGCTTCTCCCCTCCCACTCCCCCTGCTTGTGTTCCCTCTCTCGCTGTGTCTCTGTCAAATAAATAAAATCTTAAAAAAAAAAAAATTAAAAAATAAATAAAACTGCAAAACGCTCAGAAGAACACACAGGTGCAAATCTTCATGACCTTGGATTAGGTGGTGTTTTCCTAGATATGACACCAGAAGTAGAAACAACCAAAAAATAAATAAATTGGACTTCATCCAAATTAAAAACCTTTGTGCATCAAAGGACACAATCAGAAAGTAAAAAGCCCGCAGGATGGGAGAAAATACTTGTAACTCCTCTGTCCGATCCAGGGCTTGTGCTAGAGTACGTACAGGACCCTGTAAACATAACAGTAAAAAGAAATCCGAGCCAGTTGGTAAGTTGACAGAGGATTTGAACGGACAGTGAAGACGCACACAGGTGGCCGGTCAGCCAGTGGCGACTGGTCATCAGGGTGGTCCCAGTCACAGCCGCACCGTACACCCACCGGATGGTTGGAACCAAAACAACAGAGTCGCAGGTGTGGGTGAGGGGAGAAATTGGGGAAATCCTAGTTTATGTCCTGTGTGCTCGTTATCTAATGGATTCCCACCATTGCTGGTGAGGCCGCGGTCACACGGCCGCCGCGAACGCGCTTCGGGGGCTCATCAGAACAGCACAGAGACGCACAGAGACACGCTCCGTCAGCCCCACTCCCAGGTCTGACCCCGGAGAACTGAAACACATCAGACACAGACGTGTACGCGGACGTTCATGACCCCCCTCCCCGGGCGGGAGGCACTGCTTACAACACGAGAGGTGCTCAGGGAGGAGCCAGGAGCAAAAGGCCACAGGTTGTGTGAGTCCATTTAAAGGGAGGTCCAGCGTAGGCACGTCCACGAGGACACAGCGTAAATTAGTGGTTGCGGGGGTGGAGCGGGGAGAAGGTGGCAGCGACTGCATCCTGTCGGGTGGGGGCCGTCTCCGTAAACCCTGCGAATGTGTGCAGACCACTCAGTTGCACGCTTTAAAATGCTGAGGCTTATCTCATGTGAATTGTGTCAACAGGTTCTAAAATATTAAGCACACAGAAGCCCAAAAGAAGGAATAATCTGCAGGAATCAGGGAGGGCTTCCCGAGGTGGCACTTGAGTTTGGGTTCAGTCCGTGTCACTCTGGAAGGTGCGTTGGGCCTTGAACCCCACGCTGAGCTTGGTGTTTATTCTGAAGACCCTGGGATGGGTCAGAGGATTTTGAGCGGGCGTGTGATCACATCTCCGAACCCGTGTTCCCCAGAGACGCGTGTTCCGTGCGCAGACGTGCCCAGAGACCGTCCCGCGGCTGCTGTGTAGGAATCAGCACAGGGAGACACGGCCGGCCTGCAGGAGGGAGGTAGCAGGGCAGAAAGAACAAGAGATGCCCTGAGTCTGGGTGCTGGGACGGCGGCAAAGCCGGTGGTGGATGGAGGCAGGGGGCAGGGCAGGGTTTGCGGGGAAGACACGAAGGTCAGCTCTGGGTGCTCGCGGGACGTCCAGACAGAAAGACCGTCCACCAGCCGTGGAGATGAGGGGGTTGAGCCTCGAGGGAGAGGGTTCAGGTGTCCTCGGCGTGAAGGTGGTAGTTGGGACTGGGGACTAGGTGGGGTCCCCAAGGGTGCCAGTACAGAGAGGAGGAGAGCGAGTGGGGCTGGAATTTTGGAACTTGGTGCTTTCATGGCATACCACAGCCACCTGTCACATCACTGTTGTATTTGCTGTTACGTTCGGAATTTGTTTGTCCTTCTCCCCGTTCGACTAAGTAACGTACAGGCTAGGACCATGTCTCTGGGTATGTCCCCTGCGTGGCTGGTGCAGGCCCACGCGAGTTACGGGGCGCAGGGACTGGGCGAGGCTGCAGGCAGGCTGTGAGGGGGTGTGGGGGGCACCAGGATGGCCTTCCAAGGAGGGGGCGCTCGAGATGACAGCTGAGGCCCGGCCACGGGCCTGGCCCCGGGTCACCCGGCTCCTTGAAGGAGTCGGAGGGACAAGACTGTGTGCAGGCCTCAGGCTCTGGGCCCCGACGGTCAAGCCCTGTCTGGAGACATGTCCGTGGAAGGAAGGAGAAAGGGCCGAGGCAGCGGCTTGAAGGGTAATCAGAATTGATGTAAGGGCTTCATGCTGGCCACTGGGTTTTGTTTTAAGACCAGAAAGGAGCGTTCGTGCGGGATGAGGGGAAGGAACCATGGGATGGGGAGACTGAGGGTGCGAACAGTGTCTCCGGAGAGCCCCGGCGGCTGGAGGCAGAGCTGCTCTGTGGGGCCGGGGAGGGGAGGCCGCAGATGTCTGCAGTGCAACCAGGAAGCCCTACTAGAGGCCGCAGGCCACGGGCCTGGAGAGGCCGTCGGGTAGCAGGGAGGCCCGATGAGCTCCCAGAAAGTGTGCGCCCCCCAGCTTTATTTAACTGCGGGATGAGCCAGCTTTATCGGGCATTTCCTTCTGTGGTGCAGTAGTAGCTGCCTCCTGCAAAGGCTTCACGGGCAGTGTCGTCCGGGCCTCACTGCCCCCCGGCGGGCAGGGACCGACATCCCCGATACCTGGGAGGACGCAGGACAGTCTGCCAGGTCTGCACAGCCAGTGAGCCCGGGGGACGGAATTCAGAGGCAGGCCTCCCCGACTGCAAAGCCCAGGCTCTAAGCTCTGCATGCACACCGGGTGAGCACCAGGTGAGCCTCCGAGCGGCTCCCAGTAGCACCTGCGGCCAGACCGGGCTCCTAGAACTCTCGGTGCTGCGTGTGAGCTCCCTGTGTGGCCTACTCTGCAGACAGTGAACATCTGACACTTGAGCCAGAGCCAAGGGAGATTTCTTTAGGATGAGGCGTACGCCCAGCCTCGGACGGTGGTTCAGACTGGACGGGCCTTTGTGTCCTGTCTGCTAGCCCCGGTTGGCTCTCCGGGATGTTTCTCACCCTCTCTACACCTTTTTGTTCTCCTGAGTGACGGCCAGCTCCCGTGCATCTCCCGAAGGCAGAGCGCTCCCGTCTCGCCTCTTGGTTTTCGGGTAACTGCCTGTTCTCACCCCTGGGTGAGTCGTCCGTCCACTAACCACCCTCGTGCCCTTCCCCCCCTGTCGTCCTCACTGTCCCCAGCGTATCTGTGAGGTGTACAGCCGGAACCCCGCCAGCCCTCTGGAAGAGCAGATCGAAGGTGCCCGGAGGCGCGTCACTCAGCTACAGCTGAAGATCCAGCAGGAGACAGGGGGCTTCGTGGTGAGTGCCGCGGCCCAGCTCCAGGAAGGGTGCCGCACAGGTGGCCGCGGGGAGAACGAGGAGGAGAGCCTGGGCAGAGGCCTCCTGAGTCAGGCCGGGCCTCGACTAGTCAGCATTCAGCATCTTACAAAGAAACAAAGGGCAGCAATTCTTCGCTCGGCGCCACAGGGCTGCACACTGTGCGGGCGCTGGGGGCCCCTTTCTTGCGCTCCGAGAGCCTGCACTTGCGGCCTTGGTTTCGTTATCTGCTCCCTGCGGGGGGTGTGGCCGTTCCCACTCCGGTTGTACTCAGCCTCACGCGCCGCAAGCAGTGGGTCCCCTCGAAGGCCGCAGGCACCTCCCACGTTAGGCGTGGTAAGGGACCTGCACCGTGGAGCGGGGTCTGTAGGGAAACCCCAGGCAGGAGATGCCCTTACCTGATCCAGTCAGGGCCTCTGTTCCTGGCATCCTGCCCAGTCTCCATCGGGCCATAACCCTTTGGGCAAATGAGAAGGAACTCTCCGGAAACTAAGATCTCCAAGAATCATATTTGCCAAAGCCAGTAGAGGTTCTTCGAGGATCCTCTACTTTCTTTTTCAGACCATGCAGATCAGAATGCCTGGGAACCACAGGCTAATCAAATTTAAACTGCTCTACTTTCCGAAGGGCACGTCCATGTCACGTGGCCCACAGGCGCTCAGGTTCTGAGCTCACCAGCGCTAAGACTCTGGGGCAAGTTGCTTGAGCCCTGGGAGCCCCGTGTCCTCATCTGTGAGCTGGAGAGCCCACCAGGGCCTACCCGGGGGTTATGGTCGGAGCCGAAGCGTGCCGCCCTCCCGGGCCGTGCGTGTTTGCCCTGCCGCTGTGCTCGCGGGCTCCGCAGGGTGAGGCCGAAACACCGGCCGGGAGCGGCGGGGCTGAGCGCCAACCCTGGCATGGGTTGTCCTGCTGCGCGGCTTGGGCAGGTCACGCACAGTCTCTGGGCCCCGTTTGCTCACTGGTCACATGGGCCTCAGCATTGCCGAAAGCCTAAGTGAGACCCAGAAAAGCGTGCTTCGCGAGCGTGGGGCACAGTCACTGTGGTCAGTCCTTCAGAGGCCGCCCCTCCTCCTCTCCCCTCAGGCCCCGCTGGGGCAGCTCCTCAGTGGGTGCTGTGGGGCCCGGGGCGATAAATCAGTGAGTGTGGAGACTTTCTCTAAGGGCCAGGCTCCCTCTCCGGCGTTAGGGCTCACCGCCCTCCTCAGACTACCAACGAAGCAGTAGCCCCGCGGCCTGGGCACTTCTAAGGCAACGAACAGGAAAAGCCACTACTTGGAGCAGACACTGCTGACCGAGGGAAGGGCTGGCTGCAGGAAGGACTGAGTGCGGGAGAGGCTCGCAGAATGTGCCCACCCTCCTGACCTTTCTTTTTCAGGACGTACCCCCCCTACATGGTGACGCCAGCCAGAGAGCATCAGAAGGTGAGTCCCCCCCTCACCCCAGATCTCCAGCCCAGGTTTCCTCCCTGTTGTCCCTCCCCATGGGGCCGATTCAGGAAAGATTGGCTGTAGTCCCTGCTCTCCAAGCATTAGGATGGGGAGAGAAAGCAGCGTCCTCGCACAGGGACGGAGCCGTGAGGGCGTAAGCTTCCCACCCTTGGGAGAGCCAGGGCGCTACTGGGATGATGGGGGTCCAGACCCCAGCTCTCCTCCCAGCCCCTGGCGCTCTTGTGACCCGAAGTGAGTCGAGCCAGAAGAGGGGTGGGGTGGGTTGAGGGTACGACTCACGGTGACAGAGCCGTGGAGTCTCGTTCCAGGAGGTGATAGGTCCGGGCACAGGCCCTCAGGGAGGCGAAAGCCGGGTGTGGAGCATCTGACCTGAGGGAAACCAGGGAAGGAGGGAAGGTGGCGGCTTCGCCTTCCTGCCCCGCACGCAGACCCCCAGGCCACGGCACCACCTCCTGTGTAAACTGTTTGCTCCCCAGGCCAACTGTCTCTGGATTCCCAGGAGGGGGACAGCGGCTGGGACTCTGGGACAGAGCGCTTCCCCTCCCTCAGTGAGGTGAGTGCCCACAGGGGCCAGCCCCGTCTCAAACCCCGGTCGGCGTCCCCTGTCCAGGCGCCCAGAGGTCCTGCTGTGGCCGGTTGTGCCGCGGCCTCCGACCTGCCGCGGGTGCGCTTCGGCCACACTTCCAGCTCCCGGGGTTTTAGTCACTCTGCGCTGCGTGCAGGACCGTCAGACCCAGCGTCTGCTTTACCACCGCTCCGTTCCGTAGAGAGCCGGGCGGAGACAGCCGTGCGAACGGCTCGAGCCTCTGGGCACAGGGGAGCAGAGCCTCAGTCTCGGCCGCACACACGGGACTTCGGCTGCGGCCACGCCGTCTTAGATGCACACACAGAGCCGGCCGAGTCGGGGCGGCAGCCTCTCTCGCTCCCTCACAGATCTCACTCGAACAGCTCGTCTTTCCTGGAGGGTCAGAAGCATTTCAGCTTTCGGCCTCACGTTCCCTTCCAGCTGTTGTCTGCCTGCACATAGAAGCTGCAAATATAAAATTGCAAAGTAGAAGGACGACAGGACGGAAGAAGTCATAACGTCGTCAGTCAGATATCTGCTCAGCCAGGCTAATTAACACGCTTGAACTCTAACTTTAAATAATAGTTGGAATTGCATTTCCTTACTGCTGCCGCCTGTCCGTGGGGGACGGTGAGCGTATGTGCAAGGATCCGTCTGTGGGAAAGACCCCAAGAAGGGGCGGAGGGTCTTTGGTGACCCAGAGTCGACGTATCCTGAGGGCTGGTTGTCTGGGAGGTGGCCTGGCTTAGAGGGGACGGCTGCGGGCTGGGCTCAGGTGCCCGGGCTGCGTCCAGGGAATACCCCAGCGCTGGGTTCCCGGCCTTGAGCAAGTCTCGAGACCCGTCCGAGTGGTCGTTTTCCTCGTGTGAAGGGCGGGAAGGGAGTGGATCTGCCTCAGAGCACCATCCTGAGCACCGAGCAGGGTGCCACGCAGCCAAGGGCTCTGCGTAGCCCCGGGCGTGCGTGTGTGCGCCCCCGGGCATGGGCATTACCAGGCCAGCTGAGGGGCACTTTCTGGATGGGCTCTCTTCCTCCAGGCGCTGATGAATCGGAACTCGGCACTGTCGGACCCTGGGCCGGACAGTCCCCGAACCTCGCCTGTGATCATGGCCCGGCTGTCCCAGCACCACCGGCGGCAGGGCTCGGACACAGCAGTGCCCAGCGCCAGCGACCAGGTGAGGGGCCCAGAGCCCCCTGCAGTTCTCCCTCCCCTCCTCCAGAACCAGCTTCCCCAGGCCCGGCCAGGAATACTCAGGCTAAACCCCCTTTAAGGGAGACTTTGTCTAGAGAACGGAAGTGAGGGAAGAACGTGGTACGAACAGGCACTTGAATGGGCTCCGTGTGAGGACACCTGAACACCTCCACAGGGAAGGGACGAGAAGGGACGTGGAGGAGCAGAGAGCGTCTGTGTGGAATGGCAGATAGGTTTGTTTGGTGTCTCCAGAATACTCACGTTCAGTTTTCTCTTTCTTTAGCAAAATCCTTTGTCTTACGCAAAATCTTTACGTTTGGCACGCTAATATAGGAACCAAATAAAAGCTCAGCTACCCTGGGACCGGCCCCAGGCGTGTCCGCCCTCCAGGGCGCTTCCCTGTGGCCCCGCGGTCCTGAAAGCCTGGTGTGGACACCCCTGCCTACAGGGGGTAGACTAGGTGCAGGGGGGCGTCAGGAGGAGCGTTTTGGGCTCAGTGCAGGGACTCCAGCTGTTGAGGGGATTTGCCTGACGTTGTGGAGCCAGAAGCTGGGTCACTGCGTGTGAGCAACACGGCGAGAGCTCCTGGTTTTGAAAAACAGCGTTTTTTAGCGTTCACCGGCCGCCGGCCCTCCCCGGGGTGCTGCGGGGTCGTGGCCCGTGCACATCCTGCTCTGGAGCGAGGGCTCCTCGGGCGGCTGATGGGAGCAGGTGTGGAGTAGCTTGGTCGTGGGGGTCCTTTCTCCCGTCCTCTGAGAATTGTTGAGGGTGTTACCTTTGAACGGAAGGAGCGGCCTCAGCAGGGCCCCAGTTTCTGAGTCATAATGTGTGCTGATGGGGGTGGGGCCGGGGGGACCGTCTGGGCTCAGCAGCAGCAGGTGGAACCTTTGGAAACTCTTACTTTCTGTTGCATCACTGTACAACGTCTATTTTTGTTTAATAATGAGCATCTTCTGCTTTCTGTAATGAGAAAAACTGCGTATTTGTAAAGACTCCCGCTCACAACAAGCAAAAACCTGGTGTTTTCAGGTTTCACCCGAGAGCCAAGTAGAGTCACAAGTGGCCATCTAGTGTCCCCTGGGGGCCCCACGGTGTCACGGGACGGGGGAGGCCCGGGATGTGGCCTGCCTCTGCGTTCAGCCTCTGCGGGCCTCACTTTTTCATTTGCCACTGAGTGCCAGACTCTGACATGCCTTCTGGGTCTCGGGTTCTGTGTGTGTCACGCTGAGCGGAGGGTCCACCAATATCCAGGAGAACAGGAGGAGTGAGGGACACCCGGGAGGCGCCGTCAGGTGAAGCCGCTTGAGCGAGCGGGGGTGGGAGGCATCTGAGGCCTGGAAGAGAGTGGGCGTGGGGGATCCAGGTGGGCTCCAGAGCAGGGCCCTTCTTGGCGCATCCCTGGAAATGAGGTAGATTGCACTGAGTGGAAAACGTAGTTGGGAGAAAAGGTCTGAAAGCCCAAGGAACCTCCAGGAGAAAGCTTGTCCAGGGAAGCATCTGGAAGGCCTGTGCGGCACAAGCACTGTCGTCATTCCTAATATCGGCACACCAGGTAGGCTTAGGTCTTTAGTGAAATTGGCACGAGGAAGAAAACCACACCGAGAAGCCTGGATTTGAGACCGGTCATGGAGATCCACCGGAGACCCTTGAGCAGGCCGCGCTGGGGAGAGGTCAGCTCCATCCCCTCCGTCGTCTGCCTCCGGGAGGCAGAGAGAGGCCCCGAGCTGTCTTGTGACAGAGACCGGTACCTGCAGGCGCTGGTGCACGCCGTGGTGGGCGCGGGCGTGGCTGCCGAGGGGACAGAGAGCCCCAGCCCGCCGTCCGCGGGAGCCGCCGCCCCCCAGAGCTTTCACAAACAGGAAGAGCACGCCTTCTCTCGCTTCCCATGCCCGAGCACACGTGCCCCGGCGGCCCCGCCCGGGAGCACTTGACTTCCACAAGTGGAAATCGTGGTTCTTGCCTCTGAGATTTGGGGGAGGTGGGGAGATGCCAACGCTCGCCAGACCCGTGTGGTCCTCCCTGCCGCGCCGTCCCCACACGCGTGTCGTGGAGGGCTTGGACGCCTGTCCCCTAACTTCTCCTCCCTGCGACCGGCCTCTCTCCCCAGGGCGCAGACCAAAGCCCGAAGCCTTTAATTATTGGCCCAGAGGAAGATTATGACCCGGGTTATTTCAACAACGAGGTAACGGTTTCCTGGCTTTCTCCTTTCGTCACGGTCACACCAGCCGCTGTTGACTGGAAGCAGTCGGAGCTGCCGCGGCCGTGAGGGGACGCGGGGTGGGCGCCGCAGCTTGTCAGCCCGGGCCGGCGGGGGCCATGGGGGCCAAGCTGCAGCAGGCCACACTACTGTGCCCTGCGTCCACGCACAGCAGCTGCCCCCGCCCTTCTGCCCTGCAGAGCGACATCATCTTCCAGGACCTCGAGAAGCTGAAGGCACGGCCAGCTCACTTGGGTGTTTTCCTGCGCTACATCTTCTCTCAGGCCGACCCCAGCCCGCTGGTAAGTCAGGGGCGTCGTCTTGACTGAGGCCCGCTTGTGCCCTCGCTTCTGCTCTTGAGAGAAGTCGGATCCGCGGGCAGCGGCAGGTGGCTCAGGGATGGAGACAGAGCCGAGAAGGTGCAAGATTAGCAGGAGGGACTGCATGTAGTGTGGGGAGGAGCGAGGCCGGGACACCTGCCACGGTTCTCGGTCCACTCGGAGGACACGGTCTCTCTAGGGCAACACTGGGGATTGCAGACCCGCGACGTTACCGTGGGGAGGCTCAGCGGAGGGGCAAGGTGACAAAGGTGATGGGGTGGTGTGTGCAGGGACGGGGCTCAGGGCCACCAGCCTCAGCAGCTTTTCTCATGCTGCTCTGGGCTCAGAGGAAAAGATGGACAAGAGAGGAGGATGTTGTGTCCCTCACAAGACCCAGACCGCTGTTTTCCTGCGGGGCTGACCGCCATTGGGAGCCAGGGTCAACATCATGCGCCCAGCAGGTGCCCACTGAGGTGCCCACTGAGCACTTGACACGAACCTTAGAAAACAAGATACAAACAAGTACGAGGCAAAGGCTCAGGTGTGGGGGGATGCAGAGTCCAGGGTGCTTGTGCTGGAAGCTGCCGGGCTGAGGCTGGCGCTGATTTACCGGAGGGTTCGGAAACTTGAAGCCAGGGCTTCTCAGCCTCCGCGTGGCCATGTTGAGCTGTAGGATTGCTTGCTGGGGGCTGTCGTGTGCATCTTCCGTTCTCAGCCGGGTCACAAGACTGCGCCCGCCAGGTGCCCCAGCACCTCTCCCGAGAAGGGTCACAGATGGCTCCAGGCACCGCCCGTTGTCCCCTGGGGTCAGAATCCCGCTCCACGGAGTGGAGACGTGGGGAACCGCTGCTCTAACCCATTTTCTCTCTTCTCCTAGCTTTTTTACCTGTGCACAGAAGTTTATCAGCAGACAAACCCCAAGGATTCCCGTGGCTTAGGAAAAGACATCTGGAATATTTTCCTAGAGAAAAATGCGGTAAGGCAGTCACGGATTGAATTACAGTATTATTGGATTCTTGGGGCCACTCGGGAGCAGAGGAAGAACGAAGCCACACATTTAGGCCGGATGGAGACAGGTTTTTGAGGAGAAGTCGGGGCTGAGGGCTCCTGGGTCCTGTTCGCGGCCCTGCTGTCAACCCTGAGCCCCTGACCTGGCCCCTTCGTTCCACGTGTGCCAGGTAGAAGGCACATTGCCTGCCCCCTGGGCCAGTGCTGGCTCCCCCCAGCCCTCCCTGCCCGCCCATCGGGGGACGAAGCAACAGAGGCACAGAGACCCCCGATGGTGGTGGAGATCAGTGAGCCAGATGAGGAGCCAGGGTTCTGACACTCAGCGCCCTTGGGGATCCTGCCCAAAGCAGGGTTCGCAGGGAGGAGGCCCGGAGTGTGCGGGCAGAGGAGCGCTGTGCATGTGGACAGGGCCGCAGAGGTGCTCACCCACACAGGGCATTGTGGGCCTGCAGTCTGACCAGCTACGCTAATGCCCAAGTGACTTTCAGTTCCACAGCGTAAGCTCGCGGGATTAACGAGTCCTGTGCTCCCCAGGACTTCCGTGCCTGTCCCGTTGTGTGGGTCTGGAGGAGGGGTGGCCCTGTAGGGGTGGTGGACTCAGCCTGTCCCCGCTGCCAGGTCCTCGTGCTCCGTGCTTACTGGGTCACTCGGCCACAGGGGGAGCAGAGGAGAGGGCCCAGTGACGTTTCTGCGTTGCTGTGGAGTCGGCAGCAGTAGGGAACCCGTAAACCCACACGGGCTACCCCGGAAGATGGCCTGCTGGCCCTGTGGCTTCAGATTCCATTTCTCAAATGCCGTAACCTCGTGTGAAGGCTTACAAGGAGAGAGCAGGGAGGACGGGCAGCAGGTGTCGCAGAAGAAGACAAGGGGGTGTTGGGAGGCCTTCCTTGCCGCGGGGCAACATCTCCCACGCGCCCTGGGCTGTGGGTCTCACCGCCCGCCCCCACTCCTCTCTTCTAGCCGCTGAGAGTGAAGCTCCCAGAGGTGTTACAGGCTGAAATTGGTAAGTTGGCTCATGGGCCACTTAGTCTCATCCTGGGCCCTGGGGGCACCAGAGCAGAGGGCGCGTAGCCCGTCTTTGGGCACCCCTTCCTCTAGGAGGGGGAGGTGGCTGGCGGACAAGCAACCATGGGACAGGCCCTGCCTGGGGAGCTCGTGCCAGGAAGGGAAGACGTGACCCCGTGAGACATGCGCTCGTTTCCGCCAGTCGTCCCCGGGGCCTTCCTGGGCCCTGCAGGGCCGTCTGTACCAAGGGGTGGTTGGACTTGAGGGATTCCTAAGCCTGGCCGATCATTAGAATCCCTGAGGGAACTCTGAAAAATCCAGAAACCAGGGCCTACTCAGTCCCACCTCAGGGTCGGGATCTGCGGAGCATTTTTGTTTTTGTAAGTTCCTCACTGATCCCAGAGCAGCTGGTCCAGTGAGGAGCCGGCCGGCTGGGTGGTCGCTCCGTTCCCTCTCGCTCTCAGGTCGTGAGTAGAAAAGCTGAGGGAAGGCGGCATAAGAGGGCGTCAGCCTGAGGAGCGGGTCCCAGGCAGCTTGGGAGGATAGGTGTCCCACGGCCAGGGGGTGAACGGAGCTGGACGGACACTGGTCCTCACCCACGTGACGCTGCTGCAGGGACAGGACGGACCCCGCCAGGGTCACATGAGGTGCTTACCGGGCAGCCACCGAGAAGGAGAGGTTACCACTGTGCCGGCAGAGGGCAGCCCTCGGCACATCTGACAGCAGGCAGGGCTTTAAGGTCCTTCCACGTCATGGAGTCTGGAACGCCCGGGTGTCCTGTCCTCGCCTTGGGACCCGGACGGCAGGGCTCCAGTCCTGGATTCAGGAGTGACCGGCTGGGTCCAGGCCTCCGCCTCCCTTGGCTCACAGGAGGGCGGAAAGCCGGCCTCCCTCCGGGCCACAGGGGGCTCCGCAGGCGCGGCCCCCGCCTCCCGACACCCCGTTTGTGTCTTCCCTGGGTTCCCACCAGACTTGCGTCTGCGCAGCTGTGAGGATGTCCGCACCGCGCTCCGTGACGCTCAGGAGGCGGCCATGCCCGAGATCCAGGAGCAGATCCAGGACTACAGGTGCTGACCCGCCGCCCCTCTGCCTGCCCGCCTGCTGGCCCCGTGTCCCCCATGCGTGCGCACGCGCCTCGCTCCTTCTGGGCCTCTGCCGGGCACCTCTGTACGTTCGTCTCTTTCTCTGGCTTAGAACAAAGCGCACCCTGGGGCTTGGCAGTCTGTATGGAGAGAATGACCTGCTGGACCTGGACGGGGACCCTGTCCGAGAACGCCAAGTGGCCGAGAAGCAGCTGGCCGCCCTGGCAGACATTCTGTGAGTGCAGAACAGATGCGAGTGTTCGTGGGTCTGTTCCCCGACGTCTCCCCTCCATGCCTGCCGGCCCTCCTTCCGCTGAAGGATGGGGAGAGCGCGCACTCCACGCAAGGTGCAGGGCCCGGGGCTGCCCACGAGGACTCGGGCGTTAGGAGCTTCTGCTCCCTTCCGAGCCCTCTTCCCGCCCGCCCTGCCTCCTGCCTGGATGTCCCGTGGACACCAGCGGGAGGGCCACGCCACAGGTCTGCTATGAGTGCTGCCTTCAGGAGGCAGATGAGCTGGAGACGGAGGGTGGGCCGTATTTAACTGATGGCATCAGAAGACACCTAACTCTCCGAGGAAGGAAGTCGCGGCCCGTCCTCCCGGCGTCACCCACGTGACTTTGGGCACGTAGGCTTCGGTCGTGTGTGACCTTGGTCTCAGCTATAAAATGACAAAAGCAGACAAGACGTCTTCGGAGTCTTCATGCTGCCATTCCGTGCAGCGAGATTTATGGAGTCTGTTCTAGGCTCCTGGGATGTGTTCGTGAGCAAAACAGCAGTTCCCATGGTGCTGACGTTGTAGCAGGAAGAGAAAGCAGCGTTTGATAAATAAGCAAGATCTGTAACATGTTCGAAATGAGGGGGAGACAGCAGGCCGAAGGAAGGGGTCCGGAGCACAGAGCTGGTGCATGGCAGATTTAAATAGCGGTGTCAGGGCGAGCCGCATCCAGAGAGTAACGCTAGAGCACCTGAAGGAAGTGGGGCCGTTGCCCTCGCTGACATCTGGGGGAAGAGCATCCCAGGCAGAGGGCAGCAGGGCAGGGTAGGCGCCTGCTTGGCATTTGGGGGCAGCGGAGGGCAGCTTGGCCAGAGCATGTCGAGAAGGTCTGTGCTGACCTCAGAGGTGACGGGAGGGCGGCCACAGAGCCTGAGAACGCTTGTATGGACGGACAGATGGACAGAAGGGGAGCCGGGAGTGGGGCTGGGCTGTGGGTGGAGGGTGGTGGGGAGCAAGGGAGGGTCCCAGGCGAGGGGTTGCACGGGAACCCACGTGGTAGGGGTTGGGACGAAAGATGCAGTGAAAAGTGGTCAGTCCCAGGGGTATTTTGATGGTCGAGCAAACAGGCATTTCCTAAAAACTGAGTGTGGATTGTGGGAGAGAGAAAAGTCAGGGAAGACTCTGCAGTTCATGCCTGAGCCGCTGGAAAGACCAGGTGCCATCAGCCGAGACCGGGTGGCTGTGTGCAGGGCAATTCGCGGTAGCCAGTCGGGGCTCCGTGTCAGACCGCACCCTGGAGATCCCGGGACGCGGCCTCAGGGACGGTCTTGCAGCGGATCAGGGCACACGGGGGCATATTCTTGGAAACAGCCCCCTGGCCTTCAGCCAAGCCTTGGACCTTTCTGGGCCTCAGTTTCCCTAGCGGTCTGATGGCAAGAATCAGCCTGACCGCTCCAAGGGTGAGCACAACACCAGCCTGTGCTTGTTCTGAGGTCCTCACGCCCAAGAGTCCCATGGCATTATCACCGGCAGCATGGGCACCCGCTTGTGATGGGGTGAAGCAGGGAAGCTTCGGTCTCACAAGATCTGGTATCTGCTCGTGCGGTTTGAGAACTCAACGAGTTAGTACGTGTCGAGTGGTGCCTGGCTGGTAGCGCACCCTCTAGCGTCCGTTGCTCTTACCATTTGCCTGGTAAATAGGCTCCCCTGGATCCGGTCTCAGGGTGCGACCTTCTGTCGTCCTTCAGCGGGGCGCGGCGCAAGCCCCTTCCTCCATAATACCTCCCGAGGCCATGTTTGCCGCATCCCCTTCCTTTTAGCTGGAAGGACATCACCGTCGCTGTGCGGAGGCCCCCAGGGGAGCGAGGGCTTTCACCTCCTGGGCCCCACGCTGGCTCAGAGCTGCGACCAAGAGTCGAGGCCCGGCCTCCCTCCCCCACGGCCCCCATCCTCCATGTGTGTGCGGCGGACACACCTGTGCCCCACAGTGCGAGTCATCTGTCCTTTCTTTTGTTCCAGGTCCAAGTACGAGGAGGACAGGAGGTGAGTGAGTGTGCGGTGTGCCGGCCATCCTCCAGTCACAGGGGGGCCCGTAGCATCGGGGGTCACGGTCTGAGTGTAGCCCTGGTCACAGCGGGGTCATGGGGTCCAGGCCGCTGCTGCTCGGGGACCACCGCCTGGGTGGTGGGGACAGCTCGAGCGCTCTGATGGCCCACGCCCGCCCCTCTCTCGCAGCACCCCCATGGACTTCGTCCTCAATACCTACATGAGCCACGCCGGGCTCCGTCTCCGAGAGGCTCGGCCTTCCGGCACGGCTGAAAAGGCCCAAGCAGCTACCGACAAGGACAAGTGGCTGCCCTTCTTCCCGAAGACCAAGAAGGTGACAGAGCTATCTAGACAGCATCATCTGGTGCGGTTCTCTGCAGCGGGGCAGGCTGGGAAAGCCCCCCCATCACGGCCTTCACAGGGGCGTCCGTGAGAACCCACAGACTAGCTCAGACCCGGGCCGGAAGCACCCATGGTGGCTCAGGAACAGGCGGGAGTCAGCTTTCTAGTTAGTTGTTTGGGGCGAGTCTTGGGGCCAGCGGCCGCGTCTACAGATTGGGACCTTCTCCAAACCCCGTGTCTCTTGTCTCAGCAGAGCAGCAATTCCAAAAAAGACAAGGACGCCTTGGAGGACAAGAGGCGAAACCCTATCCTCAAGTACATCGGGAAGCCCAAAAGCTCTTCGCAGAGCAGTGAGTCGGGGGGGCGGGGGGCAGCGGCCGGGGCGGGGGCGCAGCCACGTGCCCACACGCCACTTCCTATCAGTGCTGCTTAGTCTGCCCTGTCAGGCGCGTGCGGCTCTTCCAGGTACAGGGACCAGGAGGCCTTGCCGGTGCCTGGGCCTGAGTCCAGGAACTCAGAAGCCTGTTGTAGGAACAACCACACGGAGGAACATTCCCCGCCACGGCAGGCCCTGGCGGCAGTAGATGCCCCCTTCACCTTCTCCAGTGGGCTTCGTCCGTGCCCCAGGGTGTGTGGGGAGCACGTGTGGGCCCTCGGCGGGACGTCCGAGTGACCGTGCAGCAGAGCTAGGCGGATGGGGGCAGGTTTGGGGCCCAGAGGCCCCCCTGCTGCTGCCGCTTACCCGGAACTCGGGTGGGCTGGTCACGGGTCTTCCCAGCCCTGTCCTTGGTCTGGAACTTGCCACTGGTCCCCAGTCAGTATCCTCAACCCCCAGCATGGGTCTTGGGAATCTGGGAAGGGCCCTGGGGTGGGCCGGCGGCCCTTTCTGAAATTGCTGCCAGGGGTGGGGGTTCGGGGGGGGGGACTCTTCTCTATCAGATCTGAGTTTTGCCACTATCTTTTCATTTTCCAGCTTGATGTAAGTTTTGTTTTGAGTCTTGAGACATTAATTTGACTTTTCATGGTTTACTTTTGTTTTTGTTTGTTTTCTTTTAGCATTTCATATTCCCTTGTCCCCTGTGGAAGGTAAAAGGACCATTTTCTGTGGGTTTTTCTTTGCTTTAGCTTTGAGTTTCCATCTCTCAAGTCTGTGTCTCCTTCTCTGCCTGTCCACCCCCTCCTCCGTCCATCCATCGCCTCCTCCGTCTGTCCGTCCTTGCTGCCCCAGCGGCCCTGTGACACGGTCCTCCCCGGGCGCTGCTCTTTCTCTCCCTCCCTTCCTCTGGAAGGTCCGGGGCTCTGTGTGCACGCGGGAGGCCGCATCCCGCACGAGCTCCTCAGAATTTTGTTTCCATTGAAATAATAACCAAATCCTCATTTTTGAGGGTTATGCGGGCTTTCTTTAGTAGACAGCGGTCTGTAACGGTTCTTTGGGGCCTTTTATTGTCTGTCACCTGCTCTGCTTAAGCCTTCGGGCGTGGCCCCTCCCTGCCCCTGACTCATGGTGACGGTCAGAGAGAATGCCCCCACCGTGTGTGTGTGGCTCTGAGCACAGAAAAACCACATCCTCCGCGTCACCGCAAGAGGCTGAGAGCCTCCAGGCGGGTGAGCACAGATGCTGTGGGTGCGGCCCCCACGAATACAGCCACGTGCCTGGTACCAGCTAGTTCTGCAGTGGGTCTGTGGAGGAAGAGCTGTGGGATGCAGTCAGGAACTTGTCCGGTCGCTAGAAATCATTTTATGTAAAGTGATGGCAGAAAATAATGATTTTCAAAATTATTTCAAAGTTTTAACTTCCTAAACCCATTATGCTGCTTTAAATTAGAAAAACTTTCAAATTCTGAGAAAAGGCTTATAAAACAGTGGAAAAATAAAAGAATGGCCTTGACTCCCAGGCCCTCAGTTCTTCCACGCGCCCCCGCCTGTCCGCCCTGCCCAAGAGCGAGCGGCCCCGAGAGCGAGCGGCCGGCCAAGCTGCCGGAGCCCAGGGAGGGGGGGTGGCCTGGGCGTCCACCAGCTCGGCGAGCTAGAGCTTCCCGCGGTAGTTCAGGGATTGGGTTTGGTGTTCTCGAGTTCCCGGGATATCAGAAGAGTCTGGATCCACATCTGAAGGCCACACCCCTCCTAGAGGTAGATGCCCCAGCACTGAGCACTGGACCGTTTGGGGTGATCAGCTGTCACCCCTGATTAGCAGCAACCGTGTCTGATTGTTAATAACATGGAGTTTACTTCTCTCGTTTCCCTGTCATCCGGAGAACGGAGGAGGGAGGACAGAGGACAACCAGTGAAAAATGGGCTCATTTTAGCAAATTGTGCTCCTTCCTGCCTGTTTTTCCCATTACCCTGACTCAAGTATGCCGGCTGCCAGACCACGCCCATCCCTCACACGGGGTGCAGCTACATGCCGAGGACACGTGGCCCACGGGAGGGGAGCGGGGGCTCAGCCAATGGCCGCCTGTCCCAGGGTGTTCCTGGGCCCCACACGGTCACCCAGCAGTGCTGCATGGCTGACCCTGGGTCAGGCGGATGTGGCCCTGTCCCCAGAGTGGGGGTGAGGGTAGCAGCCCCTCGGCCGGACACATCCTTACAGCCACCTCTTACGCAGTTCTGGGAAACTGTTACCCCAGCTGCCTGCCCAAAGGATATTTAGTTCTGCTTCCTCTGGCCTGGACGCTTTCTTACAAAACCCGAGTTTGGCTATTTGGGGAGATTTGTACATTATCTTAGGCGGGACCCCAGTTAGTGTGGGTAGGATCAGGGCCTCGCCCGCCTCCCGGCCCCCTTCGCTCTGCTGTTGGTCTCAGGCCCATCGGCCCTGGGAGCCCAGCTCCTGTCCTGAGGTCCCTGGAGCTGAGCTCACTGTCTTTGAGGAGGAGAGCCCCCCTGCAGGGCATCACATGAGCCTTTTGACTTTCTTACCTGTCCTCTGTTTCTTTAAACAAGAAACACGTGAGAGAGAGAGAGTGGCCACCCATGCTGCTCTGCACATTAGTGGGAGAGGACCAGGAGCTAGTCCAGAGGACGAGTCCCAGGAGCTATCCAGAGGACGAGTCCCAGGAGC
>NC_138374.1:136139365-136155437 GCF_054177405.1 Leptonychotes weddellii
CCAGTCCAGAGGACGAGTCCCAGGAGCTAGCCCAGTCCAGAGGACGAGTCCCAGGAGCTAGCCCAGGCCAGAGGACGAGTCCCAGGAGCTAGCCCAGGCCAGAGGACGAGCACCGCGTCTCCGGGTCCTGTGCCCAGTCTGCTGTCATCCATGCTTGCTCATTGTTCTGTCTTCTGGGCGAGGCGGGAGCGAGGGTCCTGGGACACCATCCCTGAACAGAAAGCAGAGTACCCTTCGTTATCTTTCTGCTTCCAGTCAAACCAGGCAACGTGAGGAACATCATTCAGCACTTTGAGAACAACCAGCCGTATGATACCCCAGAACCTGGGACGCAGCGGCTGTCCACTGGAAGCTTCCCTGAGGACCTGCTGGAGAGCGACAGGTGAGGGGGGCCAGGTGCCACCTCCTTGAGGAGGGGAGCCTGGGCGGGGTCTGCAGCCAGTGTCGATCCCAGCTACCTCGTCCACTCCCCTAGACCGTGAGGTTCCCGCCGCAGACCTCGCAACCGCTCCCCCAGCCTCCCCGCCTGGGGCTTGTCAGGAAAGGACCTGCCGTGTGCTGGCGATCAGGCCGGCGGAGGACGGAGCCCAGCCCCTGACCTCCCAGCCCAGGGACTGCTTGCCCTTAGCATTTGCTCCAGTTCACCTGGGCTACTGGGCAGCGTCTGTGCCAAGGCTGGACTAGAGCAGCTAGTCCTGACAGCGTAGGTGACAAGGCCAGGAAGACCGTGGGGCAGGGAGGCAGGGGGAGGTCCCAGAAATAGCGAGGTCACACGGAGACAGTCGTGGCGCCTGTGAGGAAGAGCGCTGGAGATGGGGTTCTGCCGTCTCAGAGCAAACCGCTCTTCTCAAGAACGAGAGGGGTCTGCAAGCATGTTGTCCACCTTGGCCAGGTTCTAATGAGAACTCTTCTCTGGCTGGAAACGTGCTCTTGGACTTGCTCTCGACTGTGGTGGGACAGCAGTTCCGTCCTGTCTCACACTCTCCAGCCAGCTCTCAGTGAAAACCACCTGTGGTCGGAAAGCTCCGAGCACGTACCTTCAGTCACCCTCGAGCCGTAGTCCCCATGGCCCCGCGTGTGCAGAAATAACACACGTGTGCACCCGAGCCTGAGCCCCTGAGCAGGCGCGCACCCACTCACCAGGGAGCGGCCTGGGTAGTCACCCATCTTACCTCCAAAACCATCATCACGCCGTGAGTCTGCCGTTCCTGCCCGCACAAGGTCACTCCTGCTTGTAGTAAGCCCCTAAGCTGCGTGAGTGCGTGCGGGAAGACTGCCGTAGTGAGAACAGAGGTTTAAGGGAAGAGGAAGGTTACGTTTGTCCTGAGCTGAGAGATTGAGTTCTAATATTAGCGAGTGAACTAAATGTATAAAGTATGTGACGTGAAGGCCTGATGTCACGGATGCATCAAATGAATGGTTATATAGACGGAACATCAACATTTTGAGAATAAGGTGAGGCCTTTTGCAAACTGGTGTTCTTGAAGTTGCCGGGTAATGACCCGGGCCCCGAGGCACTCACCAGGCTCCCGGGTCCACGGTCAGCTCGCCGGCCCTCTCGGCAGCACTGTGGGGCAGGGGTCGGCCGAAGAAAGGGGCCCGCGGTTCCAGAAGGCAGTGTTCTAGGGCCTGGGGGCCAGCGGAGGGTGTGCCCCCCCGCTCCTCACCCGTGGGGACTGGGAGGCTCAGCGCGGGAGCCTCGCCGGCGGCCCGTTGGGGACACTGGGGCAGGTGCTGTAGGCAGACTCGGTCGGAGGCTGTTCTGAGGAGATGAGCTGGCAGCGGGGCTTCTAACCCTCCGGACCCGGGGCGGCTGCGCTTGGGTCCTGGGCAGTTCGGAGAGACGCGGTGAACGGAGACCGAGCCGTTTGGCTCGTCTGCGGCAGCCTGCTGCGCTCTCCAGGCCGTCCGTGGTCCTGCCTGCAGGCCGGGATGTACATGACGTCGGCAGGGCTGCGCGGGGAGGCGCCATCCGGGGGCAGCCAGGGTCAGGGGTGCCATCGTCACCGTGCTCGTGCACTGCAGGGCGCAGACAGGAGTGGCACCGGCCATCAGCCTCTCAAGGCCCAGGGACACACGGTGGCCAGACGTGGCTGCCGGGGGGCAGCCTCCTGCCCGTCAGGAGCCAGGCCCCCCCGAGCCGGCCGGCCCCCAGGAGGGGAAGTGCAAGCCAGGAAGTGTGCTGCAGGATAGGAACGGGAGACCCCACGCCGCAGCTGAAGCCGGAGCCCGGCGGCGGGTAGACTGTCCGCCAGGCCTGCCAGTGAGGAGGCCAGCACGAGCGTGAGAGGGAGGCCCCTACGCCTCCCTGGTAGGAAGTCCTATAAAAGGAGAGCAGAGTCCGCGGTGGGGGCTGACTTGCTCCGGAGCCGAGGGCGAGAGGGACTGGCCAGCACGCGGCCCAGGAGCAGGGCCTCTGGTGTCCACAGCTGTCCTGGTGGGCATCGGGTCTTTGGCGTCTGTCCACAGCACACGTCTGGTCTGTTGGTCCCGAATTTCACCTTCCTGATGGGTCACGGGGAGGATGAGAGGCTGAGCAGAGGCGGGAGATTGTAGGGCAGCGGCGGGAGTTGTCCCTGGGAAGTTCGGCCCCTGCAGGGGCTAGGGGAGAACCCCTGAGTCAGGGCAGCAGACCATAGCCGTCCAGGCTGCCAGACCCCAGGGTGTCTTGCCCTGCTCCCCCAGCTCCCGCTCAGAGATCCGCCTGGGTCGCTCTGAGAGCCTGAAGGGCCGGGAAGAGATGAAGCGGTCCCGGAAGGCAGAGAACGTGCCCCGCTCTCGCAGTGATGTGGACATGGACGCTGCCGCGGAGGCCGCCCGCCTCCACCAGTCAGCCTCATCCTCTGCCTCCAGTCTCTCCACCAGGTGGGGGGGGCTCGGGCAGCCGGGGGGGCTCGGGCAGCTGTGGGGCCTCAGGGCCGAGGGGCAGCGGGTGCTGAGAGCTGACTTCTCTCCACAGGTCTCTGGAGAACCCAACCCCTCCTTTCACCCCCAAAATGGGCCGCAGGTGAGTGAGGCGCCCCAGCTGCACTCCCACCCCCGAGCGGCTGGTGGAGCGTGCATCTCGTCTCCACAGCCGCTGGTTTCCCACGGGCACGGGGCAAGCGGGGAGCACAAACTCCTCGTGTGCGTCCTTCCTCCTCATGAAGCTGCCCCCTTTCCCCCAGGAGCATTGAGTCCCCCAGCCTGGGCTTCTGCACAGACGCCCTCCTCCCCCACCTCCTAGAGGATGACCTGGGCCAGCTGTCGGACCTGGAGCCAGAGCTGGACGCCCAGAACTGGCAGCACACGGTGGGCAAGGACGTGGTGGCCGGGCTAAGCCAGAGGGAGATTGACCGGCAGGAGGTCATTAACGGTGAGGGTGTGCGCCTCGCACTCGGCGGGGAGTAAGTCGGGCGGCGCCGGGGGGACGGGACCAGGTCGACGTCACTGTTCCTGCCCTGGGGGTGGCGACGTTGCCGGACCTTCAGACACCAGCGCTCCATTGCCTCAGAAGTGAGGTGGTTTGGGGTGACGGTCGTCACTTCGGATACCTGCTGACCTCCCCTGCTTTGTCCTCCTCCCATCCTGCAACACCGCGCTCAGAGCTGTTCGTGACGGAAGCCTCCCACCTGCGCACGCTCCGGGTCCTCGACCTGATCTTCTACCAGCGGATGAAGAAGGAGAACCTGATGCCCCGGGACGAGCTGGCCCGGCTCTTCCCCAACCTGCCTGAGCTCATCGAGATCCACAGTGAGGGGCCCGTCCTTCCCGCCCGCTGTCCCCCCACACACACTCCGGCTAGCCTTCAGGTCTCTGTCCCCGGTCCACCCCCATGCCAGGGCCTCCCTGAGCAGACGACCCTCACCAGCTCTCCCTGGCCCGGAAACCAGCATTCCCCGCCCAGACCCTTCCCCGCCGCCCCCCTCCAGCCCTGCTGCCATGAGCTCCCCTCTCTGGTCGTGGAGGGCCCGGCAGCGCAGCTCCACCCCAGGCTTCCGTGTCCCTTCTCTCTGCCCCAGATTCCTGGTGCGAGGCCATGAGAAAGCTCCGGGAGGAGGGCCCCATTATCAAAGACATCGGTGATCTCATGCTGGCTCGGGTACGCCGGGAGGAGACGGGTCCCCTTTCCCATGGCGGCAGGAGTGGTGGAGGATGGCATGGGGGACAGGGGGGCGACGCCTGGGCGGTGTCCCTTGTGCCACAGTTCGACGGCCCCGCCCGGGAGGAGCTCCAGCAGGTGGCTGCCCAGTTCTGCTCCTACCAGTCCATCGCCCTGGGGCTCATCAAGACCAAGCAGCGCAAGGAGAGCCGCTTCCAGCTCTTCATGCAGGTACGTCCGCGGCCAGGAGGGTGAGCCGGGGTCACCGGGGACCTCCTGGATTGCCCTCCTGGCCCCCCTGGGGTGGGCGCGCTGGCCTCTCCTCCACCCTGGGGGGCGGCCCAGCGCCTCCCCGCACCCACCCACTGCCCCAGAAACACTGGACCATGCCCGCTCTCGAGACAGACCGCTGCTCTCTGAAAGGAGCCCCGATTCGCAGTCAGAAGGCCCTGTTCACCTCCTAGTACCTGTGGGCCTGTAGGCGGATGTCCGCCTCCTCGTCCGTAAGATGGGCGCAGCAGCTACTCAGTGGTGTCTGTCTGGCCACGTCCCTTCCTTGGGTTCTCTCCCTGCCCTCATCCACCTTGCCCTAAATATTTAAGGAGTTGCTCTCTGGGGTCAGGACCCACTTGGGATTTTCCCTCCCCTCCGGGCCCCGCGCCCATCGGCCAGCTCCTGACCAGGTTGACCGCTCTCCGTGCAGGAGGCCGAGAGCCACCCTCAGTGCCGGCGGCTGCAACTCAGAGACCTAATCATCTCGGAGATACAGCGGCTCACCAAGTACCCCCTGCTGCTGGAGAGCGTCCTCAAGCACACGGACGGTAGGGCGTGGGGGGCACGGCCCCACTCAGACCCCGCTCTAGCACTGACCTTCTCTGGTCTTCGGGGTCTTCGTCCCGGCCTTGTTAGGGTCAGTCTCAAAGAAAGTGACTGTACCCGGGCTTTGAGGAAGACAAGGCCGTGGGAGGAGGGAAGGGCCGCTCCAGCCTGTGTGTGGCCCCGGGGCAGATCTGATGGAAGCATCCAGGTGCACGCAGGGACTCCCCTGTGACCATGGTCCCACACCGGGGCCAAGGTGCATTCAGCGCCCGTCCATCCCCCTGCTGGGCACCGCCTCTGTGCGGTGCCCAAAAGTACAGCCCCCTGGGGTCCTGAGCATGCCTCCGTGCCCTCGCATTTGGGGCGTTGGCTTTCGGGTATGGAGTGGCACCCCAGAGACTGTCATTGCCCCCGGGCCTCCCCTGTGTCCCTGGGGCTGGTTGCGGTCCAGACGGCAATTCCCAAGAGCTGCTGGTGTCTTCAGAGAGCAGCGGTCTGGAACCGAGGACCCTCAGTGACAGGGACCCTTCTGTTCGAGGTCCTCAATTAGGCCAAGGCGGCGGTCCTGTGCCCATGCCTGCCGGCTTGCCAGGCACGGCGGGTTCCAACAGGTTTCTCAGGAGCCCCGACCGCCACCTCTGCCCCATCGGCAGGTGGCACTTCTGAGCACGAGAAGCTCTGCCGGGCGCGGGACCAGTGCCGGGAAATCCTCAAGTATGTGAACGAAGCGGTGAAGCAGACGGAGAACCAACACCGACTGGAGAGCTACCAGAAACGCCTGGACACCACGTCCCTGGAGAGGGCCAGCAACCCCCTGGCGGCAGAGTTCAAGGTGGGAGGCCCAGCACGGCCAGCCCCCCACACCCACTTGGGGCACCCCTGGGAGCAGAGCCGGGGCCTGGAGGGACTCGGAGCAGGTGGCATGGGCTGGTCTGGGATGGGGTGCCCTGGTGGGACCCCACGCACACCCGGGCAGACAGCCCTACCGGCGGGACTGGACACTGGAACCTGAGGTGCTGGGGAGAGGATAAGACAGGGTCGGGTGTGGGAGAGGTCCGGTGGGGCGTCAGAGCAAAGTCCGCCTCCTGTTGGCTGCTGGCCCCCAGCTCGTCCGCCGGGCGTCTGGCACCTAGACGGTCTCACATGCGTTTGAATGGATGGACGGATGGTGTCTCCCTACAGAGCCTGGACCTTACAGCCAGAAGGATGGTCCACGAGGGGCCCCTGACCTGGAGGATCAGCAAGGATAAGAGCTTGGGTAGGTGTGCGGGAACTGGGCGCACACCCAGGGGGCCACGGGGGGGGCAGACCGCCCGACGGCCTCTGGCCCTGCGTGGCCCGGGGGCTCCTGACGGCGCGCCCCCTGCAGACCTCCACGTGCTGCTGCTGGAGGACCTCCTGGTGCTGCTGCAGAAGCAGGACGAGAAGCTGCTACTCAAATGCCACAGCAAGACGGCCGCGGGCTCCTCGGACAGCAAGCAGACCTTCAGCCCCGTGCTCAAGCTCAACGCCGTGCTCATCCGCTCCGTGGCCACAGGTGCCCGCAGGGCGGGGGGGCAGCCCGGGGGCCACGCTCCCCGCTCCCTCGCGGACCTCCTGAGCCGGAGGATGTGGCCCGGGATGGGGGGGCAGCCCGGAGCGCAGAGGCAGGAAAGGGCCTTGGGCTCACTGTCTTCGTCTCTCCCTCGGGCCGAGGCCTGCCCTGCCTCCGGGGCTTGTGGGCGGTGATGGGCTTCGAAGCCCCTGGCCCTCCCGCCCTCACTGTTAGGAGCGGAGGGAGGGGGGCGGCTGAGAAGGGACACGCGAGTGCCGTCCCCGGCAGTGGGTCCCGCGTGGTCCGCTGACCCGGTGCGTGTCCTGCCGCGGTCCTCGCCCCGAGTGGAGGGTCGGGGCTCCGAGGCTGCCGTCGGCCTCTGCCGCCTGCACTGACCCTCCCCGTTCCTCCCCGCACAGACAAGCGGGCCTTCTTCATCATCTGCACCTCGAAGCTGGGCCCCCCCCAGATCTACGAGCTGGTGGCACTGACGTCGTCAGACAAGAACACGTGAGACTTGCGGGGCCACACGTAGCTGCCATCCCCTTGGGGCCAGGGCGGTGTGTATGAGCAGCGCACCGTGAGCGGGGCGCGGGCCGGCGGGGACAGGGCAGGTGCAGGGGGCTCCGGGGCCGCCGCCGTTGCCCGAGTCCAGCGTCACCAGTGCTCCTTGCTCTTCTCGCTTCTTCCCGCTCCCTGCCCTCGGGGTCTCCCTTCCCCTCCAGGCTTCCTCCGTCCACGTGCTCCTGGTGGACCCCCGCCTCCAGGGCCGCCACCCACCCACCCACCCCGTGTCCCCTGGGCGGCCGATGGGGGGCGTGACTCGGCACAGACTGGTTGAGTCAGACGGTGTCTCAGGGTCAGGACTCCTCTGTGGAGCGTGGGTCTTGCTGCCTCTCGGCCTCGTGTGGAGGAGGCGAGCAGCTAGACCGTGCCTCGGCCAGAGCGCAGCATTGGGCCGGCGTTCCGTGGCACGTGGCGGCCAGCCCTGCACCACCACGGGAGCCGCCGGGCGGTGTGGGGAGGGTGCCTACAGGCGGCTGGCGGGGGGGGGGGGCACGCCCCGCCCCGCCTCGTTCTCACCACCAGCCCTCTCTGCTCCTGCCGAGCCACAGATGGATGGAGCTCTTGGAGGAGGCCGTGCGGAACGCCACCCGGCACCCGGGAGCTGCCCCCACGCTCGCCCGTCCCCCAGCCCCGGGTGCCCAGGAGCCCACACACCAGAGCCCCACACCCAGCAGGTGCTCACCCGCGGGCCCCGGTCGTCCCCACTGCAGGCCACCTCTTTGCTGCCTCTGAGCCCTTCACCCCCCTGTCCTCTGTCCCGTGTGCTCACCCCCAGCTGGCTGTCCTGGAGACCACGCCTGAGGTGGGGTGCAGGGTATGCCGCGGGGACCAGGAGAAGCTGGCCGGCATCCACCCTCCCCCCCAGGTTGCCGACCGACGGCAGGTGCCGAAGCCTCACACCTCCCTTTACAGACCTGCCTTCGCTGCCCATTCTGACGCAGGAGGCCAGGGAGCATCCGAGACCTCGCCCCTCCTGGCTGGCAGAGAGTCAGAACCCCGGCGGGTGACCTCTGGTGGTTTCTTCCCTCAGGGTCCGGCTGGATGGCTCAGAAGTATTCCACAGTGAACCAGAGCCCGGGGAGCTGCCCGGAGGTATGTCCCCTTAACTGTCTTTGTGGGAACCCCCTGGTCCAGTGTCGGTAGGACAGGTCGGGAGGTGATGGGAGAGGCCGTCAGGGCCGGAAGTGTGAGGTTTGGATAAGAACAGAGAAGTGAGTGAGAAAAGGGGGTCCAGGAGGGAAAGGAGAGCGGACCTGAGCAAGTGTAGACGAGCTCGCTTGGATGGAGGTTCCGACCCTGGCTCTCTGGGGACAGGTATTTGGCCGTGGAGGGAGAAGCGCAGTGGGGTGGAGTCCAGGGGCCCCTGCTTCCTGCAGCTGAGCGTTTCCGTGGAGAATGACATGCCTGTGGGACACCGTCCCTGGGATGGGGCTGGCGGGGGGCGAGGGGTCCCACACAGGAATCTCACTGAGAGTTTCTTCGGGGAAGAACATAGAACCCTGGGTTTAGAGAGAAATCTCCTGGCGGGCTCCGCGTCTGGGTCCCTTTTCTGCCCCCTCCGGTCTGTGCCTTCTCTGGCTCTCCGTCAGCATTGTAAACAGCACTGCCCACCCGTGTTTCTCAGAGAGCTCCCTGAGTGTCTCCTGACCAGAATTTAAGCTCCACGTGGGCGGGGATCCTTGTTTCATTTCTGGTGTATGCCAAGAGCCTGGGACGGTGTCTGGCCATAGTAGGTGCTCAGTAAACATGCGTGGAATGAATCAGTCAGGGTTCCAGCCCCTCGAATCCAGAGCCGGGCATGGGGTCGGCCCCCACGTGCCTTCCCTCCCCTGCCTTACGCTGCCCTCCCATCCGCAGCGGGCACTGGGCCCCAGCCGAGGGCCAAGGGGAAGCACCCGGCCCTGCTGGAGGATCCCGAGCAGGAGGGCAGCCTAGAGGAGGAGCTGGGTGCCCTGCCTCACCCCTCCGCAGCCCTGGGTGGAGAGAGCAGGGGCGGCCGGACGAGAGACCCCATCCTCCTGCCCCTCGCAGTCCCTCTGTTCCTGGACGGGCTCGCCGACTCAGCCCTGGAAGACGGTGAGTGCCTGCCGGCCCAACGGCCCCGGTGTGCTGGCCAACACC
Source organism: Leptonychotes weddellii (assembly GCF_054177405.1). Classification (NCBI taxonomy): domain Eukaryota; kingdom Metazoa; phylum Chordata; class Mammalia; order Carnivora; family Phocidae; genus Leptonychotes; species Leptonychotes weddellii. The sequence continues at coordinate 136,148,488 of NC_138374.1, forward strand.
TGCAGCCCCCACCTGCCAGAGGGCTCTCCCTGCACCCTCTTGAGGAGACCCTTGTGACCCCCTGTCCCCACCACCAGCTCCGCCCTGTGACGTTGGGAGTCGGCGGGGGGAGTAGCACCCCCATGCCGTCCCCGGGCCCCGTGCCAGGGAAGCCAGCATCCTCTTTCCCCTCCAGTGGAGAGCCTGCGGCACCTGATCCTGTGCAGCCTGCTGCCGGGTCACCCCCCGGAAGCACAGCCCGCCGGGGAGCCCGAGGACGACCTCACCCCTACACCGTCTCTCGTGAGCAGCACCTGTCACCCCGCGGGCCCTGGCTCCCCACGGCACGCCCCCCCTGGGGGTGAAGGACCAGAGCAGGAGGACGCGGCTCTGTGCCCTCTGGAGCGGCTGCCCCCCCGGGCCAGGAATTCTGGGGTCTGGGAGTCTCCCGAGCTGGACAGGAACGCAGAGGAAGAGGCCTCAAGCACCGAGGCAGCAGGGAGTTACAAAGTCGTGAGAAAAGGTAAAGTAAATCAGCTTGTCCCAACGAGACAGGCTGACCAGGTGGAGGCGAGTCTCCCGGACGCCTCATCCTCCCGGCCGTGTGGGCAGAGGCTCGCGCCGGGGCCCGGGAGGGGACGCTGACGCCGCACAGAGGCTTTGGGGTCGGACCGCCGGGCTTCAGAGCCCATCCCCTAGTGTCCGTGTGACCCTGAACGTGACCGTAGCCCAAGGACGTCAGCACTGCCTTGCCCACCAGCGTCCTGAGGAAACCGTGTGGCTCTCCCGGGGGGGCTCACCTGACACGGGGCCCCGGCGGCATGGGAGGGTCACACGACCGAGCCGGGAGGGTGCGTGGCCACCCGACGTGGCCGGAGCGGCCGTGGGCAGCGTCAAAGCCCGAAGAGCCAGGAGCAGCTGGGATGGGGGCTCCAGACGGCTTTGGGCAGAGCAGTGAGCCGAGGGAGGGGGGTCCCCCACCAGGAAGGATGGAGTGAGGCAGGTGCTCCCGAGGGGCCAGGGTGGGGTCCCGTCCTCCGCTGCACTTCTCGCCCTGTCTGCCCGAGGCGCCCCCTCTCCTGGTTTCTGGGAACTGACCTTCCTTCTCTGCCCTTCGGTGAACCGGTGGACGGCTTCTCTGCAGCACCCTGGGCGTCTTCAGTGCGACCTGTGTTCACTTTGTTGTCCCTTCTTTTTCTCCCCCTGCTGCCTTCGCCCGCCTTCCTGCCCCCCTCTTCTCCCCTGCTCCCCCTCCCCTGCCCTGCCTGATCCCCCTCCTCTCCCGTTCCCCCTCCCCTCCCCTGCTCCCCTTTCCCCTTCCCTGCTCTCCTGGTCTCTGCTCTCCCTGGTGGTGGCGGCGGCTGGTGGCGGCTGGTGCAGCTGAGGTGGTGGGCAGCAAGGCTGTGCCCCCAGAGAGCGGCCAGTCAGGGCCTGAGCCACCCGAAGTGGAAGGCGGAGCAGAGGCGGCTGGTAATGATCTTCCCCTTGGAGCCAGAACCAGGCCAGGGTTGGAGTGTGGGGCCTGCGGGGGGGCAGAGCCAGGCTTTGGGAGTTGACCACTGCCTGCACTCACAGGGCGCTCCCCTGTGCGTCCTCTGGACCCCACGAGGAGTAGCACCTGGGGACAGGGGAGAGCCCCGGGCGCTAGTCGGGACACTAGTTGGTGCTGGGTCCTGAGACAGGGTCGGGAGGCGCAAGGGGCCCGGAGCCCCACGTCCTTGGTGTCTCCCTTCCCCTCCCGCCGTGGCTGACCCCATGTGAGCCCAGGGGCCTGTGGGATCCTGCAGGAGACGGCAGGGGGGCAGGGGGCTGTGAGGACGTTCATGGCAGAGCTTGAGACGGGGCAGATGTGAAGGAGCCTCCCTGTGCTCATTTCCCCACCAGCCCCCCTCTCTACTCCTCCTTCAAGGACTGGGAGGCGCTCCCGTCTCCTTATCCTCCACCACTGAGCATTTTCCCTCCCGCGTAGGCTAAGCTGAGCAGAAGGGCCATCGAGAAGGCTTTCTGGAGGAGGAGGGCCTTTCGGGGACGGGTGGGCAGCGTGAGGCCAGCATGCGCGGAGCTTGTCCGCAGGATGGCATCCCCAGCCCCCCGGGTCGGTGTGGTTAGCACTGGGGGCACGGGAGGTGGTTCCTGCTTCCTCTGTATCCGCCTCCTGACGTCCTTCTCTTGCCCGGGGACAGGGAACTGCTTCTATGTCAGCATGCCGGCAGGACCTCCGGACTCCAGCACCGAGCCCTCCCAGCCCGACGGCCTCCCTCCCTGGCAGCTGCGGGGAGGCAGTGGAGGTCGCCGGCGCCCCAGCCGCTCCCCACCCAGCCTGGCCCTCAGGGACGTGGGCAGCATCTTCCGCACCATCGAGCAGCTCACCGTCAAACTCAACAGGCTCAAGGTGGGTGGGTGGGGCGGGGGGTTGGGGCCTTCAGCCCCTTGTCCCAAGAGCCATCGCCCCACGAGGGAGGCATGCCCTCCGGCCGGGTCTCTCCCCACAGCCGCCCTGGAGCGCAGAGCCACCCCTGGGCCCAGCGAGGGAGCGGCAGCCTGGCCCCTCCCCCAGGGCCCTGCCACACAGGGCCAAGGTCAGCCATTCCCCTGCTGCTCTCCCAGGACATGGAGCTGGCCCACAGAGAGCTGCTCAGGTCCCTCGCGGGAGAGTCATCAGGCGGCACCACGCCTGTGGGCAGTTTCCCCACAGAGGCGGCTAGATGGACAGACAGCTCCTTGTCACCTCCAGCCAGGGAAGCCCTGGCCTCTGACTTCAGGGACAGCCGCCAGCCAGGGCTGTGCTCGGAGGACGGTGAGCGAGGCGATGTCCTCATGGGGGGCGGGCGGGGGGTCCTCATCCCCCTGAGTGCAGTTAATTCACACCCTCAGCTTCAGAAAGGGATCTTCAGGGAAACCCCACAGAAGCTCCCCTAAAAATGGGAACCCTTCTTTGGATTAGAACGAACCAGGGAGCTGGCGTCCCACCTAAAACCTGCTCTTAATGAGTGGGCCAGCACGCAGCCACCCAGGGGCAGGGGACAGAACCGGAGTGGGGTGTGGCACGCCCCATGAGGGACCCCGGATGGGCGCTCCGGGTGGATGCACGGGAGGAGGCGCTCTCATGAGCCCGAACGCAGAGGGGGGGTGTTTGGGGGTGTCCCCCCCGCCCCAGACCAGCTCCTCACTAGGCTCCTGCTGCCTCACAGGCTCCGACACCCTCCTGGAAGACAGCACGGTGCATGCAGCCTCGCCCCCAGGACTGTGACTGTCCCTCCTCCTCCTCTGGGGACTGGCCCGAGGCGGGGGCACGGGGCCGTGGGAGTCCAGACCTCCTCCCTGTGGGCTAGCCGAGACCCCGGGGGCGCCCCGCATGTCGCTTGGTCTGCTCAGGTCCCGGTCAAGTTTCAGTGTCTTCCCCTCTCTGCAGCCCCCCAGGCCTCTCCTGAGCATTCCGACTGCATCTGAAAGGCCCCCCAGACACACAGGGGAAAGGAGGAGTCTCTGTGTAAATGCACTTTCTTCCTCCCTCCCTTTCTCCACAGGACCCCAGGGCTGAGGTGTGGGGTACCTCCGCCCCTGCCTTCTTTGTCACTTTGGTTTCCTATAAATATGTATGTACTGTATGTGCATCTCGCCTTGTAAATAACTTAGACCTATTTTGTGTTCCTGGGGGGCCGGAGGTAGGTCCAGAGGGCCAGCTCGCATCTCCTAGTTAACAGGCGGCTCGGGGGTCAGGGCCCAAAGCGGGAGCCAGACCTGAGCACCGGGTCCCCCGGGAGCAGGAAGGTGTCCCGGCCCACCTGGCTTGAGAGCCCAGCCTCTGTGGCCCGAGCCGAGAGCTTCTCCCCTTGCCAGGACTTGTCCTCTTCCGGGGAGTTCCTGACCCCACCCCTGTCCACCCTTCCCCACCCTCTCCCTAGAGAAAAACCAGTGTATCAGGTACGGCCCTGAAAACTGGGCCCAGGAGGTGGGGCAGGGGGTTCGAGTGCTGGAGTCCCCACGTTAACCCAGGACCATCCCCAGGGGCCACCGGCAGTATTGGCCCCTGTCCCCATGGCAGCCCCCTCCCCACGGACTGATAGAATATACACACTGTGCTAGGTGTATATATACATATATATAAATATATATATAATATATAAAATATAGAGATGGAAATGACTGTTTTCCTGTTAAAATAATGTATACTCTTGTATTTTCTTTCTCTCATGGTTAAGATTTTTTTTTTTTTTTAAGAAAAGTTAAATATTCTTCAACCGTGGTGGTGTGCGTGTGATTTCTGGAACTGCTCGGATAAAAGATACTGTGGTGGTTCTCAGGATTGGGTGGAGGACACAGAAGGCAGCCCCCACCCCTGACATCAAGCCCCCGGGCCCCGCTGTGGCCAGAGACCCCCCGTCCTGTGACGCGTGCTCACCGAGCCGCCGTCGGGCAGACTAGGTTACACGGCCCCACGGCCAAAGGGGAAAAGACACAGAACCCACGCCATCGAAACAGGCGGTGGACCCAGAGTCGGGGGACCTCAGCAGCTGCCTTCCATGAGCCCCAGGACTTTTTTTTTTTTTTTAAAGATTTTATTTATTTATTTGACAGAGAGAGACACAGCGAGAGAGGGAACACAAGCAGGGGGAGCGGGAGAGGGAGAAGCAGGCTTCGCGAGGAGCAGGGAGCCCGACGCGGGGCTCGATCCCAGGACCCTGGGACCACGACCCGAGCCGAAGGCAGACGCCCAACGACTGAGCCACCCAGGTGCCCCCAGAGCCGCAGGACTTTAAAGACAAAATGGGGAGGGTCATGTCAGAGGCCTGGCCGGTCCTCACTGGCCTCAGCCTCCACTCCGTCCCACCAGCCCTGACGGCTCCCCCGGAAGCCATGTCCCCCAGACCTCCTGCCCCTCTGCCTTCATTGATGGACCAGGGGACAGACTCCCTTCAGCTCCATCTCGTGCTCCCTCCCAGACCTAGCACGTGCGACGTGCCAACCCCACAGGCCTAGAGTCACGGGCACTCCCCCCAGGGGCCTGCAGTGTGCTGGGGGGGGGGCCGACCCACGTTCCTCAGCAGCCTGGTGCTCAGAGGCACAGAGAGGCCTGAGCCCCGCAGAGCTTCGCTGAGCCCCTCTGAGCCCTGCAGAGCCTCGCTGAGCCTCGCTGAGCCCCACAGAGCCACTGAGCCCCGCAGAGCCCCGCAGAGCGGGAGTTTGGGGCAGGGAGAGCGGATCTCCATGGGCCGAGAGGATATGCTAGGGCAGAAGGGACGCTTCTGGAAACTCTCCAGAGGCCAGCTCCATACTCCCTGGGCCCCGTTCATAGGTGATCTCAGGGGAGGCCCCCCACTCTCCAGGCTCCTCCAGCCCACCTGCCACCGGGGCGTCCCTGGGTTCAAACTGCCAACATTTGGGGCGAAGGTATTGGGCTTCATGGTGCTTGGCCTTCACTCCGCCAATGCGGAGAGACTTCGCACCCTCTCCCCTCCCCGAAGTAGCCTGCCAATTCTGCATTCTTTAGCTGAGTCCCCGTCTCCTCCAAAGTGACCAGATGCCTGGGCCCAACGGAGACACAGAAGTGGGCGCCTGGAATGGTGGAGCCCGAGCCCCACCGTCCACCCTACCCGTGCCCCCTCCACCGGGCGTGTGCCGGTGGCTTACAAGCCCAGTCTTCCCACCGCCTGCCTCTGGACCAAAGGCTGAACGCGGACCCTGGCCTGTCCCCTGTCCTCCAGGGAGCTCAGGCAGAGAGCAAGCGGCGGGGCCAAGGAGGCAGGGAGAAGGCGGGAGCGTGGTGCCGCCCCCCAGCCCCGGCTGCCCCCGCCCGAGGGCCCAACTGCATCCCCAGCAGAGCTGCGAAGCCCTTCAGCCATTTCAGGCCGCGTGACATGAACAGACTCAGTCCAAACGTTCCGTGTAGTTCTGGAACAGTGTTCAGACAACCGCAAGGGGGAAAGTACAGCGATGATAGAGTTTGTTAACGACCGGAGCTCTCCCCCAGGGAGGCCAGCCCACCACACAGGGAGCAGAGCTGCTGAAGAAGGGGGAGGGGGCTAGGTGGACGAAGCCGTGGTCTCCTCCTCCCTGGGCTTGGCCTTACTGATGGGGTCCCTTGGCAGCATCAGCTCCTGGATCATGGTGTACGGGGGACATTGCGGGGAGAAGCAGTTTTTCTGAAGGAGGAAAAGGAAGGTGACAGACGACAAAGGGATAAGGATCAGTCCTCTGGGAAGAGACCGTTTGATGGGACAGGGTGGGGCGGGGCAGGGGGACATCGCTGCTGGTCCGGCAGCAAGAGCGGTGGAGGTGGTTGTGGGAAAGGCATGAGGGAGCCCCCAGACCTGCTTGGGAGCAGGGGACTGACTCACCGCCAGCGACAGGCACAGCAGCCCCACGGGGCCCTTGGACGCGCTCTTGGACTTGGAGAACTGGGCCTGGTGCTGCACGGTGGCCAGGAAGCCCTCCAACCCCACCTCGGTGATGCGGTTTCCTGGTGGGGGGAGCGGCCCAGGTGGCCCCCCGCCCCTGCCCCTCACTCCCCTGACTCCCCCTCTGGCCTCCCTCCCTCGTCTCTCTCGCCTGACCCGCTCTCACCCCAAGCCCTGTGCGGGACGGCCTCCACCCTCACAATGCCCAGCCAGGGCGCAACCATGTTCTGCTCCGTGGAGTCGGGGCTGCCCACCCCCGGCTGCACGGGGCCCAGGTGGCCTTGGGGGAGGACGACAGGGGTGCTCGGCAAACATACGGATGAGGTTGAGGTGCAAAAGGACCTTGTTCCCGGGCATGAACACTTTCCCCTCTCGGTGCTCCACAGGCTCCAGGAGAGGGCTAACCACCTCTGAAGGCTCGGCAACCAGCTGCTAAAGCAGGAGAAGGCTGCAGCTGAGCCCAGGGGCACCGCCGCGCTCTCTGTCCTCAGTGCTGCAGGGACAGAGATGAGCGGGCACCGCCCAGAAGCAACCCTGGAGAGTGAGCCGGGAGCCAGAGTGATGCAACATCCC